>NC_064543.1:27585813-27896490 GCF_023856365.1 Brienomyrus brachyistius
TTACTGTGTTATTGATAAGATAAATATTACAGTACACGGATCGCTCTGGTGTCTCAGAAATTGTCTCCATTTTTTCATACCAATTTATCATTAGTACAGTAGTGCTTGCAGTTCACAAATGCTTTGGCCTACAAACAATTTGGTTCGCAAAAACAAAAATTGGTCAATGAACAAACTCGACCAGATTCCTTTTTTTATTCTAGTGTAACACCGGCGGGGCGCATATCCCAGCATGCCCCGCGTACAATTGTAAATAGAAGGACCACGACAGGCACCCAACAAGCACCGAACCCAAATACACAGATGGGAAACACAATGTTGTCAGAAGCTGAACTGCGAAATGCAGATGCAGTGAGAGATTTACACACACTAAATACACGTTAGGATCGGACAGGGTATACACACAAGACATGGGCAAAGTGTAAAGTGAGGTAGACCTTCAACAGCACGTCAGTCCATTGCAGGGCAATGGAAGCTGGAGAAATGCCATGTGAACAGCAGAAATGTGGTCATACAGGATGTGAGGGTGAGACTGTGTGCTGTATACAGAGGGTCTGACCTCACGGCTTTGTTTCAGTCTTTAGTATTGTGATGACATTGTGATAGCCCAGTGATAACTATACTGGATGGGAGGTACCCCTTTAAACCATCTTCCAGCCTCTGTAATTCACTCACACAGACTTAGCAAAGCCCACCCGGTTTTTCTCACGGTCAAACTCAGTGTAATACTGGCCAATGAACACATCTACCAGAATCCAAAGGGGCACAGATGGTGCTGGGATGTCCAGCCCCATAAACCCACTTAAACAGATGGTCACACCAGCTTGGCTCTCCTGCACAGGGAAATACACACCTCAAAGTAATAAACAGTGCCTTTTTTGTGTTTCTCCTATGTCAGGTAATACAGTGTCTACAGAAACAAAAAACAAAAATAAAAACATTGTCCCTCTCTAGGGTGCACCACAAGTTTGTGCTCAGTACCACCAGCTGTAGGTTGGAGGCCTAACCAGGATATGTGGCTATAAGATGAATGGATGGATGGATGGATGGATGGAAATACACACGTCCCTACCACTTTACTTTTCCTGCTCAGTGTTGTGCAGTATCAATAAATGCCTCATTTAATTTAGCGGTGAGAATAAATACTTTCATGATGACATAAGTCTACATTATCTAACCTTAACAGGTAACATATTGGTAGGTGCATAAATGACATCCTTTGGCAAAGAAGCTCTATCAATGTCTGACCTAATACAAAATTCTGTCTCCCTCTAGTGGATATTCAGTTTAAGATTCATGACGGTGTCAAGTTCACACTAAAAAAATGTAATCAATTTAGATGGATTTACATCGATTTATAAGGTAAACATGTAATAAGAATACTGACCTTTAAGATGTACTGCTCGCCTGTTAGAGTGTATGATCTTCCACCCAGGATGAAGGAGACATTTGGGAGAGTGGACACTTTGTTACAGTCAACTCGGTACTGAAAGCCATAAGAAGAATCAGTAAGACAACAGCAGCTGAATCAATTTACTGTTGTTTAAAAAAAGTGGTGTACCTCTCCTTGTATCAGGGGGGTGGCGCCGATGGCTTTCTGCAGAGCCTGGATTTCAGCAGAAGGTACGGTGATTAGGGAGGTACCTGTATCCACAATGGCCTCACAGCCAGACTTGCACAGTCTAAGCTGATCCCCAATACTCAATCTATCAAACCATTGCAGAGAGGAGGCATAAAACACTGCAGCTAATTGTTGAAATATTCTGGTTAGCAGAGCATCTGCAGCCATATTATTTCACACAACAGTCACAGAACATGTCATCTGATCATATATCTGCAACTTTGATAAAGCTCAGGGGCCGTCGCAGGGTTAGGGTTAGGACTAGGCTTGGAGTTAGGGTCAGCCCTCACCCATCCATGTGGACCTGCCAGTAGCCCTGCCGACTGATGTTAACGTAGTGAAAGTCTCCACTGTAGTACTTGGGATCGCTCCCTCCCAGCAGCAGTTCCCCACCAGGCTCGGTGCCAGGGTTCCTGTTGTAAGTGGCATTCAGCTCATTTCAAAAAGAGCATTAAAACATCAATAACAGGATATTACAGGTAACTGCTCCAGTAAAAACAATGGTAGATACTAACGTAAGACACTATCTACAAATGACTGTATGCCTTGCCTGTTGAGGTAGAAGGAGAAGACGTTCTTCTCCACCTTTTTTTGATGCATAATATTGTCAAAAACGGGGGGAACCATATCCACAGAGATGCTGGGGTAGGCCATGCCCAAGATGCCATCAAATTTTGCTGCGATGAAGACCATGCCGGGCTGCTTGATGGCTTCTCCGAACACCTGCTGCTCTACTGTTATGCCTCCAATCTGAGGAGGATGAAAGCCAGACAGTATCCTAAAATCCAATATGCTTGCTGGGAAGTTCAAATGAAAAAAGCCATTTAACCCAGACACTCAAAGTGAATCAGGAATTCAGTAGTCTTCAATTATGAACTAAGATTCTCACAGATGCTGAAATTGCCTTTAATGATATGTGAAGTTAGTTGGCATTTATCGGGTGCATATGAAATCACAAATACACCATAGGTACTGTCAGGATCGCCCCCTACACTGCCCCTTTCTTTATGTCAGTTTCCCTGTTTGGCCAGCAGGTGTCGCTGGCTATCCCATTTGGTGTGAGCTCCTAATGTTTCTCCTGTTCTGCATGCTGACGGCAGGCTTAATCGGCTGAGCAGGTGGTTATGTCATGCAGGCTTCCCCATACATTGTGGGTTATAATTTATAGTTCATTATAACTGATTGATTGATTAGTTTTTTTTGTTTAAGTTTTTTTGTATTTTCTTAGTTTATCATGTATTTCTGTATTTCTGTTGCAGTTCCCTGTCATTGCTTCCTGTTATTCCATGCATGTAGCATCGGTCTGTTACCTGTTATGTAGTCTCTCTCGATGGTTGATCCTTTGTGTGTTGCTTGCCTTCACCTGTGCTCCTGTGTTATTAGTGCTTGTTAATGCCCACATCTGTCTTTTGTAAGTGCCCGCCAAGCAAGCCTCGTAATTTTCTGCTTGCAGCTCCAGTGGTTTTGTCAGACAACCATTGGTTGCACATTTAGGAAATCTGCATAATGTAGTATGTCATCTGGGTACCTGTCGCATACTTTCTCATCCATACTGGAGATTAGGACATACTGCTCATGCTGCATACTGTTTCATTAACTACATAGAAAACAAGTTTGTGATTGTGGATGCACCCATTCATTGTACCACCGTAAACTGTAAGATACCTGGCATGTGTCTTGGCTAAGATAGCCAGACAGGCTACCAGAACCGTAATGGATAGCAAAATCAGTTCCATTCTTCACATATGTGCTTGACTTGGCAGAATCATATTTGTGGTGGAAGTCTGCAACACAGAAAAGCATGAAGATATTCTTGCCATAGACATATCTGGAATCTGTTATTCATAAGAGCGAACGCAGTATTCATACACTTAAATTAGTATAATATTCAAGAAAATGAGGAATATGACACATGCAAATGTCATGCGGTTCTAGACAGAGCAGTGCAAACACAGACTCACAACAGGCAATGTCGAACAGCGAGCAGTGCACAGACGGAACCCATAAATTTGCTGAGCCTGTGTCAAAAACCACGGTGAAGGTTTGTGCAGGAGTGCCAAGGCCAATCTCACCATAGTACTGAGCCTGAGGAGACAAAAGTTTCCAGAGCATGAGCCAAGAGGTGCAGGAAACAAAGTAGCATACAGAACATGCCTGTGCAAGCGGCCAGCCATGTGATGATGTCACCGCCAACTGTGGCCCACATAAACCAGTTTCAAGCTGGTATGATCAGCTTCCACATTCCGGTTTTACCTCATAATGATAGGAGACTAGCCACAGCTACTGTAAACATAAGTTTGAAAAATGGTTAATATGGGAGGCGAACACCAAACCCCTTCTTTCTTCAAGCTTAATCTCTGACCGGATGGAATCTAAAATCTTGAAATCAATGTTTCATGTAAAGTAGCTTACAGATCAGCTGATCACGGAATTCATGTTTACAAGATGATTTTCACTGGGAACAAGCCACAGGGAAAGGAGAATCTTTAGCGTGATTTGAACGCTGAGATATAACCGGAAGCTGGACTAATTGAGTTACACCAACAAAATGTCTGTTAATTGGTCTTCATACATACTGCAAGGGATAATAAGTGGTGACATATCAGTCATTACTCACGTCAAGGTAGTTTTTCAGGGTTTCAGGAGTGGGCTTGATGCTGGAGGGGAAGCCCAAGTTGTATTTCATGGCCTCATTTCCAGTCAGAAGCTCAATTGCACTCTTCCCTGAATCGGACAAAGTACGCCGGATGGTCCGGAACTTCCTCAGGGGAATCCTAGACAGTGCCAAATAGAAAACTGTTATAGTGCAGACACTGCATTTCCTATAAAATTCCTATAGAATTTTTGGGCACAGTTTGCAGAATCAGTCACTATGGTAAGGGTTACATCCTAGATAGGATTCTGCTCCACAGCAGGGCACATACGCACACATTATGCGCAATTCAGGGACACAGATGAGCCAAACTGCACACCATTGGACTGCAAGGGAGCCAGAGTACCCAGTGGAACCTGACTGACTTGGGGAGAGCATTCATACCAGAGAGATACAGAGCCAAGGCAGGATTCAAAATCATACGGCTGTAGGTGACCACGCCCACTTCCATACATTACTGACACGAGCAGCACATATTCAACAGATACACTCTGCAGAAAGATTATATTATATAATATATAACAACCAAAACACCTGCTATCACTTGCCATGTTAATATATGATACATTTTCCAAAAAGAAACACATGTCTTTTCATTTTTTCTCTACAGACTATTGAAATTGAAAGTCATATTAATTGCACATTTCATATAATTTCGAAAAATAAAAAAAAGAAATTCTAATAAATAATAAAACTTAGAGCAGTCACTCTTAAACAAATTTTTAAACAAAGATGGATGTATAAAACCACATATAAAAGCAGGCGACGTGTTCTACTTTTTATTATTAGTCTCTTACCGAACAAGTCCATCTGAAGTCCAGGCGAAATAAGCAACTAAGCACAGAGACAGAAATTTCATTTTTATTCTAGAAGTGCAAAACTTGCAGAGCCCCTCTAAGCGATCCTGGAAATGACACAGTACCGGCGCGCGCAACTTAACGAAGAATATAATCCTGATCACGTGACGGTACGGCGAGTAGGTGGAGATCGCGCTCTGAGTCCTGCTGGCGTCGGTAATCAAGATAACCGGCCTCAGATGAACGAAGAAAGCTTCTGTTTTCTCTTTACAGTAGAATGAGGTTTATTAGCAGTAAACGAAAACAAATGATACAAGTGTCAACAAACACGAATCAGCTGTTAAAAATTAAAATTTTATAATGCAGATTGTATGTGATCACTAATGAGGTCCTCAGTTACATTGTTCATATCAGATTATTATAGGGGTTTCATCTGGGGGTTATAAAATAAGACGGCATAATGTTTTCGTTAAAAATGCTCATGCTTAATGAACCACTGCGGCTGCGTGTTAGACTTGGATAAATTTACTGAATAGTGTGTTTTTTTCATCTAAAATAGGGATCATGGCGTTTCGGTTTATGTATTTATGCTTGTATTCCTGTCCGTGATTTCTTCACCTAGAAAGCAATTTGGATGTTCAGTTCAATACAACATTAGGTTTCAGTTCCAATGAAAAGTGTTAAATGCACGAACTGTTGTGGTTTTTCTTGCAAGAAATAGTAATAGAAAAAACAAAACATTGTGACTATTACTGACAGCCAAAAGGGAATTCAAGAGACTTAAGTCATTTGACCAATTAAGGACAAACCAGATCAGCAACTTCAGCTTTCCAGTCAGCACTAGGTAGAAATTGCACTAGAGGGAAATCATCACACACAGGCTCACACAATGGTGTTTTGTTAAAAACTTCCTCCCGTTAATTAGCATCAATCCTTCTGAGGGCAGCAACAACAACAGGCTTATGTTTGTCAAGTCACATGAGACTAGTAATACTAATTCCAGGAGTTCTGTGAGGATGTTGGGAGTTTTCAGGATTCAATATATATATATTGTGGGGGGCATTTTTCAGGTCCCCACAAAGATCTTTGAATACTATTAAAAAGGGCTGGGTAGGGGTTAAGGTCGTCATATTGGATTAGAGTTTTGTTCCTTCTTTGATTCTTTTCATTTTTTAATGCAACAATGATATATCTTTATGAATTATGTGCTTTTGTTGCTGTAAGGTCCTTTGTGCCAATACAAAACAAAGTCAAATGTGTTTTTATACTGTCCTTGAACTGCACAATTAACCTTTAGAGATGTTTTCCTGTCAATGTTGAAATTATCATCATCTATAAATTCATATTTTTAAGTTTCACTGAGAATACACGTATACTACCTGCATGCTTTCTGGTGCCCTTAATTAATTTGTCCATTTTCAGTCCTTATAAAGTATGATATGTCTCAGATCAAGTCATTTGCAGTGAGAGATGACATCACAGCCAATACTTGTTACCTGGATACCTAAAGGCAGTCTGTCCAATAGCAAAGTCTCAGGCCCATTGTATAAGTGACTGATTTCGGTGTGATGGGACTCACCACATCGTAAATCTCTATCCATTCTGCAAAACAGCTTGCGTGATGCTGCAAGCAAGACTCTCTGGGAGAAGCCCACACACCGTAACCTTCACAGCTAAGATCCAGAGGTGAGTCTAACACTAAATATATAAAAATACATGCAAACATTTTAATGTCAATAAAAATGAATGTGCAATTTTATATAATGCACACAAGCCAGATAAGGATAAACAGGTGAAAGATGGCTAGATATATGGATTGCATATAATTATCACCAATGAGGTCTCAGATGAGAATGTACAAGACTTAAATGGGTGCTCAAAACACACCCAAAGCATTCCTGTCTTCAGATTAAAAATGACATAACGTCCTGTCCTGCCTTGGACCACATGGAATAGATCACAATCCTGTACCTGTAAGTTATGGAAGTAGGATTGATGGATGGATAAAACGAAAGCTTGAGAAAAAGTGAAATATCCACTCTAGTTATGATTCTCAGTTAAAGGTTTTCAAAATATAAAACTTATATATTTATAATCAATACACCAATAGGAAGTACAAAAAAATGGGTTGAAAAAATGTTTTTGAATACAAAAAAATAAGCTCTCCCAAGCGGATATCTCCTTCAGAATCTTGATTGTTAGGACAATTTTTATTCGAAAAGTCTGGGTATTTAAATGGTTTTTCCACATTTTCCCCAATTTCTCCCAATTTTCCTCTGCTGTGTGAGCTGCTAGCCACCAGCCTCTTCTTTCAAACATGCTGTAGGATTCACTGAGTGTCTCTCCTCTGATATCGATGTGCTTGGAGGAAAGTGCTGTTCTGCTGGGTTTATTGCACTGGACTCCATCTTTAGTTCTGTAAGTATGCAGCCAATGGTAGATACTGGAGTAGAGCGACATCATGCATTCAACCCTAACTGAAAACTTTAATAATTCATTTACCCTAATAAACATAAAGAAAACAGTCCCGAATTTATATTAAACTTTGCTTTTCTGTCAGGGGAAATAAACATGGAATTCACAGAAAGCTGTAAGTCTGACTTAGCACCCAAGATAATGGAGAAGAAATTGTTTGCCAAAAATAATGAAATGGAAGGTATTTTAATGCGCTCCTAATAACGATTACAAATGATATGCTTAAATACTACTCATATACCACAGATGTCTAATTAAAATATTAACTCTGGCCATAATTAGTATAAAGGACCTTTTCATATAACTTAATGACTATTTTCTCCATGGCAGTGTGACTTATTGGTTTTGACTGATTTTTCCCCCTGCTTCATAGGAGACAGTGGAAAACAGCTTCAAAACAGTCATGACTCCATCTATTGTTCAGAATGTGTCACTGGTAAGAGTTTTGTGAAATCCTACTGAAACTGCTCTGATACTAAGCTACAGAGCTGGGAAGTTATAATGAGTTAGCATGTAGACACTCTATTAGCACATAGATGCTCTGTTAGCACACAGGTGCAATGTGAACACATAGACTCTCTTTTAGCAGACAGATGCTGTAATATATTGTAGTATAACACTACTTACAGAAGAGAGACAACAGACACGGACTCTGCGAGTTCACTTGTTTCTTTTTACTACTACTTCCACACATCCGGTCACACACAATACGTAGAAACAAGGAGGCGTGGTTTAAACGTAAATGTCACTCAGGAATGTATTACAGATACTGTGTTAGCACATAAAATCATTTTTAGCATGTAGACGCTCTGTTAGCATGTGGATTCTCTGTTAGCATGTAGACTCTTTCTTAGCACATACACGCGCTATTAGACACTGCTGTGGTCACGCAGCCCACAGATTTATGCCACTTAAACATGAGTGAACACTAATGTCTCACTAGTGATTATGCTTTGTGTTGTAATTCATATATTTTATCTTTACTGAATTGACCTTTGCCCTCTGATGTCCATCCAGGATGAGCCCCTGAAGCCCTACTCCTAATATTAAGCTCCAAGATGGCTGGAGGTATGGGGCTTGGTGGCTCCTACATACAGCCTCTATAATGTGTTGCTCTCGCTCCCTCCTTCTTCTTCCCTATCTCCTGCCCGCTTTGTGATTATACCACTATGCTCCTGCCCAGACCTGATCATGAAGAAGGATGAACAGCCCCCTGTGGCCCTTACCCCACAAACAGCCCAGCCCCCCCTGGCCCTAACCCTGCAGACACCCCAGAGGGCGCAGCAGTTGCCCTACCTCTTGCTGTCCTCTGACAGCAGCAGCCCCCAGCGTGCCCTGGATACATGGGAGTGGAAAAGCAGCCTCAGGGTGCAGGTGCGTATTGCTGTCCTCAGGATAGGTCCGTCTGTCACTGTCTGGTTCATGCATGTGCTGCAGCATGAAGAATGCTCTTAATTCCTGGGTAAGTATAATGCAAACATGGGTATAAATGTGGTTATGGACAGTAGGGATATGTCCAGCCAATATTGTGGGAGTACCATGTATGTTTGAGGGGGCGGGTGATTCGAGACTGATTTGGGCCCTTTCAATGTTGAAAGCAAACCTACTCCCTTGAATGAAAATGTCATTGGTGTTGATGTTTTTTTAATGTTTGATGTTACATGATATGAATGCTGTTCAAACTATCCTTATTAAGAATCTGCACATTAGCTCTCTAAAGAAAATTCATGAGGAAGGTGTTAAATGTTCTCCACTCCACCAATCAAACTTTCTGTGGTGAACTGTAAAGGATCTTCACCTTCAGGTTAAAACATAAAATACTTACACATTCAGAGGTATTGGGCCTGCTGGCCGTATGTGGAACTTTCTCTGTAAAAGAGCATTTGTGGATTAATGCCGTTCACTCTGCTATCATAACTGACGAGCTACTGTATTATCAATATATTTATTTACATGTCTATTTAAAGGCTGTTATGAAGGATAAGTAGTTGAAATGTTTTGAGCTGAATAAAATAAAGAAGACAGAAAAAAATAAGAACAGCCTATCATAAATGACATATGCACAGTGCCAAGTCTCCAGATCTGTCCTTCATTTTGATATTATCATTGGGGGGGGGGATCACCTGCAGAGGTATTAGCAGACTAGAAAACTGATAAAAAGTATATAGCTGCTGTTCTAATTGTATGATGTGTATGTGTTTGTCTGCAGATGGAAGGAGTCCTCAGCACTGGAGGGGCCAGAAGTACCAACTCCCTGGAAAGGGCCTTGCACCTGTGTGCCTTTGGGTCTCCTACAGGCCTCAGCTCTGACCCTATGAGCCCTGTAGGCTCTCCTAAGAAAGTCAAGGCCTGCAGCCGCTTGTCGCATTTCCTGCCATCCTGGAACAGCAGCTCTGAGTCAGACTCTGGTCATTCCACCAGCTCCACCTCCAAGAAGTCACGTGACCACCCTGGGAAGACGGAGGTGGAACCCAGAGGGGAGGATGCAAGCTACAACCATTACTTTGAGCCCATCATCTCCAAAGTGACGGACTACATCTATGTGGGCAACCTGAACGCAGCTTACAGCGGGCTGACGCTGTGCCGCAGCCACATCGACAGCATCATCGACATGAGCAATGTGTCGCCTGAGCGCGTCCTACTCCTCATCCCCTGCTCTTGCTCTCGTGGAGGCCGGCACAGCTGGTCCCGGCTCAAGGTGGACATTGGGGACCTGTCCATGGCAGCAGAGGGCCTGGTCAACCAGCAGCTCCGCTTCAGCGACATCAACGAATGCATAGATGCCTCCGCTGAGAAGCGGAAGCGTGTCCTGGTGCACTGTCTTGATGGGTTCTCCCTCGCTCCTACCTGCGTCATCCAGTACCTCATGGTCAAGAGGAACATGACGCTGATTGCTGCCTATGAGCTCTTGAAGGCAAAGCACCCAGTGAACCTCAAGGAGAGCCACCAGAATGTTCTGGTTAGCTTGGAGCAGGCGCTCAGGCCCTGGAACAAGGTTGACCCTGAATGCTGCAAACAGGCCCTTTCCAGGAAAGTAGCATGGAGGTAACTTCTCATTGTAACACTCTGTCTCATATTCATTCATTTTCTTCTTAAATGAATGCACTGTTCTTTTTCAGAAATTCTACTGCTTCTAGTGGTACAGGGTCTTTGCAGCACTATGGCCATACAGGCAAAACATTAGGGTTAAGGGTTCGATTCACCCAGCTTTGAATGTGTGGAGTTGGTATTTTCTCCTGGAATTAACATTGGTTAATGAGATATGGTGAATTAATGTCTCTAAATTGTGTGTTTACTGCCATAGACTAGCACTCAAGTCCATTGAAATACAACTCATCTACTTGGCAGTAGTTACTGCTGATAGACAAAGAGACTACAGCTTTGTAATGCAAAACTGATTTTTATCCTCTTTGTTTTCACTTCTTAGTCTCTCCCCAGTCCTTGGGCTGAGAAAACATAAAAATAATAGTTGGTCGTCTGCATTGTAGGGTGACTCATTTTTAATCAAGAAGAGGTGCCTTTGTAAGAAACACTGGTTCTTTTTTCAATATTCTGTTTGATTGCTCTTTATTCTTTCTCAATTTGGGTTTATCAAACAAAACCAGAGAGGTGACATTCCATGTCCCTAGAGCTAGCTTCTGCAGCGGAGGATTTGACCGCCAAGGTCCCCGCCTTCGGGCACTGCCCAACTCACATTGCACCCGACCCCTTTGACCCGTCCTACAGGTGGCAAGCCCATTAGAGAGGGGACCCACATGCCTTCTTCGGGCTGTGCCTGACTAGGCCCCATGGGTGCAGGTCTGGCCACCAGGCGCTTGCCATCGAGCCCCACCCCCAGGCCTGGCTCCGGGGGAGGGGGCCTCGGTGACCTACGTCCAGGTGAGGGGAAACGTGGAGCTATGTTTTTACTCATCATAAGGGGTCTGGTGAGCTGCACTTCGTCTGGTTCCTCACCCAGGACCTGTTTGCCTTGGGTGACCCTCCCAGAGGCATAAAGCCCTGGGCAACTTAGCTCCTGGGATCATTGGTACATGCAAACCCCTCCACCAAGATAAGGTGTCCGCACCAGGAGAGGGAGTCCTTCCCCAAGTGGAGGAGTTTAAGTATCTCGGGGTCTTGTTCATGAGTGAGGGGAGGATGGAGCAGGAGATTGACAGGCGGATCATTGTGCCGTCAGCAGTGATGCGGGCGCTGCTTCAGTCTGTCATGGTGAAGAAGGAGCTGAGCCAAGGTTGTGAATACAAGTGGCAGAAATGGGTTTCCTTCGCAGGGTGGCTGGGCTCTCCCTTAGAGATAGGTTGAGAAGCTCGGTCATTCGGGAGGGACTCAGAGTAGAGCCGCTGCTCCTCCACATTGAGAGGAGCCAGATGAGGTGGCTCGGGCATCTGGTCAGGATGCCTCCTGGACGCCTCCCTGGGGAGGTGTTCCAGGCATGTCCCACTGAGAGGAAGCCCTGGGGAAGACCCAGGACACGCTCGAGAGACTATGTCTCCCGGCTGGACTGGGAACGCCTCGGGATCCCCCCAGAGGAGCTGGACAAAGTGGCCAGGGAGAGGGAAGTCTGGGTTTCCATGCTTAGACTGCTGCCCCTGCAACCCGACTCGGAAAAGCAGTTGGTGATGGATGGATGAACATAACCATTCTTCTCCCTAATTTTAACAAAGAGATACAAAACAGTGACTGTTAGCTTTAGGCACATATAATGTATGATTATCTGACAAAACAACATACTGCTTTTTGTCTCTTTTGAACAACCAAACAGTCTGTTTTGTTTAACTAAAGATAAAGGTTTTATCAAATTTAATTGAAAAAAGATAAATAATATGCATGTTTCTTTTTCTTACATCATATTGTGATAATTTGCCTGTACTTCTTGGAACATATTGTACACCTTACTTATATGTTATTATAAGCTGTAATTAACTGACCAAAGGATCTTATAAACCTTATAAACAGAAGGCCATTGACTTAAGCTGAGAGACAGTTTTATTGGTTGAAGGGATCATGTGGGACAGTGACTCTCACAAGTCCTCACATGTACCATCTTGTTGACCATATGTACCTTCTGGGATGTTGGGCAGTCTGTAGATCTCCCGCTCCCTTCTTCCCTCACTCGTGAACATGAGCCCGAGATACAGTACTGGAACTTCTTTGCAAGAGGCAATAACTCCTCTTCCACCAGGAGAGGGCAATCCACTCTTTTCCAATTCAGAACAATGATCTTGGACTTGGAGATGTGATCCTCATTCCAGCAGCTTCGCCCTGAGCTGTCCAACAGACATCCATCACACATGGCAAGGTTATGCAGCATACAACATGCCACAAAGAATGCTGTGACCTTCTGTTGTTCCACCTGACTAATCTGAATATCTGAAACAAATGTCCTTTCAATTGCTGAATGTGCGTAAATCTGATAATGAACTCAAAAGATTTTTTAATCTTACGGTTCGTTCTTTATATGTATTGTTTTTCTTTTGGTTTCATTAAATAATATGATTATGTGAAAGGGCCAGATGTATTATATAATAAAGTATATATATAAATAAAATAAAATAAAAAACCATTTGTACATACATGTGTCAGTAACGAGTCATGGACCCGCACGTTTCTAAATTGCGCAAATTAAATCTCATCTCTCATCTCTTCTCATCATTCAAGTGTCAAAGACATTTCATCACAACTCCAATGATATGATTACAAAATGGATCATCGAGCTACAGCTTAAGGTGTTCTGGTGCCCTTATGAAAACCCTTATGCTCAGACATGCTGTTTGTTATAGAGAAACTGTGGTTAACATTAGTCCAATAACTGATTGCCGCTCTGGTTCACATCGGGCAGCCCATTCCTCCCAATCACACCCCTCCAGGTTTCACTGTTATTTCCCACGTGAGCGTTAAAGTCCCCCAGCAGAGTAATGGAGTCCCCAGAAGGGGTTGTTTCCAGCACCCAAGCCAAGGTCTCCAAGAAGGTGGACAGAGTTTACTGAGGGATGAGAACTTGTTCGTCATTCTTGGAACTGAAGTTAAGAACCATGTTACCAGTGGCCCTCTTGATGAGGGGTTTGGGACCCAGTGAACAATATTGCTGCAGGGTTGAATGTGGGTAATGATAAATCTTAGGAATGCCACATATTTCGATAAGCAAATGTTGCTAACATTCCATGGAGAGATACTGCTGTGGGTTATCAGAAACGAAGGTTCCAGTGATCCAGGGGAAGCAAAGAATCAGTGCAAACAGGAAGACAGATGTCTTATGACACTGTCACTTGCAGGCGTATCGTTCATCCGAGAAGTGTATCCATAATCACTACCGGTTTACATTAAATGTTAAATGTATAAAGCGTTTCCTTCACTCATCTACCTCCGCTACTTGCCATATTGACCTTGAGCAGTAGAGATATTAGGTGGTACATTGGGCGGAGCTTAATTTTGCACCGCCTCTGACGTCACAAGCGAGAGGGGGGCGTATCCTTTATTCTGATTGGTCGAGGGCTTATCTCTATATACCATACATGCTTATGTCACGTGCTGCCGATAGGCCATATGGTTTGGGAGATTGTCGTTAAATTTTAATAGAATAAAAATACATTACATGTATTTATTAATGTGCTTTTTAAATTACGTTTTTAAGGAATAATAAAACATATAGCAGGATGAATGCGTCCAGCGGGGTCCATCCGCCCCGTAGCCGCGTGTTGTTAGTAGTGTTTTAAAAGAAGAAAGCACCAAAATGTTTTAAAGAAGAAAAACTTTAGTGCTATTTTAAAAGAAAAACAGGCTGAATTTAAACAAACATGCCCGAAAGAAGCAGAAGAGCTAATTTAAACACGCACAAGCGAAACCAATAGACATACAGCCCGTCGTTTTAAAAGAAGACAGCACTCATTACATTTAACCACCACGTTAAAAGAAAGACTTTAGGGATATTTACCAGGTTGGAGAAAGCATTTAAGCAGCAAACTTTTAGAAGAAATAGGACGAAACGACCCCGGAGCTCTGCCATACATGACTGCTCTGTTTGAACAACGCGGTCGAAATGATCGATCGATAGTCCAGCGCTTGGCGCATGCGCACCCTCGCCGACGCCCATTTCAAAATGGCGACAACGGTGGAGCGGGAATTGTTGTCGTGATGCTAACCGTTGGCCCTGGATTGTGAGAAGCAGACAGCCAGCAGTCCCATCATGGCAAAATGCCCATTAATTCTATATTTTATATGTAAATAGTATAAAATAATCTATTTCTAATTTAAATAAAAGTTGATCTCTAAACAGAACACCCCCGGATTGTTTAGCTACATTTAGCTAAAATTATCTACGTCAGGTTAATCAAAAGCGAAGAAAACAAGTTTGGAACCACAATTTCCCTTGCCCGAACGCGGGTAAGTGAGGGTATGCTGGGAACTTCTGGCAGAACCCCCTGTCAGGGAGAGCTTCAACTCCTACCTCCGGCAGAACTTCTCCCATATCCCGGGGGAGGCGGGGGACATCGAGTCCGAATGGGCCATGTTCCGTGCCTCCATTGTGGAGGCGGCTGACCGGAGCTGCGGCCGTAAGGTGGTCGGTGCCTGTCACGGCGGCAATCCCCGAACCCGCTTGTGGACAGCGGTGGTAAGGGATGCCGTCAAGTTGAAGGAGTCCTATCGGGCCTTTTTGGCCTGTGGGACTCCAGACGCAGCTGACAGCTACCGGCAGGCCAAGCGGGATGTGGCTTTGGCGGTTGCTGAGGCAAAATTCGGGTGTGGGAGTAGTTTGGCGAGGCCAAGGAGAACGACTTCCAGACGGCTTCGAGGAGATTCTGGTCCACCATCCGGCTGCTCTGGGCGTGAAAGCGGTGCAGCATCAACACTATTTATGGTGGGGATGGTGCGCTGCTGACCTCAACTCGGGACGTCTTGGGTCGGTGGAAGGAATACTTCTAAGACCTCCTGAATCCCACCGACACGCCTTCCGATATGGAAGCAGAGTGGGGGGACTTGGGGGTGGACTTGCCTATTTCTGGGGCGGAGGTCACTGAGGTGGTCAAAAAGCTCCTCGGTGGCCGGGCCCCGGGGGTGGATGAGATTCGCCCGGAGTTCCTCAAGGCTCTGGATGCTGTGGGGCTGTCCTGGTTGACACGCATCTGCAGCATCGCGTGGACATCGGGGGCAGTGCCTCTGGACTGGCAGACCGGGGTGGTGGTCCCCCTCTTTAAGAAAGGGGACTGGAGGGTGTGCTCCAACTATAGGGGGATCACACTCCTCAGCCTCCCTGGCAAGGTCTATTAGGGGGTCCTGGAGAGGAGGGTCCGCCGGATTGTAGAACCTCGGATTCAGGAGGAGCAGTGTGGTTTTCGCCCTGGCCGTGGAACAGTGGACCAGCTCTATACTCTCAGCAGGGTTTTGGAGGGTTCGTGGGAGTTTGCCCAACCAGTCTACATGTGTTTTGTGGACTTGGAGAGGGCATTCGACTGTGTCCCTCGGGGAGTCCTGTGGGGAGTGCTCCAGGAGTATGGGGTACCGGGCCCCCTTTTAAGGGCGGTTCGGTCCCTGTATGACCGGTGCCAGAGCCTGGTCTGCATGGGCGGCAATAAGTCGGACTTGTTTCCGGTGAGGGTTGGACTCCATCAGGGCCGCCCTTTGTCACCGATTCTGTTCATAGCTTTAATGGACAGAGTTTCTAGGCGCAGCCAGGGCGTGGAGGATGTCCGGTTCGGTGACCTCAGGATTAGGTCTCTGCTTTTTGCAGATGATGTGGTTCTGTTGGCCTCATTGGACCGTGACCTTCAGCTCTCACTGGGGCAGTTCGCAGCCGAGTGTGAAGCGGCTGGGATGAGAATCAGCACCTCCAAATCCGAGACCATGGTTCTCAGCCGTAAAAGGGTAGAATGCTCTCTCCGGGTTGGGGATGGGGTCCTCCCCCAAGTGGAGGAGTTTAAGTATCTCGGGATCTTGTTAACGAGTAGGGGAACGATGGAATGGGAGGTCGACAGGCGGATCGGTGAGGCATCAGATGTCATGCGGGTGCTGCATCGGTCTGTCATGGTGAAGAGAGAGCTGAGCCAAAAGGCAAAGCTCTCGATTTACCAGTCGATCTACCCTCACCTATGGTCATGAGCTATGGGTAGTGACCGAAAGAACGAGATTGCGGGTGCAAGCGGCCGAAATGAGTTTCCTCCGCAGGGTGGCTGGGCTCTCCCTTAGAGATAGGGTGAGGAGCTCAGTCATTCGGGAGGGACTCAAAGTATAGCCGCTGCTCCTCCGCATCGAGAGGAGCCAGATGAGGTGGCTCGGGCATCTGATTAGGATGCCCCCTGGACACCTCCCTGGGGAGGTGTTCCGGGCATGTCCCACTGGGAGGAGACCCCGGGGAAGACCCAGGACACGCTGGAGAGACTATGTCTCCCGGCTGGACTGGGAACGCCTCGGGATCCCCCCAGAAGAGGTGGATGAAGTGGCCGGGGAGAGGGAAGTCTGGGCTTCCCTGCTGAGACTGCTGCCCCTGCGACCCGACCCCGGATTAAGCGGAAGATGATTGATGGATGGATGGATGGATGGATGGATGGTTAAATGTAATGAGTGCTCTCTTCTTTTAAAACGATTGGCTGTGTGTCTATTGGTTTTGCTTGTGCGTGTTTAAATGAGTTCTTCTGTTTTTTTCGGGCATGTTTGTTTAAATTCAGTCTGTTTTTCTTTTAAAATAACACTAAAGTTTTTCTTTAAAACATTTTGGTGCTTTCTTCTTTTAAAACACTACTAACAGCACTCGGCTACGGGGCGGACGGACCCCGCTGGACGCATTCATCTTGCTATATGTTTTATTATTCCTTAAAAACGTAATTTAAAAAGCACATTAATAAATACATGTAATGTATTTTTATTCTATTAAAATTTTACGACAATCTCCCAAACCATATGGCCCCCTATCGGCAGCACGTGGCATAAGCATGTATGGTACATAGAGATAAGCCCTCAACCAATCAGAATAAAGGATACGCCCCCCTCTCGCTTATGACGTCAGAATTGGAGCAAAATTAAACTCCACCCAATGTACCACCTAATATCTCTCTAGCAGTCTTGTAAGGAGACTGAATGCCAATCACTTTACCCATCTACTCTAGCATGATTACCACAGTTTCACCATGTCAATTTGTGGCTAAACGTCCCACTGTTGTTGACAGGTAGCATGTGTTCAGAATTGCTGCTCTCAGAATGGCAACAACCTCACAAAGTACCGATTGAAAGCATCCAATGTGAACTATTTCTATAGTGCTGAGTAAGTAGATGCAAAATACAAACAGCCCACAACTGACAAGGATGTCTAATAGCTTTTAGTACTGTCAACAGAAAATGTCCAGGAAATCCCTGAACGCCTTTCCCATTCACTAGAAATGAGTTACAAAGTACATGCAGATGTGCTGGACGTTACACTCCATCTTTGGGTGGGGAGCTTTGGAAACATTATGCTTTAAGCTGGCATCAATAGGGCAAAAGTGCTATTGTTTTGTGCAAAAGTGTTGCATAACTAAATAAAACAGGTAATAAAAGGACCCATTAAGTTTTGTGTTTGTTTTTACTCTGCCTGTAATTGTTGGGTGCATTTAGATTATTATTGCTTCATACCTTCACCAGAGGGGCTTCAAGTCTTTCCCCTGTGGAGTGTTTGTAGAGTTTGCATACTCTTTTCATATCATGTGTGTTTGTTAGGTGGTGCTTCTGATCTGCCTATAGTGTGTATGTATGTGCCCTGCAATGGACTGACACCTTGCTCGGTGGGGGGGGGGGGGGGGGGGGGGGGTATCCCAGCCATGAGCCCTATTCTCTCAAGGACAAACTCCAGGACACCCATAGACCCAGACCAGGATAAGTGGTTAGAAGATGGTTGAAATAATTCTACTTACATGTTTGTTTGTTATAATATGTGACTGTTAGTAACAATATTAACATTCTGACATAATGAGCAGATGCATTATGAGAAAAATAAATTGTAACACCATGTTGATCTTGTTTATAGGAACATTGGCATCTTGATGGAGCTCGAAAGGTCTGGCTAGTCATGATCCTCCTCACAAAACACAGGCTGATGACTTCTTCTGATGAAGTCTCCTACAAGAGGTCTAAACATGCCTATAATGTACCAGGAGGGCTTGAGGCTGGGGGTGTGGGGGACAGCTACATATACTCCCTACAGTGACAGAGTCCTCCTTTTTAACTGCTTTGTTGCACAGCTCATCATTAAGATGTGTGCATAGAAGCTGACAAAAAGGAATACATGTTCTCAATGAGATGCTAGTCAAGGGAAAGTCTGAGACAAACTCTCTCAAAGTTATCTTTCGTTCATTGTTTCCACTTGCTTGACTGGTAACGATAGTATTTGTGTTAGAACTTCAGTAGACTCTGTCTTTCTGTTCCTAGGGGGCCTAAGGTCATTAGTGGAACAAAATAGGGCGTGCAAGCTGAGCTTAAAGAGTCTCTTTTTATTGGAGTCGACGGATACGAGTCTCATGGAATAGCTGCAGCCCCAGTATGGTGAGGGAGCCAGAAAGAAACCATGCTCTGTTCCCTTACGCTCCAGCCTTCTCACTGTGGAGCGTGCAAGGCAGTGCAGAGGTGTGTGCTGCGGGGTGAGAGGCTCTGTTCCCTTACGCTCCAGCCCTCTCACTCTGGAGCTGTAAGCCCTGGCAGCAATAAAAAGTAATTGTTTAGCTGAATAACTGTTGAATTGCAGACTGATTGCATCAGTGCATTGTGGTCTCTGTAGAACTCCATTGCCTTTTCTAAAGATCCATAGTGTTATTCCTCTATGAAGTTCCACTGCTGACAGCCTGTTTTGAATAAATCTGCCATTTCAGATTTCATTTTTTCCCACCTTTTTCTTATGAAATGCAAAATGGGAGGCATCATTAGGGAAAGAGCTGCTTTACAGACATAACAGGTGATGTCAAATTACATGGTCATTCATAGTTGAGAACTGAAGAGGCAGTTTTATCTGTTATGGTTACATGGTGCTGTACAGTATCACTAATGCATCAGAAGTCTAGAACATTCCACATTTCCAAGGTTTAGGATTGCATGTTCTCTTTGTGCTGTCCAGTTCTCCTGCAGTTCTATACTTATAATAATATTATAAAAATTATAATAATTGCCTGTTACTGAGAGTAAAAGTATTATAGTTTATGAAGGACTTTTAAAATTTTTATTCCTTGAAAGCTGATTTCAGTTTTATGCAAAACTGGGTGAGTTTCAAATCGGTCCAAAGCATTTTTCCTTCGAATCAGCTATAAGTGCATGCTGGGAAATGAGGATTGGTGAGGGCGCATACTGTACATCTTGCACTTTCAGTGGAGAGATTCACATGACCTTGCAGTCTCCTAGAACTGGGGAGGGAGATGTGAAGAACAGGGTTTCAAAGCCCTGAATGAGAACCACATGCAGTAGGTAGGCGGGGCCAGGCAATGCCTAAAGCCAGCCTAGCTGGGAAGAGCCAGCGCTCCTGACGTTTTCATAAGGCACAGTCAGATCAGTGGGACATATGCAGCACACTCTCGGATCATTCTGGAAATCTGCTGTGTAGGACTCGCACAGGAAGAGCAACTCTACAGTTTGATCAAGTTTGGTGGGGTAACACTTTTTAGCAAAGGCACAAGGGATTAAAGACATGTTAAGAGGTGAAAGAAGAGAGATCAGCAAGCAAGGTTTGCAAAACTTGCTAAGGTAAGAGCAGAATGAAAAGAATTTAAAGCTTAAATATTAAGTATGTAAACCGATGAAGTGATATACTTTTTAGTCTCTTTTACCTGTTGATTGTTTTAGTATTCAGCATTCGAATGGTGATTCTATGAGCCCAGTTAGGACACAGGAGAAGTGTACTGCTTTAAAGTACAGATATGTGGGGTTTATTGTGGACTGATATGTAAACAGCGATGCACCATTTGCAAAAGGTTTTTCTCTGTAGAAAATGTTGAAAAATACTGCAGATTATATAGCATATGTATTAGCATGTTGCTCTTGTGTTGGATCTAAGATGTTCCCCTTAAGATTCATAACTGAAGTGTGGGTGTTAGACCGCTGACCTCAGTGAAGGATGGCCCAGGCTGAACGACACCAGGAGCTATACCCACTATTAGCTTAATCATCGTGCTCCCTAATTATGACAGCAGTCGCAGCCACTGAACAGAACAGTCACTCATAACTTTTTCAGTGGAGTTTCTCCAAAAACTTTCAGTTAATTACACTGGGTTCTCTCGAAGGACTGCGATTAAACGACTATTACAGAGCATCACAGATTCACGAGGAATTATTGTAATATTAAGATGAATGTGAACAGCAAACAAAAATAAGATTTTTAAGTTCATATATAATAGTCTACACAAGAATTGGGCAGAACTTAGATATTTCCTGTGATCAGTTTTATTTCTGCACAGAAAGGAAACTGCTGCAGTGAACAGAGTGTTTTAGCACAGAAATCCCCTCAGGATCTGCAACTGCAGAGCCAGCCCAGATGCCTGCGTAGCAGTACGGAACAGCCATGCTGCCAGCCAGCCTCACTGACCCTTTGTTTGTGCTGTCAGACACTGACACAGTTTTCATTCACTGGAATTCCATTAATTAGGGCAGCTCTGCTGTGTTTAACATCACTGCCTTTGATGTTGTGATGGGACTTGGTAAAGGTTCAAATTTGCATAGCAGATAATAGGTTTGGAAGAAAAAACCTAATATTTTTTCCATCTCATGCGCTTTTTAAATGGCTGAAATTTGGTGATGCAATGCATCCTCTGGACGACTTTAAGTCCTTCTGGAAAACTTTATAACCCAGCAAAGAAACAGAGACGGGGGTGGACTAGATGACATCACTCTCAGCAAACATTCCAGGATTGTTACAGCGGAGCTTCAGTAATGAGTCTGTGCTCCTGGCATGAAAAAACACTTATTTTTTTAAATTAATTTTTACTTTTAAACTCACACTTCACATTTCTTCACTTATTACACCTTTTACACAATTTCCAGTTTTATTCACACAAGATTATGCACTCTGAAATGTACAAATAAATTGGATATGGGCAATAATTTGCCCCCTTTGTTAGGAAAAAGGCCCAAGAAATGTAATTATCACAGTTTCTGAGGATATACGTAATCTACATGGGCTGAGAGAATAACACGGCTTATGCTCAGTTTGAGCTCCGGTGCTCAGTGAAAGGCAGCTGATAAGGGGCTGGGGAATGTGTCCAGCATCCCTGTTAAAGTAGTGAGGGCTGGATACTCTCCTGTTACTGACCCCCGCTCACCCCTCACGGTGTTAATCTTTGGGAGTAGCTAAAGTAAACGGCCCCCCATTCCCTTGCCTGGAATTGCGTTCTGTTTTAATTTCTGCAATTTATTAGTGTCTGCAAGAATGAATGTTTTCATTGCTACAACTTGTTGTTGTCCACTAAATTCATTTACAATGTTCAATTTTTATGAAAGGTTCAGTGCTATTCTATTATAAATGTACTGTATAAGGAAATATTTAGTTTTTTCTAAGATTCTGTCTAAATTTTAGCTTGGCATTAAGAATGTTTTGTGTCAACAGCAGTTCTGCCTTCTGCAAAACCGGGATATGAAACAAGGGGCAGATGTGAAATGACACAGAATTCTACAAACTGGCAAACTAGCATATGTGATACCTACCCATCTGTGTCAATGATTTATAATATTTGCAGTATTAGTACGGTTTTAACATGGACTGATTTCCTATGCTGAAGCTGTTAGTGTAAAACAAAAGCCAAAGTTAACAAGCTGAAGTCACATTAATACCGAAATGTATGAAAATTCCAAATGAAGATGTTAAAAATATTATACATACTGTATCAATCATTCGATTTCTAGAACGTCCGTATCAAAATAATTGTCTTAGATTCCCCAGAGTCTGGTGTTGGGCCACTTCCTTTTCAGGAAATAGTGACATTTCCCGCAGAAAACCATCTCATCCTTACTTCCTGTCAGCCAATGGGAAAGTCAGGTTAGCAGGCCACCAGGAAGTGCATGTCCACTTTAGCCTGGACCCTCAAACGTCCATTGTGCACTTTCTGAAACCGACAAGGTATAATTTCAACATCCTTCCAGCTGCTTCCTGGCTTGTTTGTTTTCCTTTATTTAATTTTCCTCTTCTTTTCACAGCCACAATCATGACCTACTTTAGTATCAAAATACAGAGGAACCGAGCTTCAGATGAAAAAAGAAAAACAATAAAATAATTGATTCTCACAGCAGTGCGTGATTTTGAGGCTATTTATGGACCAGATGTTCGTAACTGAAGACAGCAAAACTGGGGAGCTCTCAGTAAATCTGTCTCTTTAAGCTACATGTTTTAGATTCCTTTATCTCTTACTGCGGTATAGAAAATTTTGGTTGAGACTGTGGTACGAGAATTACACGGAGCTCAAAATGGCTTTTACTGCCGAGAACCACACATAAGGCATGGCCTTTTGAAAAAATGCAAACTGTTTACCTTCAATCTGATATGAAAAGACAATGTGTTACTATGTAACTGTTATATCCCAGTTTAACGTTTCTACTGCAATATTACACATCACCAGCACCGATTGTGACATACATAAAACAATGGGTCGTAGCGCACATTATCATGTGGGATTATTTGCATCAGTGCTCCACGATACCATTAGCTGACAAAGGCATTCCTCGGTCAGCTGCTTTGCTCTGTTTCTTTGACAGACTGACAGCTCAGCGCAGCATCGAGGATGCTGAGGAGATTGAGCGGGAGAGGCGGCGTCAGGCCAGGAAGCTGAGCACTACCCAGCAGGAGCTGGACTGCGGAGAGTCTTTCCCAGAGAGAAACGCGCCTCATGATGACATCTTGTAAGTTGCAGTGGCTTCTGGGGGTGGGGGGGTGGATGAGCACCCCTCAGAAAAAAACGTTTCTTTATCTATTAACACAGTGTTTCTAAATCCGGTCCTCAGAGACTCCCTGAAAATCCACATTTTTGCTCCTTCCCAGCTCCCGGTAAAAATGTGGAGTGTCTGGCAGGGAGCTGGGAGGGAGCAAAAACCTGGACTGTCTGGGGTCCTTGAGGACTGGGCTGAAAATTAGTTCATTAATGGACGCTGCCAATGACCATCTTCCTGCAGGGAATTGGCCTTTAGGATTTTTCTTGTTATCTGCTCCTGAAATAACGTTGTTAGACCTGTAATAATTACAATTGTGAATAATAATTAAACTTGGTTATTAAAAAGCATCAATTCAAAATTCTTAATTGATTACTTAGCAATATGGTGGGAGACTACACATAGAGGATGAGCTAGTTGAAAATTGTATTTCAGCTATCAGGAATTCAGTAACTAGTTATAATTCAGTTTTAATTGATCTATATTGATCTGATCTGATACCGGAAATTGACATTTTATCTAGTTACAATTGAATTATAACTAGTTACAGTTGAATTATATCTGATATCGCATATATACCTGATATCGTAAGTTGGCATTTTAATTAGTTCAAATTCCAACTCCCATTGAAATGAATGAGAAACACATTTTGAATTTCACTAACTAAAATAGAATTTCCAATATCAAGCATTTGGATCATGACTAGTTACAGCTGAATTTCTGATATCAAGTATTTGCATTTTAACTAGTCAGAATTGAAGTTGTGATTTCCTCTAGAAATGAATTAAAGATAAACCGGCTTGCCATAGTGCTATGCATTTTTACACAATCTGGCTTGATCGCACATTAGTGAATGTGTCTTAAACATAGAATGAATAGAGTCGAAATGGAATTCAACTGGGCACTTCTGAATAGATATTGCATTGTGAGGTCAGGGTGGATTCCCAGCCCTAAATAATACCTTTATATTCCTCAAATAAACAGATTCTAATTTATGTTTTGGCATATATGTTCAATTTAAAGCCCTTCTGAAACATGACATGTGAGGTTTACACATTTTTACTTTCAGCTATTCTGTTCAGTCAGACATTTTTTTGTATTTTGAAAGAGACGGGCTGGGTTTCTTTCAAAGGAATTACACCCATATGTTCCTCAGAGGAAAATATTTTGGTATATAAGCCTTTGGCCTTACTTCAGTAGTTTTCACAATTTATTTCCAGTGACTCTGCATGTGTAAATTTGTTAAAGAGCTCTAAATGGAACACATCTCTCCATATGGACAGCTGCGCACACACACGCACTCCAGTTTACCTTAGTATGTTTTTGGACTGTGGGGGGTAAAGCTGAAGGAAACATGCAAACTCCAAAGCCACACAGCCTCGAACCCAGGAGGCAACAGCATTAACCACTGTGCCACTGTGCCACCCACAAGTCTGTTTGTGCTTGAAAAACTCAGGTATAACACTTTTAGGACACATGGATGTATTTCAGGTATGTATTAATAAAGTTTTAGGGCTTTAAATTATGTGTGTTTGTGACTTTTTATCAGGGTTCTTTTATTCCCTGAGTATCAGTGGCAATGGATGCATGCTTTGCTATATTGCAGAATTGTTTTTAGAAACCGCATCCTGATCCTGCCTCATATGAGATTACAGCTGAGTTGAGTCTTTGTGCCACATAGCTGACTTTGTTAGCTCCCCACTGTGGCCTTTTTGCACCCCTATTATTGCAGGCTCTGTTTCATTGGCTCTTAGCTTCCCAGTCTATACTGATTGGCCCATTCTGAGTTCTAACCAGCACTTTTTTAATCTCAGTTTTGAAGTTATATGTATATTGGTGCCACATTGCTATGGAAATTATTTTGTGCTGCAAATGTCTTTCAAAGACTGATGTGTTACTTGTCAACTTTCTCTTTTCAGCCTCATTTTAAAGTTTGTCAGCAACTGCAGTTTTATTAAATGTTCCCCAAAGAGCTTTATAAAACAAATGTGCTTGTTGTTCAATTGCAGTTGACCAGTTATTCCCAACAGGTTTCCAAAACGGGATCCAAAGCTGGGTCTCACTTGTGATGCTTTCTGTTTGCCTGTTGTCAGGCATGAGAATGTCTTCAAGCCCAGCTGTCCATCCTCTCAGGATGAGGATGAGGGCTTTGGTGACTGGACCCAGAAGATGGAGAAAAGCAGGCGGCGGGACCTGGAGGAGCATGTTATGGCCAAGGAAGGAGGAACAGACAGTAGGCAAGGTGGCTCACTCATTGAGCAGAAGAGCGGCACTGAAACCCCAACAGTGGAACAGGTAGAGCAACAAGTGAGTAAAGGCAGCATGTCAAGGAGGAGGTATGGCCCGGAGATACTGAAGAGGGAGGAGAGGATGAACAACCGCAAGGAAAAAGTGCAGGACGGACACAGAAATGAAGACATAGAGCCAGGCATGACAGGAGAGAAGGATCCAAGAGCTGAGCAGAGGGAAAAGGTACCCAGAAGAATGAAGGTCTTTTCGTATTTAATAAACAGTAAATTACTGTGAAGGAACTGAAACACTGCATTGTATGTCCCTTGTTTAGGTTAAAGGAAACCAGACAGACATGAAAATGTCATACATATCCAAAATCTATCTGCAACAGGAAGGAGGGCAGACGGACAAAGGTACCCATGACCAGGAAGTGACATCGCAGGCAGCTAAAGTGAAAAGAACGCTGAGGTAATGTGTATCAAAAATCTATATTTCATTTAGTTAAAATACCATTAATTCTAAGATATGTAGGCTTACTATTGACGTTAGTTAGTGCTCTTGGCAATAAAAATGCTTATTTTGTATAAGCACATGCAGTTTGTGAAAGTCTTAGGTTACCAAAGCAAATTATGTTTTAAGGTATTATTCTATATTTGCTCAGAAAATCATTATACAGCATTGATATACATACAAACAAACAGCTATCTGTCTTATTGGTAGATTTCAACAAATACAGATGTAGGTCACATCAGTTTCCAGTAGAAACATTGATTTATTATCAAACATTCCAATACACTGAAGATTCTGAAATTAATGGGAAACTACAAATATTGGAGTGACCTGAGATGCTTCGGAATGGCTAAGCTAGCATACATTTTGACACTTGCAAACATCCATCAATCCAGCCATCCATTTTCTGTTCACACTTGTACTATTCTGGGTCGCAGAAATCCGCAAGGCAGGGCATAACCCAGGATGGGGCAGCAATCCATCACAGGCTACCATACAATCCTGACAGTTCATAGCACAGTATTGTCAACTGTCATTAATAATTTTACAAATCACTGACTTTTAGCTCAGGTGACCCGGTGATTAGTGCTGCAGTCTCACACCTTACTATCGGGGATTTCAGTTCTGTTTGTAGGGTTTCCTTATTCCTATATGTACTCCACTTTCATTTCACGGCCAAAAGACAAGCAGGCTAATTGATGTCCCCAGATTGCCCACAGTGTGTGAATGAGCGGTCTGTTCAGCGCCTTCCCTCCTTCTGTGCTGCCTGCCATAGGCTCCAGGCCCCTTGTGACCCTGTTCAGGATAAGTGACTGAAAGATAGATGTGATGGAAGTTAATCAAGTTGTGTGATGTTCCTACTCCTTATGAGGTAGATGTGCTGTCCAATTGTGCCAACCTGCCCTTTGTGTGCATCTCTGCCAGGGGCATAAGCCTGAACCAGGAGGGGAGAACAAGGATGGACACCTTCCAGGAAACTGGGTACAAACTGGAGCAGATCCAACACAGCCTGCAAGAGAGGGAGCGGGAGAGGGAGGAGCAGCAGCCGATCGAGACCAAGCTAGAGGGGCTGAGAATGAGGGAGGAGGAAGAGGAGCATCAGTGGCTCATTCAAATGGGGGTATGGGTCGAGGCACATGTGAACACGCAAACATACCCACCTGCAAACACAGGCAGGCATGTGCATTAGTGATGTGTCGGTCGCGAAGGAAAGGGTTCTCGGAGCCGGCTCCTGCCTGTGAGCCGGAGTCAGAGCCGGTTTTTTTATTTCTCTATTTTTTTTTCCAACCGCAAGGATTGGTCAACCACACGATGCGCGTCTGCTCTGAGCAGGACTGGGAGGGGCGGTGCTACAGGGTGCATTCGACTTGGGTTTTAAGTCACGGATGGTGACGTTTTGCAGCGCCGGCTGAAGTCGGACAAAAAAAATCTAACCATGATGCATTGCGTTGGGACCAGAATGCACTGCTTTAAGCCAGCGTTGCAAATGTAGTCGAACGCACCCATAGACAAATACAGCAATCGCACGCACAGAGAGAGAAACAGGAAGGAAGGAGACGCGCGCGACAAAATGAGTGACTGCAGGAAACAGAGTAAAATTTGGATACATTTCAATTGCATTGATAATACAAAGGCAGAGTGTAGAGCTTGCAAGGTTAAAATCTCATATCGAACAGGCTCTACAAATAACCTGCATTGGCACATGAGAACTGTACATCCATCAGTGCAGTGGGAAGAAAAAAGACAAGCAAGTGAACCTGCTACTAATGAAAGTGACAGTTTGTGTACTGCAGCTGTTGAAAGTGCCAATTTGTCAATGTCTACACCGTCATCCAGTACAGCACCACAACCACCTAGACCTACAACCTAGAGCTCTATGAGACAGTTTGTGCAATCAGAACACAATTGATGATGATTGCATGTGATTTCCAACCATAGTAATTCATTTCACTAATAATTTTACATTATTTCTGGTAATAAATTCATTTAAGCACCAAAAAAAAATCTGAAGAGCCACTTGGGAGCCGAAAGAGCCGGCTCTTTTAAGTGAACCGAACCATAAGAGCCGGCTCTCTTAAAAGAGCCGGAATTCCCATCACTAATGTGCATGCACCCACATGAGTGTCCCCTCTCAGGTAAATGAGTCCATTTCACGGTTACCTGCAGCAGCTTACAGAGGGAAGAGTCCAGCGACCGTTAGTCTGTTTGCAGGAGGAGACAGGGAATCACAGAGTGCTCAGTACTAGGGCTGTACGATTTGGGGAAAATATCTAATCGCGATTTATCTGACAGACATTGCGATTACGATTTGATTTGCGATTTAATTTTTTTATGTCGAGCTTCAGTTAATTATTTAGTGCGTAGTAATTTTAAAACATACGACGCAGCATGAGATACCATCAATATTAACTGGTCTATATTCTAATGCAAGGATGAGGATTTAAAGATGTGGTGTGTCAAGTTAAATAAAGTAATAATGAAAACAATTGCAGCAAAAAGAAAAATAGCGATCTTGCAGGTAACGTTGATTACCCCCAAATAACACTAGAACCGCCTTCTCCCACGCCAATGAACAAGCAAGAACTACTTCATTGTATGCAGCCCTTTTGTTTATTGTTTATTTATTTGTTTATGTGTTATTAGTGTTAATAACAGCAGCTAACAACACTCAAAAAGGCGTAATGTTCATAACAGAGTGGCTGTTCTGTCCGTAAAGCTGGAAATTTTTAAACGTAGTATGCATTTTATAAAATGTTGAATAAATAGAAGTCTTTTATTAGTGATTTCATGTTAGTCGAAGTTTCTGTATACTGTTATTTTCTATACAAATCAATTCAACAGATAGGGTTGCAAATTCTTTCAGACTCTCACGCAAGAAATCTAACGGTAAATCTATATTCCATTCTGAACTTAGTTTTGGCAGTTTGCAAACCCTACAGACTATTTACAAGGTAATGAGACTTACATATATGTAAATGTATGTGCAGAACAGATAACAGAAAATCTCACTCCATGCAGCTGACCAAAGTTGCCAACCCTGCATTTTACTTGAAATGAGAAGTAAAATGTCGTTTTCAACTGAAGCGGCTTATCATTCCTTTGCTTTGTTATTCGGACAAATACAAAACGAATGAATAAACATTATAAATTAGACCGCGTGCCCATGCACAACTGTAATAGCGATTAAAGCGATCTATTCTTTTAGTACTTATGTTAAAGCAAGGCTTTTATTTTATCACTGCTGTGGGATTAAGATTAATCGTTGGAAATACTTAAATTAATAAGCACAAAAACATATGACATTCTGCTCCCGACATTACAGTACGTCTCACTCTGCCACAATTGTGCCCTTGAGAGGTAAAGTGGGCTATCCCACATTTTTGACCCCTACCCCCTTTTTATTGAATGTTTTCAATTGGATAAGTTGTTATTATGTAAGTCATACCTCTGTGCTACCTATGATGTATATCAATTGTAGGGTATAGGCACACTGATTTTTTTTTGTTGAAAAAAGTTCAACTTTGGAGCTCATTTTCTCAAAACTTTGTTTTTGTGGGATAGCCCACTTTACATCTCAAGGGCACAATGTGAGGTTGCCGCTCATACAGTCTATGCTTTCGTTCGTCCCTTGGTAGTTGGCTGATTTTGGGTTGCGTGCTTAATTTGATATGTAGCAGAGTCCGCTATTCAAATGTTAATATTAACGACAATCGTCTTAATTTAATTGTCGCAGACAAAATCGTGATCGTGATTAAAATTCGATTAATCGTGCAGCCCTACTCAGTACTGCTAGCAGAGATAGAGTACCTGAGCTCTAAGAGTCCCATCTGAATGTTTTCTGACTCTCACATGCATATTCATACATTGTCTCTTTCACTCTGGCTCTCTATACGTTTTAAAATTCTTCAGTGTTTTCTTTTTTTGCTTCATTTTTATGGTGCATTTTCTGCTCTTTCAGCTTAAATTAAATTGTTAATCTTACCAATGAGCTAAGACAATATAATGAAGATTAAAGAAAAATCCAATTTATGCATTAATATGCTAAACTTCACATGAGGCTGTCAAACAAAAGAATACTTATGTTATGTTGGTGTTTGCTCAGCCACTGAGTAATGAATACCTCATGAATTTAATTAACTAGTTAATTGAATTAATTACCTGAGCTAATAGTGAAATTTAACACACTCACTCTTGTTGTTACTGATTGTTATCCTATTATTTATTTGCATATATTCCAATACTGAACTGTGTTTTTCTGAGCAGATGTCCTGCCCAGATAAATAGCTTCAAGCATAAATTTCTTTGGCAGCATGAGACCTTTTCACAATACTGTAAGGTGATAAATAATGCAGTGCCGGTCATACAGCACTTTGCCGTCCATGTTGTTGTTAATGTTACTACTCTGCATGATTTCAGAATGACATTGATGGAAGAGTGATAGAGGAGCCCTCATGCTCGGTAAAGTCCCATGTTATCCCAACTTAAATGTACTGCCTGGGGAGTCAAATCCCTTGTATTCAGTACATATGTTGTATTCCTTGGTGTCCTCCCTCTGAATTACTTTAGATTGCTTTATCCCATAATTAGTGCTTTTCAATAACAGGCCATAAGAGGTAATTCAGTTTAAAATGCAGGTTAATTTTTAAATGTATTGCACTGCATGGAGTATATGTAGCCTCTCCTTAGCAAAGTACTGTTATTATTATTATCATTATTATATAATATATTATATATAAACATTATTTAATTATAATAAACATATTAAGACTGCTCAATGACATTCAGTTCTCATTCTCTTTTATAGATTACAGAGAGGACAGCATCACTGAATAGATGCTTAAAGAAAAGGTGAGCTTGACTGAACGAGATCAGTGTTACATTTTTTATGAAATGTAATTTGTGAGGCTACCAGTTTGTACGAGTTACACATTTATTTAGCAGATGCTATATAAAACCAAGAGCATCCAGGATACACAAGAGATCAGCTAGCAGATGAGGACAGAGAAGGTCAGTGGTTAGCTGAGTTAGTCGAGGGATAGGTGCGTAAATGGGATAGGTGCTATTCCATTAACGGCTCTAAAAGCCAGCACAAAGGGCTGCGAGAATCAATGCGAGAATCATAAGGGAACCAATGAAAATTGTCCGGGTAGTTCAGGGGGTTGGGGGGTAACATGAGAGCATTTGGCCCACTGAAACTCAGGCATTTTCAGTAATTATCTTAATTCCAGCAGTACTCTGTCTAGTCTGCACTATTTTGTTATTATTTATTGCTAATAAGGTTACAGGATTGCACTGTTCCAGTAAGTAGAAGCTCCATGAGGAAAAGGTATCTTCTGGTTTTTAGCAGTGAATAGGGGGCAAATAAACACCAAGAGATAACAGATCTGAAAATATGGTGCTATTTCTTCTGTGCTCCTTAGTTTCATTGTGACATTGTACCTTTCATATCAGTGATCTTTAAATAATACATAAATGATATGTCTTAAATGTCTTATTCTTAAATGCTCTTAAATCCCTTAAAAAAGTTCTTCCATCTACCACTGAATTTCAAAGTACTGTACTGTGTCCTTGAGGTGATGTAACCTCTGAATGCATTTGTTTTATTAACAAAGTAAGTATTTTTCAACAAAACTTTACTGAATTTGGTACCACTTTACAATAAGGCTACCCTTATAAAGTGTTTATGAATGGTTTATTATCAGGTTATTAATTTGGTTGTAACATTTTGTAAATTATTAATAAACAATTATAAACAAGTTGACAGTTTTCTATTCTGTTTCTAATAAATTACTACCGCCTTATTGTAAAGTGCTGCCCTTAATTTTAAAGTCAGCTTTTGCAAATGTTTTTTCATTTGAATATGCTTTTACCGGGTCACACAGTCATGTGATTGACGTACAGTTCTGTGGAAGAAAATCATTGAAAGTCAGAATGATTGTTTGCATATCTTAATGACTAATACCCTTTATCACTGTCAGTGATAACAGAGCCTGACATCGCAGCTCATTTGAGATGAAGAATGCTGAGCAGTCTTTGAATGTGTTACATTAACCATGAGAAGAACAGATTCTTCCCTTGGGGAAAAGCTTATGTGTTTGAGTTCTTGCACACTCATTCTATTGTTGAAGTTCACAGGATCTGATAGTCCAGCTTTGTTTTAAAACAGTAGTAGCTTTAAGAAGATACAGAACCCTGGCTTCATCTCAAAAATCGATGACAAAGTGGAGCAGTATACTCATGCCATTGAGGTAATCCTCTTAGTGTTCCTCAGGGGCGTCAGAAGCATTTTGAATGTGGAGGGGGGGGACACCATGGCATAAAACTAATATTTTATGTTAAATGTGGGGGGGGGGGTCCAAACAAATAATTATGAAATGTAAAGGGGGCACGTCCCCCTCAGATTTAATGGTGGCGACAGCCATGGTCTTCCTCTTAATCTCAACAAAGTAACAGTGGACATGACAGTATTAGTCTTTGAAAATAGTTTTCACCTGAGTTATTTCTACTTATTTTAAATTTGAAATAAAAATTCAGTCTGAATAAATATCAGCCCTTGGCAGACTATTTGCAGCAGCAGTAGAATACCAAGGTCTGTTATCTGTAAATGTAAATGATTGTAGTTAATGGGAAAATCAGTCTATTCATTGAATGTGGATAAATCTCACTAACTCTCCATTATTGCTGGAGTGAATGTATGAAATGTTCTATGGTTGTGAAAGACAGTCATGCCTTTGGTTTTATACTCCACACATAATGTCAGCAAAAACAAAATTGCTTTGTTTTTTTCCTGGGACTGTAGAGCTCCTTAAAGGAGGCGAGGGCAGCCAAACAGGCACCGACAGACATGACCGCCCCCCCAGAGCCTGTGGCCACCAAGAAGAACTTATTTGAGGCTGGAGATGCCTGGAACCAAAGCTTCACCAAAGGCTCCCCATCCAAGGCAGGCGTAGAACCTGCCGTCGAGAAACATCACTAAATGTCAATTTAATGTCCTGTACTGATTATGCATTATAAGTTTGACTCCTCAGAAAACTCAAATGTTGAATCTCCTTCTGTCCCAAAATTATATGCAAGGGAATATTTTCCTTAAAAGCTGGTGAAGCAGCACGCTAAAGCATCTTTGTGTTTGTTATTTCAAGGACTTGGAGGAGGCAAAACAGGACAGTGCTTTATTTGCAATGTTCTGTTCATTATTTCTAATTACGCCCCAATAGCTGAAGAAATTGCTTCTCTGATCCTTTTCCAGCATCCATTTAGTAAATAATGGCCTACATATCTGAGGGGTTTATGTAAGTAACCATTTCAGTCCCACAAATATGATTTATTATTAGAATGTGCCATGTTTTGAGGTAACATGGCTGGGCAGTAGGTAGGGGAGCACCTGGGTTGGGATGCAGTGCAATCACAGGACACACAGACGGTTTTATGTGAGTCCTCCTCACATTCCTGCAGTCACTCCAGCCTGCTGAGCGAGCGTTCAGTCCCGGAGATTGAGCAAGCGAGTGAGTCAGCGAGAGTGGGAGGCCAGCTGGGGCAGAGAGCGCAGGGACGGTGCACATATCCCTGTGCCTCCCCTAATCGCTGCCATCTGTGTTTTCAGGATGCCGAGGTTCTGAAGGTGGGCGTGACGGACTTGATCACCCAGTGGGTAAAGGGTAACCTGGATGACGGCTCCAGAATTTCCTCTCCAAAGCCAGCTGTAGGTCACATCAGTTAACATGCTATCATACGTGTCCATATACAGTTAATTATGAAATCAATGGAAACTCCTGTGCAAAGTGTACAAATCCATTTCCTCCGGCCGTGTCAGTCTGCCCCTACAGTACTTTTCTTCTTATTTCCTCCTACATCTGCTGCTCATCCTACCCTCCTTTCTTCAAGGTGATAGTGTCCTGTTTACTGTCTTTAGTGGTTTGATCACACTGTTTTTACACTTAGTTTCTCAGATACTTTTTAGTACAGCTTATTGTTCTGGTAGTCTGTGGAAAGCAGGATTACAGAAGTGCCAAAATAATCGATCAGCTGCTTAAACAGAATTTTGACATTTCGAAATTTGTATTTTTCTGAGTATACGAAGTGAATTGAAATTTTATTTAAAATTTGCTGCATTGATGTAGGGGCGGCATGGTGGTGCAGTGGTTAGCACTGTCGCCTCACACCTCTGGGACCCGGGTTCGAGTCTCCGCCTGGGTCACATGTGTGCGGAGTTTGCATGTTCTCCCCGTGTCGTCGTGGGGTTTCCTCCGGGTACTCCGGTTTCCCCCCCACAGTCCAAAAACATGCTGAGGCTAATTGGAGTTGCTGAATTGCCCGTAGGTGTGCATGTGTGAGTGAATGGTGTGTGAGTGTGCCCTGCGATGGGCTGGCCCCCCATCCTGGGTTGTTCCCTGCCTCGTGCCCATTGATTCCGGGATAGGCTCCGGACCCCCCGCGACCCAATAGGATAAGCGGTTTGGAAAATGGATGGATGGATGGATGGATGCATTGATGTAGCTAGATTAAAAATGCATGTGAAGAGCAGGTGTGACAATGAAAACATATAGGTGTGATGCATAATAAAAAGGCCCTGTAATGCCTTTAATAGAGGGCCTTTTCAGTGTTGGGGACACCACAATATGACATAGCACTCTTCCCTGGAAAAGGATGTCACCAACTGTAGATAATTAGCTTTTTCCAATTTGTAAAGAGGTGAGCACTTGATATGTGATATGTGCCAGCCCTACTTTGATATGAGAGCAAAGATGTTGAACGTATTTGTTACATTCATTTATGTAGTATGAAAAAAATATAGTGGGAGATGATTTAAGGTGGTTTATAAAAACAGACCAATGTGAATAAAAGCGAAAATAAATACTTTCAAATAGTATCTTCAAAACTACTGTAACATCTGTCCTTTTGCTGCTTTCAATGTCACATCCATCCATTTTCCAAACCGCTTATCCTACTGGGTCGCGGGGGGACCGGAGCCTATCCCAGAAGCAATGGGCACGAGGCAGGGAACAACCCAGGATGGGGGACCAGCCCATCGCAGGGCACACTCACACACCATTCACTCACACATGCACTCCTACGGGCAATTTAACAAGTCCAATTAGCCTCAGCATGTTTTTGGACTGTGGGGGGAAACCGGAGTACCCGGAGGCTTTTCATTGTCACAATTTACTGTAAATATATAAATGGCAAATAATAACAAATGCTAGTGGTATTTACTAATACTGCTAACGTATGGCATAAAGTATCATAAAGCTTTACATCATGGTCTGTTCTTTAAGTGTAAGATGTTATTTTATTTTTGCTGTGTCACATGAATACCAGTTTGACAACCACTTTTTGGTTCTTTCTAAGGAAGTGAAATATGGTGAAGTGTTGCACAAAAAGAACCTATGGGAGACTCTAGGGGACACTTCCTGCTTTGGGAAGCCTGGACTGGGTGGAAAGGTATAGTAAGGAATATCAGATGGCATTTTCATAGCCAGTCTGAAACAGCCTAAGGATGATGCTGGTAAACAGCTCCACCTAGAGTCCAGCTGGGAGTACTGCACAGTTGGAAGACGTGTTCCCGTTTTACTTGGAGCGACTTACTATAGATAACCATGTCTTAAAAATAATGTAGTTACTTAGGAATATTTTTAGTCTAATTATGTTAGATAATGCATTCAAAATATTTGGTTCAGAGACTATTTGGGGAAGTTTTGCATTAAATGATGTGCTATTTATTTATGAATTTCTTTACTTTTTAGGGTCCCTGCTCTACCAAGAGATACAAGTTTGTTGTGACAGGCCATGGAAAGTATGAGAAAGTTCCTGTCAGTGATGACCATTGCAATGCCTGCACGAATGAACAATCAAGTAAGGCATCCGGAACTGGACATTAACTCAATCAGATGGTAGAAACTGGTCTTGAACTATATTTCAGTTCTCATTTGGAAGCACGTTCTTAGAAAGAAGGTTCTTTTGTTAATGTGAGCCCTGTCTCTGCTGATTAGGTTAAACACCACGATATTTTACATTTCAAAGTCCTGTTTACTCACAGTACAGAAATTTCGGGGAAAAAAACACAACGGAACAGGATACTTCTTTATTATAGAAATATTTTTCAGATGACAGACATTTATCTGTCAAGTTATTTTATACAATTTAATTTATTTAAAGATTTTGCACCAATCAAAGTCAGGAATCTTTTGCTGCAGTAACAATAGAATTTTTGTTTGGAAGGTTTTGTAGACTCTGAACTTGATACAACAACATGAAGATTTTCACATTATCTACAGCAAGTGACAGAAAAATCAGCTGAGCTCGTGACAGAGACTTCAAGTTCATACACCTCTCACTAGCAATGTTTTGGCATTATCCCAAATGGCCATACTATTTTCTAACAAGTAATTAAAATGCAATAGACAGAGAACATCCAAAAATTAATATACAAAAAACATGCATACAGAAACTCGATAAAGCAGAATCTCTGGATAGTGTCATATATCAACACTGAAGAATGTTGGAAACAAGCATCTCCACTCACTCAGGGATATTTGCATTCAAAACAATGTAGTGCACAGCATTCTTACAGGCTGGGCTTCCCATTTGAGGACAGCCAGGACGCAAACCTACAGTAGTGTTAATTCATGGCATCATTCTAGTGCCTTGAATTTCACATCTGACTGCATCTGTGTTCTGTAGTTTGGCTTCTGCAGAGTGACGGACTTCTGACATTCCATAAAGACCCTGTATTATTGATATCACATTCTAGAAGAAAAGTAACTAAGCAGCAATTAACAACTAATCAACCATGTTGATGTTTTCACCATATCATTCTTTATTCATACTTCACTAGACCCAGCAAGCACATCACAAAGTATTGAACCTCAGACCTTCCTTTGACCCTCACTTCCTGCCCCACTCACCACCCCCTTTGTCCTTTTTCTGACACCTCGTACTGAAATCCCACCTTGGCCTTTCACTGTTGCTTCCTTCTCCTCATTCATGGAATGCTAATGAGCCTGGTGAATGAGTCCTGTCTAAAATGTTCTGGAGCATCACTGAAGACACTGTCTTCCCACATCCATATGTGTGACTGCATGACATTAAAGCATGAATACATAGACATTCCCTTTATTACTTTATATAATAGTATGAATATCATTATTATGCATAAGCACCATCTATTTATTTTTTTAATTTAGTATGAATTGTATAATACAAGAAAAGGAAAATGACTCCTGGAATTTAACACAATGCTATACTTCTAAGTTTTTACTTTTATAAGTTTTTGTCTTGATATATTCTTTCTATTCTGGTCCATCTTAAAACACAATAAACATTTCAGTGTGTACATAAAAAAATTATATATATACACACAAACACACATATATATATTTTTTCTTGACCCCATCCAACATTTAACCAAGATGATCTCATGTACCAGGGTAATTTTCTTCGTGTAATGCCAGAAGTTGATTTTCCAATAACTTCCCTTCGATACCATAAGGTTATGATCAATCAATTAGAAAATACCTTCATTTGTAGCCATAACAAAGAATTTTGTAGCTATAACAAAGAAATGTCCCTTTTTTGTGGTTTTGAGTGTTAAAACTTTTTGTAAGGCAAATTGCAATTCAGATTTAAAATATGAAGGACAAAACATTTTTATGAAATATTTCTTGCTTCATCATTCTGGTTTATTTTAAAAATATAAATGTAATTGTGATAAAAATCAGATGTCTGTGGTTTTTAAATGTGCAAACCCTTTTGCAACTCTATTGAAGTCCTTTGGTTCTTCCTCTTGAGTTTTACGATTCAAAAGTCCCCTCTCAAACACCGTGGCAATTTTTGTTAATGGCCTTGAAGCAGCTTCCTTCAGCTTTCTGGCATCAAACCGTGGACTGTATAAGAGGAGTGGAAGGCGATGCGCAAATGATAAGGATGGTTTTTGGTTGTCATTTGCCGCGTCTTTTTTCTCTGTCTTGCTTTTTTTCTCATTGATATGTTTCATGATGTTCTCTTTGGTAGAGAACATTTGGAAAAGGATGGCATCCCACATTTTTAGGGCCCTGGGGCCACTTCCCTGAGTCCCAGAATGCTCGCAGACTTCTGTGGACATTTCTTGAGACTTCTCTGGTTTGCTGTTCGGTGCTTGTACTTTGGACTCCTCAAGTGGCTCAGGAAATTTGGGCTCTTCTGGTTCCACTATCATATGCTTCTTAAGACGTGTCCAACCACTGAGTTTCGATTTCAGACCCTTTGGTTTTTGGGGCTCTATTGTTTGAGTTTCTTGTTTGGAAGCGGAGGTGCTTGACTCTTTCTTCTGTGCAGTCGATTGTCTGTTTGATGCCTCAGGTCCTGCTGTCTCTTGTGAGGTTTCTTGATTATGAACTGCTCCAGTGCTCACAGATTTACTGGCTTCTCCATGTCCAATTATTGGTTGACTTGAAGGTTGACCCAAGCTCAAGGAGGTCATTGAATTTGCAGGATCCTGAGAGAGACAAGCATTAATTTGAGCACTGGGCACAGATTCTTTGACACTTGAAGAAATTACAAGGGATACTTCAGGCCTATGAGACTCCTTGGAGTTTTCTGTGTGTTGTACAATGCTTGGCTCAGTTTGAGTTTGATTTGATTCCATCCCAGCTTCATCTAAACCTTGAGTAAAGACTTTCACTTTAGAAATCTTAGCTGCCATACTGTTTCCACCTGCCTTAAGTGTTTGCATTTTGTTGCTAAGTGTCTGTATTAAATGTTTGGCTTTATTAGCTATTTGTGTTTCTGAAATTGGTACGTTAGCTAGTTGTCTTTCCATAACAAAATTGCACTGTTTTTGTATTTCAGAAGAAGTTTTATGTTTTGGAATTTCAAAACCTGATGTGTTTGTCTGGTGTTTGTTTGTACCTACTGGCCTGTATTCCATAGCCTCTGAAGTAACCATCTCAACATTTTGTGCTCTATAAAATGGTATTTTTGCATTTTTTCCTTCCTCGAGACTTTGTCCTTCAGGTAGTCCTGCATCCTGTGTCAATCCCTTCTGAGATTTGGATAACATTCTTTTTACAGCTTCAGAAGAGGTAGATTCGACCACAACACTTGTTTGGCTGTGGGGCATGGGAAGTGTCCCTGTTGGATTTGGAGATTCAGTGGGATCTTCATTTGGAGTTGTTACTGATTTTGTTTGCTTTTCATTGGATGACACAGTAGAGTTCAGTGTTGCAGGTGAGGGCACTTGTGGGATCTCACAAGCAGGGCTCTGAGAACATGGTGTGTCACACAATTTGGGCACCTCAGATGCCATAGGTTTAGAAATGCTGTAAGTGGGGGAACTGCTTCGAATTCCACCATAAGCAACATAGTCAGCTGGACTTAAACCATAATATTTTGATTTGGACTTGGGTTTTGGGGTCTCATGTGCTGGTGACTTTTTATTTCCCAAGGAAGGTATTGTAGGATTATATGTGTGAATAAGAGTATTCGCATTTTCAAATCCACATATATCAGTAATAGTATTACATGGGTCAGTTCCATTCTGGCCATCTTGATATGTAGTATGAGTTGTAAAATTATTTGCATTATTATTAGCAGTGTTTACTGGTGTTTGATCTCCAAGTTTAGTTTGCAGTTTAGGTATTATTGGGATATGAGTCTTGGAAGTTGTGTTGAAAGACACTGTAAAAGGTGAAACCCCATTTACAGAATTTTTTGTAGTTAATGTTCCATTATAAGGTCTTTCCAAGGAATTAGAATGAACTGAACCCATATTATCATACATGTTATTAACTTTCTTTCTTGCTGTATATGTTGAATATTCAGATGTGCATTCTATTGATGTTGATGATAAAGGATTTCCAGGTTCATTTTCATTTGTTTTGTTAGTGCCGGATGTGTATATTTCAAAACTGGATTCTTTATTGACAAATGATGCTGAAGAGGTTGAATATGAAAAATGACTTGCTCTTGAGACTTCATAACTGGGTGACTTTCTCTGAGCAAGGAAATACATTGGAGTTTTTGGCTGCTCTGAAAGAGCTCTTGTTGACAGAAATTCAGAGGTTGATGTTGTTCCTCCTTTCATGTCAGATATTGGTTTTGTGCAGCTTGGGGCCTTAGCTGGTGGTAGCCCATTGAAAGCTGTGCTTTCGCTTTGATCTTCAAAGGTATGGGTAGTAGGATATTTAACAGATAGAGGTACTTTTTGAACATTATTCTCCACTTCCTGAGTGGAGAGTAAAGGCTTAGTATATTGAACTGAATTTGGGGCTAATGGTACAAGCTGTGTATGAGTTAGAATTAGGGGAAGAGTTTGTGATAAGGATTGAACCGGAGGTGACGCTATTTGACTTACCATATTTGTAGAAGCGGGTACTTTTGGAACTGAAGCTACTTGAATTATTGGGGTGGTAGTGGGTTGAACAAATGTATTTTCTTCTGCTTGGATTGAAGTTTGCAAGCTGGAAGCTGTTGGAAGGGCTGAGTTTGAGTGAGCTGAAGACTCAGCTTGCAACAATAAAGTGAAGTTGTGCAGTGGGGCCACCTGCTGGTGAAAGGTATAATCTAAGGATATGTGCTGCTTTGGGCAAAGAACTGTTGTCTTGTCATACTTTGCACTTTGCATGTATGGGTAAGGAGATGGTGAATGCTGATGAACAGGTTTCACTGAAAATCTGGGGTTTACGTTGATGCCATAGAGAGGATCTGGAGTTCCTGGAGGAGTTGAGTGGTCACTGTGCTCCAGGTCAGCACTGGCTTCGCTTACAGGAGAGAGGCTGGAGCGAAAAGGGACAGGCGTCTGCAAGGCCTGATGGGAAGACTTTTTCTTGGCGGTTTTCTTGAGGAGCTTCTGGAGCTTGGCATTGTCCTTGCCGGGTTTAGGCAGGAGTGGTGGACGGTAGTGCTGAGAGAGCCCATGGCTCCCATTGAAAGATGTCAGCATTTCAGTCTCCTGAAACAGGAAACACATACTGACTCAGATCTACACAGTGAGGATACCCATTATTTTATTATTTAATATAGCTGGTCCGTCATATAATGTCGTACCTGCTGTGCATATAACATAGTGTTTTCTGTTTCTGCAAATGGAAAAGCTGATTTAAAACTGTGCCAGAAATATACTTGTCAGGATTTATGTATCCAATTTCAAGCGCTACTACTGTCGCTAGCAAATTATAAATGATTACAGTATTAAATTAGGATTGTTGGTCGAGTCATACATTAGCTGTGACCCTAAATGGTTACTGGAAGGCTGTCAATGGATGGAAGGATGAGTGTAAGAAAGGGAGTCTATGTTTGTTATAACCTGAGATTGCATCACTGCTGACACTCCTGTGTTTGCATCGCATTTCAGGTGGAACATGCCCCGAACACTCCTGAGAGCTCTTCAATGTCAACGTTACTGAGCCTCATTGAGTTCATTTAAACATTCTACATGGGAATTACCAACATCCCTGTTACTGCCAACAATATCCTGTAAATCTCTCAACAAAACAAAATATTTTTTTCTCATTAAAACATTTTTATTGCAGCCTATTTGCCTCGTTTCCAATTTCATTGTCATTTTCATAGTTGCTGCTGGCTACAAAAATACATACATATATATGCATGTAAACGATGTTACAGTTATGCTCATTTTTATATTAAAACACTTTTGACTCAAAATTTGTCTCGATCTGCTTCATTCATTCTATTTAATTCTGTTTTGTGGTCTATTTTTTTTATCAAATTATCGTACATTGGTGTAGGTGACATAGATGCCTCAATTACCATGATTCAGATACATGGATTTATAGTTATGTTTGCTGCCTCTGCTGGAATGCTTCCACAAAGCCAGGACCCCCTTTTACTGTGGCCCCGTGGAACGTGAGAGGGGTGGCTAATTTAACAGCATCTAAAACCAGTGCCACTCTTACCCCCTGTGGCATCCTAAGCTAGCATCACCGCTGTCTCCCCCCATCTGTGGAGAAGTGAAACTGACTAAGGCCCTAGGCAGATACCTATAGTATTTACCAGCTCTGTCCAAATCTGACGTTGGATTCTGGAGTTTTTCTCAGCCTGCTCAATAGCTCCCTCTGCAGGTGAGCTGCATGCTTACCTTGAACCACATATACAAAATATACAGTTACACCAAATGTTTCTCTTGAAGCACTGATGCCAGTTTTATGTTGTACTTGCTCAGCCCATTTGTTAAATTACAGTTTTTTAAAATAAAGATAATCTGGAGAAACCCATCATTTTAGAAAATCTAGGTCCTAGGATCGCTCTCAGTGAGAAACCGCACCATCATAGAGTCCCCTGTTCCTGACCTCCATGTTGCTTCTCTGCTATTATTGCTGATCTTTTATTTTAATTGTTTATCAATAATACAGATCAAAGGTCTCCCTCGATTTCGATTTAATTGCATATCAAACGTATAACAAAATACTTTATTGAGGTTTTCAGGCTAAAAAGTTGACGTTATTTCCCCTACATGCTCATAATATTATCATTTCAAATTTTTCTTTAACTCCCAAAAAATATACATGTAGACCCACCATACAGAATGATTTACATGGCAACCTGTACACCAATACATGCTGAGCCTGATATGTGAGAAGGGGTCAACCTTTTAAGGCCAGTAGGTTAGACATTTGGGTCGCACCCAAACTTGAAGTTTAAAAGAGGAAGGGTTAATAATAGTTTACCCACATATACTAATGTAAGGTTGATTCTAGCCTGAGAAAATGAATTTTATGCATAAGCTGTTAAAATTGCAGCTAAAGAAGATTTTATTTTTCTTTTTTAGAACTTACCAAGTAATTGACATGTACATATTATTAACAGGTTACTCTGGATTCCAAAGGAAGGAGAGAAAAGCGTTTTGGTTAAAAGCATGCAAATAGCCTGATTATCTTACAGTTCCGAAGGCTGAAGGAAACATATGACTCATCTGGAATCTGGAATATTCTTATTGCACTTATTGCACATTGACATAGCTAGTGGTCCGTGAAGCATTTGTTGTAAATAATATTGCTAGTGCAGCATTACAGTTATGAAAACCCAGTGTCATGTTTTCAGAGCTTGGCGCTTTAAATTGCATGTCAGCGGAAGCCTATGCAAACGGAAGGTTGGAGAAAATGCAAATAATTATTTACCTGGGTGAGTGCAAGTCAGCGGAAGCCTGTGCAGACAGAAGGCTGGAGAGCATGCAAATAATGGTTTACCTGTGTGAGTGCTGCCCAGGAGCTTCCGGCTGCTTGCCTGAAAATCCCGTTAGTGTCCGGCCGGGAAGCTCATTCGGTCCCCTACACCCCACCTCAGATGGAAAGCACCGTCTCCATGCCTCTCCAAAAATAAATTCTGAGACTTTCCTCAAAACATTTTCCACTTTGACATTGGCACAGGACTGTCAGCAAGCTAGTGGCTGTTTGCATGGACCTTTGGTAATGTGTCTCTGTAGTCACTGCGTCCAAGTGTGTTTTCTTTTCAGGCTAGTGCCCTCTGCTGGAGACTAGCGGGCCACATTTATGCCTAAAGGTAATCTATAGGGACTGTAATATGGATCTGATAGCATTTCAGAAAGGCTTTCTTCACCGTGCCTTGGTTATTCAAACAGCTGTGGCGTAAGCAGGAAAGCCGAGTGCCCTAGCTAACCATCCACACAATACCTGTTGAAGACAAAGTGCTGTTTTTGAAATACGAAATTGTCTTAAAGTCAGAAAACGCTTGTCATACTGGTGTATATGTGTATATGTGTTATTGTGAAATGTGTGCAGTCATGTGATGGTGAATGCCTCATGTTAGATCCCATCTTGTGTGTCTTTTTATTGACTAAGGACCAACTCTGACCCCAAATGGACGAATGGTCTTTTAAAATGGAAGGATGGATTCATGGACAAACTGGGACATATACTGGGGGTCACATCAGGTGAAGAACTGTACAGCTTCTAAACATGCCTGTCTTTGCAGTTTCAATCGCCTTCACTTTGTCAACACATCTGTTTCCACATCCGTATATCATATTGTATCTATTAATTGACTGATTGATGCTAGCATTTTTTTCTCTTTAATAATATATTGAGCTTTATATCTAGTTTGCGTAACAGCTACAAATCTTGGAATGGCTGTGTCTTTAGCTTCCATTCTTATTCCACACACACACTTCTTTTATATTTGCAAGTTCAGTACATTATACCACCTTATATTCCGCCTTACGAAACTCTCATGTGGATCGCTGTAATATTCTGCTTGCCTGGTGTTGTGACAATTTTAGCAGCAGATCCTCTCAGTTTCTTCTCTCCAAACATGTGCCTCCATCATGCATCATAATCTATCCATTTCCTTATTCAGTGCTGGGGCCAGGGCTTTGCCTGCCCCCGACTAGCTTCCCTCCGATGGAAGTTCCACCAATAAGGGGGCTCTAAAGATCAAGTGTCACCATAACAGAAACACTTTATCACCCTGGGTGGTTTGCAGAACCCTTACAGCCAGTATCCCCCCACGAGGGAGCTCACTTCTTTCAGCCTTTCTGAGGTAAGACAGAGAACGTCTCTCTTGGAGCCTTGGTGTCCTCATCACCCAGGACAACAGGAGCATAAATGTTCACATTGCAGCCTCTACCTCTGAACATGTGCTGTTATTAAAACTGTACCACAATGCTAATATTATCTCACCTGAGAGATACTGGAGGAATGACATGTTTTCTAGGGTTCCTGATCTTTCATTATTATTATTATTATTATTATTACTATTATTACTATTATTACTATTATTATTATTACTCTTGTTTATTGTTATTGCTCTTGTTGTTGCTGCATGTACAATTATGTAAATCAAAGCTTGACATTCAAAACATTCCTGGAATCAAGGAGCACAGTATTTCGCACTCGTCTGAGGAATTCACCTGTTTATATGCTTCTCTGTGATTGTATGCATGCATTCTGACAAAGTCGAAAAGATACATTTCTGGAGAACAGTTTTATTTGGGGATAGAAAGAAAGCCGAAAACCAGTCGGCTGCCCGTTTATTAAATCTTAATGTATCACTCACATTAAAATGCTTGTAACTTGAACTTAAACCTATGCCAAACCAAACGGAACACATTGTGCATTCCCTATATTCACCCATTAGTTATACATTGTATCAACTTGCACTGATACAGCAAAAAAACTCAGCCGATATGCAAAAATGTGGGCTTCACTGGCTACCTTTTCCATTCCCCTCTTCTATATAAGCCTCAGACTGATATGGAAGAAGAATGACACTTATGAGTGCTGACCCATCAGAAAGTGTGAGAGTCAGAAATACAATCCGAGGTTAATACTTAAAGACATTCACAGCTGCTAGCAATCAAGTTCTTCTAATTTTATGTTTGCATAAAAGGTCTCTTCTTGCAGGTGAGACGTATTAAATGTTATTTGCATAACTTTTTATATGCTAATTTTCTGTGTTTTTATGACACGGGAGGTGTTTAAATTGCACATCTGGGAGAGAAACCTGTGAAAGACACCTAATAAAAGTTTTGCTTGAAATGTAGTTGAGATAATTTATTTTTGCACTTTTTGCAGAACTGATCTAATTGTACTGATAAATCGTAGTTCATGAACTGAGAAGAATTCAAAACAGTGCAGGAAAATCGTCTCCAGCATAAAGATGATCCTGTAAATGACCACTGAATTACAAATAATTTAAAATAAGGCAGACATGTTTTGTGCATATAAATATATAGATAATTTGTGGTTTAGACAATCGTGCATTTATTGTATGGCTCTAGATATCAATTAAGGCACCATTGCATTTGGGGAAAAATGTAAGATATGTTACTTTTCACTGACCAGCTCCAATAGCTTCTCCTTTAACTCCCTAACAGGTGAAAAAGCTACTGTCACCATGTCTGACACTGAAGAGGCGTAAGTACTGATAAAGACACCTCACTGGCATCATTATCAGGGGTGGATAGTTCAGGTCCAGAAAGTTAAAAATTCAGACCAAGATTTTGTCTCAACCAACCAGTTGAGTACTTTGTGTCATTAACTCTTAATGTTCAACTCATTGGTTGAAATCTTGGTCTGGATTTTTACTTTCTGAACCAGATTTATCTATCTCTGCTCATTATGTTACCTGAATTCTAATATCGGGACTTATTATTTAAAAGAGATAGAAGCAGTAAATTAAAATTCTTGCACTGTAATGTAATAGTAGTATTGTGTAACCTTTTGCTCTAATTATAGTTTCAAGTTGTTGAATTTAGCAATTTTTTTTTTCTAAAATGAAGTGAAATCAAATACTGTTCTTTTAATATATCCAAATACTGACTGTATTCATGTTTCGATTTACAGGGCCGATGGTAAGTAAAGACATTCTAATTGCTTACTAATCTACGTCTTAAATCACCCCAGATTTTGTTGTTTAAAACTAAGCCAGGTGTCTAAATGTTATTTGTCTGCTGTAATCCCTTGTTTACATTGTGGGACTTCGCTTTAGTGTTACCTCTTGTGAACAGGAGCAAAATATCAGTTTAATTATCCAAAAATGTTTTCAAATGATTACTCTCACCAATAACGTATAAGAAATTGATCAGTCAAACTGAGGTTCCATGGTATACAGAAATATCACCTGCAATATCATTTAGGTGCCCATCACATAATTTAAATACAGGGAATAACTACTTGCTTTCATTGGGGATATTTAGTTTAGTAATAGTTAAATCATGGTCTGCTCTTAACACTATATAAAGCTGTTTGAATTTGTTACAATAAAGACATGCTGATACTGTCTTTAGAATATGTATTTTATAATGATCTTACTAAATTAATTTTATGTGAGAAATTTTTAAGCTTTTTTATTGTCCCAGTCAAAGGACAAAGAAGCCAGGTGGGCCATGTCTTGCATGTCTGGTCTTGCGAACTCCGCTCCATTCAATCTGCTACAGAAGACACAATATGTAACATTTTGCATGGATTGGGTTATACTTGCTGTATGGTGGAAGACACATCAGCTGTTTCACTGTAATCACACTTTTTTGGAAACTGAAAGGAAGTTAGGGAAGTGAAAATAATTGTAACAATCCTCACCTTCACCCCTAATCATCAAAAGAGTCAAAACCCCAACCTGGAGTTTTCCTCAGCCTGAAACTTCTCCAATAAAATCTTAATTTTACCCTTCAGTGTTTAAAACATTTTATTTGATTAATACATATTAGCCAAAACATTGTAAGAAGTGGCCTTGCTGAAGTCCCAGCATTCCATGCGGCTATTTTGTTCTGTATTCAAGAACAACATGGTTTCAGCAGGCGAGTCCGTTAATTGAACGTCCTGCCAGGTACTCCTGTCCTGAGCCCCTCTCCCACAGTCATACAGAGGAAATTACGAGACCCTGACTGTGAACTAAGCATAATAACCTCTAGAGTTTAGAACATGACTCTGTTTCTAGAATGTCAATTCATTCATTGTATACCTCGTTGTATTAGATGCTAGACATTGATTTGCCTGAACTGTTGGCATCCTGTCTTAGATATGACAGCAGACCTCTTTCCTCTGGGCCGTCCTCGCTGCTCGTGGCATCCTTCTCTCCTGCCCTCCTCTTCCGTGACATACTGACCTTACTAACTGAAGAATGCTTTTTTATCTGATGACTCTTTCTCTCACCGCTTATCCACCTCTCTGACCCCTCCACTCCCCGTTCACTCGGTGCATGTCGCATAGCCGTAGCCGAAGAGGTTGTAGAAGTAGAAGTAGCACCAGAGGTGGCTCCAGAGCCAGAACCAGAGCCAGAGGTAGCTCCAGAACCAGAACCAGTGCAAGAGGTAGCCCCAGAACCAGAGCCAGAGCCTCAGCCAGTGGAAGAAGTGCAGGAAGGTATGTTGCATGTATATTCATTCATCCTTCCAAACATAGCAGTGCACTTACTGTTTTTATAGAAGTTCTGTAAAGATAAGGTACCTCCTCTTCATATCTGGCTATAAAGTAGAGACAATCTCTCTCGGAACATTTCACATGTGTATATACATTGGATATGTGTATATATATGTGCAAGATATAAGCACTTACTTAACAAGCTCGTGCATTTAGATTGTAATGAACAAGAATGGCGGCTCAGTCTGAGAACCTGGTCGACTGAAGAGCCCCAATGCCATACTGCTTACACGCTATACTGCTTCCATATTTTACATTTTCATACTACTGCCCATTTAATAGGAAGGCATCATTTTGACTGTATATACATGTATATCTACTGTATGTACAGTGTGCATTTTTTAACTGCTCGTCACTAATTGCATCTTTACTGAATTAGCACTGAGAAGTTCTGGAGGCGCTTAATTTTAACTTTCCATCATTTATTTGTTTCAGCTGTATATTAGCCACAGTACTCTCAGTACTCAATATCCCACACTTAGCCTACTCCAGGCTCCAGGAACCTGACATTTTCTGCTGCTGCTACACTGAAAAATTATTAACCATATTGTTAACTTGGCATATAGGACCTGGTTGTCATACTCCAATGTGCTTATGTATAATTGACTTGTTTATATTAAACTTGACTGCCTGTAATTCTCGATAATAGAAATGTATTGAAAGTAGATGTATAATTAAAAGAAGATGTATTTTCTTTACCAGTAACTTTTACCGGGTTCTCAAAAATTGCTTAGCCTTTATAAAATGTCCTTTGCCATCTTGTCCTTCTCATCCCTCACTGGTGAATATTCAGCTGAATGTCCGCATCACAATGTGTATTTGCATGATGTCGGAAGATCAGCTGGTGAAGAGTTAATGCTGCCTTTATATATGGAAAGGCTGATCCTGTGCTAATGATGCTGCACTTATGCACCATCTAGGCCGACGCTGAGCCAAGCTATGCTCATTTGTGTGCAGAAACATTCCAGGTTCGCAAACACAGAAGCATGAAATGTTGACCCTAACTGTGTCCACTTTGCTTCTGCTTTCAACGCTTGCTGCTTGCAGAGACCTATGAAGAGGAAGGTATGTTGATGGGCTTCTCATATGTGTTATTCCTTTAACACACCAGCATCCCCCCACCCCCAATAAAGCCTTTTTAGTCAGAAAACATAGACCTGGCCAACAACAAAACCTAAGAGACTAAAAACCACAGCTCAAGTGCCCCAAAATGAGATGATGATGCAAACAATTGAAAAAAGGGTGAAAGAATATGAAATACTGACCTAACTTTGTTGTATAATAACTCCTCATGCTCCTCATCTTAGCTTGACTTGTATCTCCTGCATGAGCATCCTTAAGTGAACAGGGAAGGTGATTAAGTTGGTAGCTATAACGTCCTTTAAGGAAATTGCTATCAGTCGGGGCGTTTTGTTTCTGAGTGTGAAGGTCCAGTTGTAAGCTAACGCGCATTATATACTCATAAATTACAACGTGTGTCTGTCATGCAGGATACTTTTTGAGGTGTTTTCCTATTGTATCTTGCCGTTTATAAGACATTAACGCATCCTAGAAGACAATGAAGTTTTGAAATGAAAGTGAAGTTCTGTTTGGTTGAAGTGACTGTTTGATTATGATTCTGTTGATAAAAAATGAATTAATGATGTGTAATAATGGGAATCCTTTTGTGATGTGAGGGGTTTTTGTCAGTAATATGCATAACAGAAATTACAGGTTGACGGTTGAGTACCACCAGCTAACACTTTCTAAAGAAGGAGTGCAATGCCGTGGTTAACCTTAGCAATTACATTAATATTTAGGATTCTCGTTGTGAGCTGATTGTATGAAAAATGAGCCTGTTTCTTTCTTAATATCTTACGTTTGTCTAACTGTGAAACTCCTTGTTCCTTTTTATTTTGTATTATTACTTAATAGAGGAGAAGCCAAAATTCAAGTAAGTAGCTTTCTAAATCTACTTTGGATATTTTCCACTCCAAGTACATTTTGGGAAATGCTTTAGTAAACTTTACTCTCAGCTTTAAACTATAATGAGGCAAAACAGAAATAAATAAGTTTGAAGTAAATCGCATGTGATTTCAATCTTCGCAGACCTTCAGCACCTAGGATTCCTGAAGGGGATAAAGTAGACTTTGATGTGAGTAAACATGCGTGGCCAGTCACATGGCGCTGTGTCCTCCTGACCAAAAAACAAGCCATTTTCACAGGTCAAGGGAAACTGACTCCGTCTGTATGTCTGTGTTTCTCTAATACTCACAGGACATCCAAAAGAAGAGGCAGAACAAAGATCTTATTGAACTTCAGGCCCTGATTGATGCTCACTTTGAGCACAGAAAAAAGGAGGAGGAGGAGCTCATTGCCCTCAAGGAAAGAATTGTAAGTGACAGGGTTTATCTGCAGCCCCCCGCCCCCCGCCAAGCCCAAGTGCTACGGAAGTGTAATGATACCAAGTCTATGTGTGCCTACAGGAGAAGCGTAGGGCAGAGAGGACCGAGCAGCAGAGGATCCGGGCCGAGAAGGACAAGGAACGCCAGGCCAGACGTGAGGTACACATGAGAAACACTCCGCCCTTACTCCTCCAGTGATATATGGGGTCCCACAAGACCCCACCAGCGCCAACATCCTGCGTCGGGATTGCCCTTGCAGGAGGAGAGGCTGAAGAGAGAGGAAGCAGACATCAGGAAGAAAGCTGATGAAGACGCTAAGAAGAAATCCGCTCTGGCCAACATGGGCTCCCAGTACAGCAGCTACCTGCAGAAGGTGCTTTATCTACTCACAGCATCTAGCTAAGCTGCACTTAAAAAATGGATTCTTTGTGCCTTAATGCATGCTGTTCGTGTCTCACACCTCCTCACAGCTCCACGGTGAGCTGCTTGCTGTTAGGGGTGTAAACCTAGACGTGCATCAGCTATGTAATATGATCAATCAACAAGTTAATTGATACTTGCTTATTCTTGGTGTGGAATTTACAGGCTGACCAGAAAAGGGGAGGGAAGAAGCAGACTGAGAGAGAGAAGAAGAAGAAGATCCTGGCTGACAGACGCAAGGCTCTCAACATCGACCATCTGAATGAAGACAAGCTGAGGTGAGCAGCTGGGTTTTCCAAATGTCTACGATGCCCTTGGTGGAGCATGTAGATAATCCCTGGGAAGCAACTTTAATAGCTTAGCAGACACACTGGCCCAAAATAACTTACCATTTTATCACTTTACACAACTGGATAAATTAGTGAAATATTTTTGCAAAGTAACTTGCTTGTAACAGGACTCTTTGTGAACTAATGCCTTACACTCAGTGGTGCAGGCACTGGGAGGTTGCGGAACACATGCCCCCCCCAAGTTTTTAATTTAGATTCATTCATCCCCCTCACTAAATAAATTTTTTTATTTGAATTATTGTGTTGCGTCATCCCCGATGTCAAACTCTCTGCTATACCATTGATTGTATTACTCACTACTCAATCTGAAGGGGATGTCTACAATGGACAGCTGGTGACAGCAGTTGTTCTCCTACAGGGAGAAGGCGAAGGAACTGTGGGACTGGATGCATACCCTGGAGTCTGAGAAGTTCGATCATATCGAGAAGCTGAAGAAGCAAAAGTATGAGGTGAGCATTCACTCTTCTGGATGGCTGCGCCGCTCACCTTAGCTGTCTCCCTTTGTCATGTATTTTATCAGTGAAATCTCATCTAATTCATTTCTGGCATCATCTGAATTTGAAGATAACAGGGAACAGTTCTTCTGTTCTGAAGAATGAAGAGATCAGAGGGAAGATGCAAGATGTTCATGACATGAAGCGACATTACCCATTTTTAGAGTTCTGATTTGTAAAGTGATGTCTTCAGCTGTTCGTTGGTTGAATTGCTGACTTTTATGATTTTTAGTGGTCGGGTTTCACACAGGCTTCTTCTAGAACTGTGACAGTTATGAACTAAAAACACTTGGATGTTCTCCTGCCAAGAGGACATATAAATAGCCCTTTTCCGGTGTACAGTGATTCGGAATGAGCCTTCATTGAGTAAGCGGTGTTTTACATGGTACTCATAAGGCTTTAAGCTGGGGTATAGTCGCATTCCACAGGAAACGATGCAGCCAGTTCCAAAATGAATTCAGCTCTGCTTTGATCTCATCCAGGTTACAACACTACGTAAGAGGGTGGAGGAGCTGAGTAAATAGTAAGTAATGCAGTGTACGGTGCAAAGTGGCAGGGCTCAGCTGGCAGCGCATGGTCTGCCTGCATGGGACGTCATGAGTGCGCCATGGAAACGGGGCACAAGGTCAGCATTGGAGCTTGAAACCGTTACGCAATGTAAGATGCAAGGTTTACATTCCAGTAAAGAGGAATGTTCACCTTGCAAAATTAAGCTGGTCTCTTCAACAAGTTAAGAGTTTGTCCAATATAATTAGTCAAAAAAATTTACCTGTCATCTGCATATGTATAAAGCAGATTGGGCCATCTTAAAAAATAATATTTTTTTTCCTTTTAATTGGATTTACTTGACTACAGGTTAATCAAAATGTTTTTATATATTGCTGTCCATTTCTACTGGTGTTTCTGCACCCAAAAAAAAGATCTTTTGCCCCTGACACTATAGTGTCCTCACAGGTAAGTGACTGCACCCAGGCTTACAGGTCAAAACAGCGGGTCTTTGCTCTTTGTGACAGTGCTCAAAGCTTCGGGATGATCAACACTTGTGAGTCTTAAGGTCCTGTTGACTGGTACTGATTTCTACCTCTGATGAGCTGGAAAACCATTGCAAACACACAACTGCACATGACTCAAGGATTAATAATGCGCACAAAGCTCCTCCCACGAAGAAAATGTATCTTTCGGCCTGAAAGAAAAAAAAAACCCTTTTTGTGGTGTGGTGTGTGTACCTTTGGTTTTCCTCAATCTCAGACATCTACAGGCAGTCTCCGTGGCAATGAGGTCTTCTCAAAGGTGAGCATGGGGCTCCCACAAGGTAATGGCCCTGCCTCGCTTTAAACGCGCTCATGTGTCATTTTCAGGTCACCACTCTCAGAAACCGCATTGATGAGCTTCAGAAGCAGTAAGTGGCTCTGCAGCATTCTACCCCCTCCCCACAGATAGCAGCATGGAAATCTGGTGCATTTCCTACTCCAGGCGGCCAGAGGCCCGTTCCTGAGAAATGCGTTTGCCCACTCCCCCATTAAGTGCTAACACACCATACACATACTAGCAATTGAGGTACGATGTGTCAACTCTCACTCATATCTACTAAATGTTCTAAAAAATGCCTGCTCTTGTATGATTGTTCAGAATTAAGAATTATGTGGGCATTGAACTGGTTTCACATAATATACATCACAAGCATACCGTGCTGTATCCTTATATAGATATTTCTTTTTAGTAAGATAATTTAGAAAATAGTAAATTAGATGCTTCCAGAGAACCATTACTGACCCAGAGAGAATGAACTCCTGGTCTCCTGCAGCATTCAGCAACTAAGCTCGTAAGTTGTATGTTGTGGAGTCTCGTCCTTTGCTCGTTCTATTAGAGGGTGACTTCTATGATCCTGGTGCACATTTACCGCAGTAAAGTACGATCAGCAGGTTTCTACAATTTCTAAGTAGCTTGTTTAACACGTCGAAATTGTTCGGCCTAGAATCCAAAGAGTTATGTTTTGATACGTGCATGAGGATGATTATTTGTGCAACAGTTTTAAAAAAGATTTTATGGATATACATTATTCTGTGATGAACCTTATAGGATGCTTGACGCAGGTTCGTAATTTCGAGACGACAGTAGGTAACGCATGGTGTGATGTGAGCGACCAGCATGTCATCTGATAATAATTAATCTGTAATTTAAAAACAAGTAATGAAACTAAGATTCACCCTATTATAATACTACGAGATCATTTTTGTTCTGCGGGCAAATATATTTTAGACTAACTGAACGAGGAGTTTTGTTATGTTATTTTATTTTGTACCGATTGTCTTACGTTTCTTAGCGAAAATTCTCACTTATTCTACTCGCTTGAACTCTTTCCTATTACAGCAGCAAGAAGGGAGCCGCAGCTCGTCGCAGAAAGTAGAGCGTCTCGGCGGCGCACAGGGGCTCCGGCATTTCCTCACACCAAGGCTTGAGCTCGGACTGCTGCCGTAGAGGGAACTACTGCACCTTCGAACGCCACAACTAAAAGGCTGACCAAGACCCGACTGACACTCCATGCTTCACAGCTGCGCGTGGTGTGTGAAGTCCAGAAAACAGTTATTTTATGTAGCCTAGATAATATCACCATCCTGGGCTGTTTGCCTTTCAATAGTTTTGTAAATAAAGCGTGATTCTTCTGCCTTCAATTTTTGTAGATCTTGTTATTGTTGGCAGCTCAATAAAATAACTTTTCTCACATTCACTCTAAAGTTTTAATGTTCTCTTGTTAAGGAAAATTCACGCTCACCGGAGCTTTTGAATTTCTATGTTTTATCTATCTGTATATACATGAAAGTTAAGCGCTGTATATAGGTGAAGCGCTAAACGAATATTTTAGTTTAAGTTTGCACAAATCTTCTTTAATATCCATATTCAATAAACGGCAATCAAAGGTATTATACAAAGTTTCAATAAATAATATGCTGCATAGGCTTAAACAGCTCCGCTAGTTTGGATAAGTTTATGTAAACGAATTTGCCATTTGCTAATGGCACTTAATTAATTCGTATATTTTAACAAGACTAGTATGTAAATACAATTATCTAAAGGAGAAATACAACTATAAAAATTAAAAACAACATTTTCAGTATAAACAATGAGATTGGCTTTCTTGAAGGTGATGTATATTTTATTTGAAAGCATTGTGAATTTCAGAGTTAATTATATAAAAACAAATGCTAATGTTTTAACCTGTCAAATGACATAAGCCTACTTTTAAATTTAAATATTCAATGATACTTTTCGCTGTAGAATATGACGTAAAGAATATTTACCAAAAACATACACCTGACAAACATTTGCAAAATAACAGATAATTATTTATCGATAAATAGTCGTATTATTAGTGATATAATAAGTATGTTATAATAAAATTGTTATTGCAGACAGAAAATTGTGGTTATTGTTGACAATGTTCTATGTACGTATTAAGCATATTCGCTATAGATTCACTGTCCGCAATTATTTAACGGTATATTATTCATATATTAAAGCAATGTTTTTATATATCGTTACTAATTAAAACTACTGATTGCCAATCAGTTATAAGGCTGATTTGTACCGTAGCAGCTGTATTAGGCTTGTCGATTATTATAACATATATTAATATGGGCCTATCCTTCATACAGAGACTGCTTTCAAAAGTTTTACAATATTATTGTGATTATTATTTATATACCTTATTACCTTTATTATTACCAATGCGTAATATCCATTGGGAACTGTTTTTATTGAATAAAAGCATGTTTAGCCTAAGTCATGTGTCATTAAATTGATGCATCGCTCTTTAAATTAGTGTAATATTATGTTGAAGTTCTTTGTTAATAGTTTTATGTATAATTATAATAGCTAATAAATTATAATTGATTGTAAATTAAACAATGAAGCGGAGTTCTGTAAATAAATAGCCATCGGATTCTTTATTAACGCACTGACATTCCCTCAGTTTTGATATATAAATATAATTTTGAATATCCGACACACCAAACCAAGCAACATTAAATAGTAAAACGATTTAACAAACCAGCTTTTATATACAAATATACAAAATGGTCCTCGTTTTTAAGATTATGAATGACTCCTCCGTCCACGAAAATCAAAACATAATTCACACTCCTGCTGGCACAGAAAATGAGTGTTCATCAAAATTACCTTGAAAAATATCCATAAATGTAAGTCATAAATATATTTGGATATACTTAACGATAACACTCACTCAAGCAGAGTCGAATAGGATAAACGTCAGAGATAATCACATGGTTGTATAGGCCTAAATTACAAATTGAGCGGAATATTAGCGTGAGTATGTGTATGTGTGTGAGCTTTTATTTTATAATATGAAGAAGGCTGGTGATGGTTTAATGATCGTACTTCTGGCTTTTAGAAACAACACGCCAGTCCGTAATCAGCCGTTCCAGTTATTCCCACGAAAGGTGGCAAGCAAGGCCATATGTTCGTCTTCTTCGTTTAAAGAAATTGGTCTATAATCAAGAATGTAAAGTTTTCTTCGACGGTCCGTCTACTTTGCTGTTGGGATCCTTCATAACACCTGGTAGACCGGGTCATGGGCTGCATGGGGACGGCTGGTCGGAGACGGGAAGGAGGCTCCCGGTTCGTGTATCGATCCTGCTTGGGGGGAGCAGGGACTGCTTTCGGGACCCTCCTGGATTGTGGGACATGGGGGAGCCTCTGTTGAAATCCGCTGGACAATACTCGACAGACAATCCAAGCTGGAAATGATTGACCTCGTGTTATGCCTGGAATCTGTAGGAATATTACAGGGGGAAAAAAATATTTTTTTGGCTAATCGGTACTTTTCAGGTAAAGGACGCAGGCAAATTTGACACTTAATGGATTACAACTGAATAGACATTCCATCTTATGTTTGTTATTTTGTTGGTTCCTCTGAAAAAGAATAGGCCTATTTTTACGGGGGTGTCATGCACTTAAAAAACTATATGACACAGCATTCCATTATATATGAACGCAAACATACCATTAGGAGTTTCATTGAAGTATACACTATCGTGGCTGCTATTTCTTCTCGCGGAGCAAGTTGGGCCGTTAACGTCGATCTGAAGAGAATAAAATGGCATGGTTAAGTTTATCAGGGCATATTTTTCAAAACATAGGCCTGTTATGTTTACAGTGCCAGTTAAAAATGACTGGTAAATGGTTAAAGGAAGTTACATCCAGTAATTCGCAGGCTTGTACATAAATAACAATTTGAGCAAGAATTTAAAACGTGCATGTAAAGGAATACGGTTTATGCTGCCATTTCTCACCATTCCGTCTGAACAGTTCGATCGAGGACTGGATGCATCAGAGTCGCTGTAGTTTTCAAGGACAGGATAATAGTTCTCTTCCTGTCCCCTGAGTAGGGCCTGCAGGGACTCGATGTAGCTGATGGCGTTTCTGAGGATCTCTACCTTCGGTAGCCTCTGGTTGGGGTTCGTAGACGTGCATCTTTTCAGGGTCTCGAAGGCGTCGTTAACTTTGCTGAGCCGCCTTCTCTCCCGCATGGTGGCAGCTTTCCTGCGGTCGGCATTGGTGGTCTTCCTTTTGCAAGCCTTACACGCCCAGAGGAGACACCTGCCCGCCTGATGGTGTCCGCTCGGCGCTCGAATGTGCTCGTCTTCGTTGTGACTGTGATCATCCGGTTTCAGCAGTCCCACGTGTACCAGCCTGGGGTCCAGGTCCTCGAAGAAGTGCATGTCAGATGTGTTGAAGCAGGGGTCATCATAAAAGTCATCTGCGGATGGAATTGGAAAAGGGATATCCGACAACTCCATCCTGTTGCTCTCGAACTCCTTTAATTAAGTTCGTTGCACTGTTTATTTTATTTATTTACTACTCGAAATGCCGGATTCACATTCACCGTATCAACATAAAAAATTGCAACGAGAAATCGATGAGGATCGTGTGCCTCTGTTTCAGATACTACAGACCTCTTTGGGCACAGTACTTGTTGCTGATGTAGGGGTCCAGGCTGCATATATTTCAGATCAAGACTCCGGGGCGTGTCTTATATTTGGGACAGCTCCCCAACTAGACCAATAGGCGCACTCCGTAGCGAGGGTCCTCCTCTTTACTGAAGATTTTAAAGCTTTTTTGCTTAAATCGTGCAATAATTATTACTTATGGGTATCTAAAACGCCTAATTGCACATTTACAACTCAATTATATACACAGGAATAATAATGATATCTTTAATGTAAGCCTAATGAAAATTAAATATCTCGTTTGGTCAATATTTTATCGAGATTACAAATCATTATTACTATTATTATTTTAAAAATATAATTGCTATTTTGAACGTATTTTTTACATGGAGATTTGCCATGCATGAACTACAACTAATTTCCAATTAATTGACATGCTCATTGGTTTCATATTAATTATTGTCTTATAAATAAAATGTAAGGCAACTCTTACTTAATAGAATGCAATACAACCACGTATAATTATTTTAATCGTTCGCTCAAATTAAAACAACTAAAAAAATTCAATAGCGGATTCAACAGTGTTTTATTATTGTCTGTACTATATATATATATATATATATATATATATATATATATATATATATATATATATATATATCCCGCTAATTATCTCCTTCACTGAATGGGTTAATTAATGTTATTATTATTATTATTATTATTATTATTAATTAATAGATTTTATACTTTTATATAGCATTATTTTCTGTTTAATCGTGTATTTGAAAAGGATAGTATTACATTTCCAAACAAAAAATTAAAACGCTAGGCATTTCCCAAACACGATACGTATGTCACAAAAAGATTAAAATATCTTCCCAGATACTATAATTTTATATCCTTTGCAGTCTATACTGTTCTCTTTCCAGGTTCGATCATTAATTATGTTCACAATTAATTATGTTCGAATAGTCGTGTTTATCGGCGGACTGTTGAGGAATAACAAAATGGGTCAATTTCTGAAATTAGAAAACAATAGATGGCGGTATAGAGTTGGTGTAACTTTTGAAACTTAAACGAGATCGGAGAACGTGTAGGATAAGCACAAAGTAAAAACCTAGACCAAATACGATAATAAACATTTTTTTGATGAAATTCCAATTTATTATTACTGGCGATCAAAACGTTTAAAACAAAGAAACAGTAAGAATATATGTGAAACGCATCACAAATATCGGCAAAAGATCTTGACAATAATTCATATTAAAAAGTACATTTTTACCACAATGTCGAGCCTGAAAACAATATTGCGATTTTTGTCATTTAAAATTAACTAAATCACGTAAGACATTTACTGTATTTGATGTTGTAGGGGTAACTAAAATATTGTGAAACTGGGATACGAGTTTACAGTAATGATTTTGAAATAGTTTTGAAGTAGCAAAACTTTCAATACATCATGTTTCAGTGACAATACTTTGGACATAGACACAATGGAACCTATCTATTCACTTTTTGTGCATGATTGCATTGTGTCATTAATTATCAGCAGTCAATCAGATTTAAAAAAGATGTTTTTTTTTATTATTAAAATTCACGGGAGGGATGGGTGGTATAATAATATATTGTAACTAAAGCTGAATTATACTTTGCTGTTGAAGAATTAGCTTTCTCTAAAGGAACACCAATGCTTTGTTACATTTTTAAAATTAATTACTATAATAATTGCAATTATTTAAAATAACATAGACCAACAAGTGTACATTAAGTAGTTGAAACTTTATTAATTCAGCTTGTTTATACAGAATCACAATACAAGGTCTACAATTTTGTATAGTATAGTAATAGTATAGTAAATAAAGCAAAGCAAAACTTACACTTTACATGATTGTATTTTATACATAATTTTATACACAATCTTGTGAAAAATATATAATTCTTTATATTTACTTAAATATTACAACGATTATGTTAATGAAGTTAGGGTAATACTCAACAAATATGGGTGATGTCTGGAGTGGATATTAGTAACTTTTCAGAAAACAGAAGAAATTCTTGTCACCATTTATTATGTTTATTGTTCATCTTTATATGTTCCAATGTTAAACTGTTTTTGGTTCTTTTTCAGCAAATATATACGTCCGACCCAGATAAATAGCTTTAAACATGTTTTTTGATGGCTTTAGGACAGCACTGTATATATGTGTGTCTGTGTTTGTGTGTGTGTGTGTGGGGGGGGGGGGTCACCCTCCACACTGACACTTGGCAGGGTGTGTGCGGTGGTCTCTGACCCTGCTGCCCTCTGTGGAGGTCAGCACCTCCCTGGGTGAAGGAGAGAATCATACCCGGGACCCGCAGCATAGGTGACACGGCTGCTACCAGCCCCCCCAATGGATGGATGAAATTTCATGTCTTTTACTGTCACATGGGGATAACATGCAGACACAGTCATCTTGACCAAAGGTATCTCACAATTATTCTTATTTAATATCCTAAATACTATCAGTTTACCATTAGATATTATTGCTTCTGGGAAATTCCGGAAATGCCATAGACTAGAACAAAAGTACAAGGCTGTGAGATATTATGGTGGCACATTCACATTCATATAAAAAGTTTAAATTAATTCACTTCGCCGAGGAAGCAGGTTTGATTACAACTTCTAAAAGAAACTGTGTGACAGACATGAGACTGTGGTTGGTTTGTGAGCTGGGGGGGCGGGGTCACGTCCTGGCCCAAGAGGCATGTTGGTCAGGTCAGGTCACAGCTGTGCTGTGTCCTCTCTCTCTCACTGCACTTACCTGGTTGTGCTCATGGCTTCACTGGATCCCCCAGGTAGCTCAGAGCTGCTTCTACCTGACATCCCTATAGCCTCTGCTTTATATACCAAGAATATATGAGGCAGGAGTCAGCAAACAGCATGCTTATGCTCAGTGGTCGTTTATTAGGGACCAAATAGGTCCCACTTCCACCTCTTAAACTTTCTTGAAGCATAGATAAGTTTAGAACTCAGAGAGGCCACACTGCATACTGCTATTGTACTATTCATTTGTTATTTTAATACGTCATTCTACTCTGGCTTCTCTCATTACCAAGGTGTTTTGGCCACAGAAATGCCAGTTATTGGGTGTTTTCAGTTTACTACTCCATTCTCTGTAAACTCTAGGCTGAATCTAAGCAGGCTGCTTCTAGGATGCTAGAACCACTGTATAGTATCTACAACTGGACATATGACCTAACACTCATACCAATACAGGTCTGTACTGTACATGCCCCATCGGCAATATTTATTGGGGGTTTGTATGTGTGGAGGGCTTGTCTGTGCAATAGTCCAGGGGCAATTAGTCTTAGTCAAGTCATTCCCATATTTAATTTAAGAGTAAGTGACTTTTTTACCCCATTGGTGTGTTGCATATATTCAGCTGCAGCAATATGATTTACTGTTTGGATTAGCACACATACATATTGAACGAATATAAGGCATTTTCAGAAAGCCAAATGGACATACGTATGTATTTCATAAATAAGGCAATACTGAAATGAAGCTCTTGTTGAGTACTTGTTGAGTACTGTTCTGAAGGAGCCCACATTTGGTAGAAGAATACAGAGGGGAAAATAGTCACAAGTCTGAAAGGGAAGAAAAGGAGCTGAGAGGGGGTGCAATGCAGAGCCGGCTGACAGGCAGGGTGTCGCTCCTGACACCTGCCGCAGAGCCCCCACGTGCAGCACGCCACAACAACACAGCAATTGTGCAGTGGTATGCTGTGGCTGCGGATTGCGGGGTTACAGTACAGGCCAGCAGCGCAGACAGCCGTTGTGCTGGGGTACAGTGTGGCCGCGGATTGTGGGGTTACAGGCCGGCAGCGCAGACAGCCGTTGTGCTGGGGTACGGCGTGGCCACGGATTGCGGGGTTATGAGCCAGTGGACACTGGACTGCAGCAGTGCCGGATGTGAGCACTCTTACCAACCCAGGGGATTACTGGGCAGATCTCTGATCCAATGCAGTTTTAAAGGGACACTTAACTCCACTATTTGACTCATTTAATCCCAGGTCTTAAGTTAACTGGCACAAAACACCTTGAAACTGTTTGAAATTTTTTTATTGCCACAGAGAAGACTGCATTGGATTGTACTGAAAAACCATTTGTATTCCTATGAAAAACATGAAACATTTAATTTTATTCACATAAAAGGCATGCCAGAAGGGCTGTTTTATAGCAGTAAGGAATCAGTTATGATTCTTTTCTTTATTTTTATGCCGAGGATAAAAATCCAAACAATTTACTCTCTAGATGATTATGTTGATAGTGTGGGCTAGAAAGCAAGGGGCGTGACTCTCTCTCTCTTTACCGAGCAGCAGTTGTTTTTTCAAGTACCAACTTCACCGTAAGAAAAGGAATTGGAATAGCGAGCTAATGCAAGAAAGTTGTAGGTAGTATTCCTGGTTTTCTAAGAGAAAGAGAGACAGAGAGTTTGTCAGGATATAAAAAGCTAAAGTTAAAATAAACAGTACTCAAGTCTTTATATTAAAACACAGCTCCGTCCGTTAAGGTGTTGTATTGATGATATCGCTAAGATCAGACTGTAAACCTAAGCTTAACCACATAGTTAAGTGCCCCTGGGGAACGGTACAAAAAATGGCCCAGAACCTCCATCATGTTTTATGAAACAACTAGCAATTGCTCTCTCTTTGGGCAAAGTAACTTACCCTCTTTTGTGTTTTACGTTTTCTTTTTGCGCACCTGTAGCTGCTATGTTGCCTACGTCTGTCCATCGATTCGGGCTAGCTCTCATTAACATTAGCAACACACTAAATGTACCTGCACATAACGTCTCGTTATTGGCTCAAAATTTAGAAAGGCATCTAAGACGGGGGAAATATTACGCATGCTTTTCAGTGAGTGTCAAATTAAAAGTTCAATATAAATCATATGGAATATACCAGATATTAACTTGTTAAAGGACACTGAATGAGACGCGGCGGGAGGGGTTGCAACCTTATGGGGGTGGCTCTGCTTGGTGTACCCCGAAGACGAGGTGCCCTGGGAATGTGTCCAAATGCTCATATGGTCCGGGCCATACTGGGTGTCCAGCAGCGGTGCTATAACGCAGCATTATTTCAGTAAGGATGTTGTTATGTCATCTGGCCACGGCACAAGGTCTTTCACTAGTCCGACGAATCATTTGCACCATATATAAGAATGGGGACATTCACCAGAGGAGCTTTTTCTCAGCCTTCTGCTGCTTATCTGGAATGGAAGCTGGTGTCGCTGTTGCAAATTGTGAATGTATATTTGATCAAAAAATAAACAAATTAAACAGGATCTGGACAAACATAAAAAGGAACGTCTTGCCTAGTTAAAGCGATTAGGGGGCACAGAAGTAACCGATTTTCACCAATTTCTATAATATATTAATCATAATTAGTCCGCTGAGAAATGCTTAGGTTCTTCCAGTGTCTAATCACATTAAGTCTGTCCAGTCCGTCTCTTTTGATGAGAAACATCCAGTACGCTATCATGTCCTTGATACGGATAGCGGTGAGAGACGGGCGCTCTTCTGAAAGGCAGCCGAGCTCCAGGCTGAAGTGTTAACATCAGCAGCCTGGGTCTCCGCCTCGGGTTTCAGTCCTGTTTCAGATTCCTGGCATGGCGATGATGAAACTGGCACCGTTTGTAAGTGATCACAGCATTATGTTTAACGGTGACATTTACTTTCCGGGGATCTCCAGGAGCACATATCGCTGTTACTGTTGCGTGATCAATACACTTCAGGTATAATTTTACTCGAATACTGGAATATTTTTTTTATGTGGAAAACCAAATCCATTATTATAAATAATTTATCACGATGTGATTAGTGTATTGCATCAACACGTGTACTATTTGATTAAAATTTGAATATTTTTTTAAATGCTGTGTGTAACGTAACTATGCAATATACAATATGCAGAAATAGTTGTCATTTTATATTCTTTATTCGTTTAAAATGACGTTTCGTGGATGACTTGATTATTAGAGTGGTTAGAGTGGAATATTCATTCATTCATTCATTCATTCATTCATCTGTTTGTTTACCTAATTTCATTCACATTTGTATTTAAACAGCAAAACCGCAGTAACAAAGAAGTCGTGTTTCTGTTTTCGTCCACTATAAAACCGCATGATCGGTTATTAAGTTTCTGTAACCCCAATAAAAGTCAGAGCTTGTAAGTAGACCCTCTCTGGGGGTATGGTATAGCAGGCACACTATATGGTGTGAAAGGATGTTGGCAAGGAGATTGCTGTGATTTTTTTCCCCAAGAGTGGTCTGTCTAAGTCAGTGATCATTCAACCCGTTTGGTCGCCATCAGCAGCAGTAGATTGGCAATAGACACTTCAATAAAAACTATTTATTTAGTTTGTACAGTATGTTATAATATTTAATTTACTGAACTTGCTTGAGTGGGCATCTCCAGAGGTGCCCTGGGGGACATGGACGTTCTGGGTCGGGGTTAGGGGCAGGGCTGGAGGTGCCTCACTTTTGCTGTTCTGAATGCCTCTTTCCTATCACCGACATAGCATTTAGCAAAATGTACCAATTTTTGTTCTTAAAACTTCCCCCTACCCGTGGTGCTCCTTCACGCTGCCCAACGCACCCTGTCATAATAAAGAGTCCTTCAAAAAGTAACAACACAAGGGGGTAGCCTGAGCTGGGGGGTCCTCTCACCTCACACCCTGGCCACCCACAGAACACGGAGGCATGTCCTCCATGGCTTTATTAAGAAGACCTGTTTTGCTTTTCCAAATGGACAAACAAAAGTGGGTGGCAGTGTTTTTTTTTACAATCTGGTAATTGCTATAATGACAAAGCCCACAATAGTCTACGCTGACACCAATTACACTACCAAATTCATGGAATTAGAAAAATTAGTTGTGATATACTGTGTACTGGGCTTATCGGTCTTTTACAGTCATATCTACTATGTAGTTAGATCACTAATCATATCAGTAGGATAAAGTCTTAAAACATTCAGAATCTTAATGTAGCCGAGTAGAGACAATCTTCTTTCGGTTCCCTTATTGAAGCTGCTTTGGTAGTATCTTCTTCTTGCAAGACAAGCCCTATTTGAAAGGATTCTGATTTACCATTCAGTACATAGGGGTGGCTACTGTCGCTTTAAGACATCTCCAAGCATTTCGCTCTCCACGCCGGTTTTCCGATTGCATGGCGTGGTTTTGGCAGGTACACGCAGGTAGTTTAGGTCATACAGGTACATGTATTGCTTTGGTGATTATGCCAACTAATGTTCATTTGTTATGAAATACGGTTTATCTGTGTCTGCTGCAGCTGTGTATTTTGAGTTTGTCTTTATTTTATTTCGGGATTGTTTGGATTTCGTTTGTTTAACTATTCAGATGGTAACACTATACGCTTTGTATATTTTTATGTGTAAAAGTAAAAATAACAGTTTTTTCTTAAACAGACTGGAATTAACAGAGACATATAAGGGGTGTTAAGCGATCTCTGGTGGAGATGTAAGGTTTGTCTTTTTCTTTAAAGTCCTCTTGGAGTGTTTTTAGTATAAGCTGTTTGTAATTTAGTGTGGTTTTTGTAATTTGTTCTGTTTTTGTTATTTGGTTATATTTATTTAGTCACATTTATTTAGCCTAATCTAGACGTATTTATTTATTTATTTTTTACAAATTTGTAAGTTTTTTGTAACTATGCTCTTGTTCCAAGTGCCAAGTGTTTTTGTTATATAAAAGAGAATATTAAACTATCAGGATATATTGGGGTTGTGTGGTCTTCAAGCATCCATCCCATGCCTGACCCCCATGTTTGTTTTTTGTTTAGCAAGTGAATAAAATCATCATCCTACTGGACATTTAGTTGCTGACCCAGAGAGTATAAATTGGCCAGTTATGGTAGTGGGCAGATCTGCAGTAGAAAATATAATTATTTTCAATCTGAGTAGTACTCAAGCTTTATGGTAAGGTTACCATTTTCATCAACAGGGAATCATATATGAAATATTATTTATGAAAAATGAAATATTATGTCTGGTGCTTGTTCAGTCTCTGTGACAAACTGATGATGGTGCGTAGGTGACAGAAAAAGATATCTGTCACTGAGGTACTCAGGGCGACCCTTGAAAGAGCCGCCCAGCAGTGCTAAAGCCAAATACCGCTGACGGGAATGTGTGGCCACCTGAGGGCCGAGCGCCGAGGCGCAGGAGCGTGCGGTTGGAGGTCGGGGCGCCCCCACTCCCAATCGACCACACCAGCAGCGGCTCTGCTCCTTCAGTATGGGCGGAGTATTTTTGTAAGCTCTGGCCTTTGATGTGTCCATGTCATAGTCCAGCCCCAATGGGAGAATGCGGAACTGTCTCACAGACATGGGAGAGGAATAACAAGAGGCCATCAGGCAGATGAGCTGCACAGACAGCAGGTGTGATAGTGATGTTGCTCCTGATTTAGCTCCGACGCCCATGATTTGGGGCTGGCAGATACTGACAATGAGTGTCTTGGGTGGTGGCCCGGGCTCTGCTCCGCGTCCCCCTGTCCTGGTGGTCTGCTTTCGTACATTTTTTTGTTCCACCCAAATGGCCAAAGTAATCAGGTCACCTTGTTTAGATGCTGGCATATGTCAGGCGCTGCCTGATGACTCTGCTCTAAATATTGTAACTGATGCTTGTGGAAATCTGGACCTTTGCCACACAGAAACACGTGGACTGACCCGGAAAAAACGTGCACTTGGTGAAATTGGAATCAGCGCGAGCTTTATTGACCATGCAAGTTTACACTTGTAATACATTTACAGTAGAAGGGAGAGATAGGAGTATAGGGGTACATACAGCATCTTACGATCAGCAACATGAAATAAACATAAATGAACAAATGTAACTGATATAGTACCATGCTGGGTATGAGAAGCTAATTTAGGCAGAATGTCTGATGAGATCATTTCTTTTTACTCCCACTTTCTGATTGTATAAGCAGGTTAGAGTCAAACACCACACATAATAATGCATCTCAAAATATTTGAATATAATCTATTAATATCTGAACTGATTCATTTCTTATTCACATCTGCTGTTGTACAATGTCATTAATGCCAGTCAGGTGCCAGTCCTTGCTGTTGACATTTCCATCCCATAAATTTCAGATGACTCACAAGTCCAGTTATACATTAATTATAGAGCTGAGAATCATGGTATCGTACAGATCAAATACGTCATTTTGGTCTATTTTTATCACCAGACAATGCAAATACAGTACATATTAATTTTATGCTCTGTTGTAATATAAAGAACAGTGATTATTATTAAAAAATGGAGAATAATTTTGTAGAACTAAATAATTCAGTTATAATTCAATTTTTCAGTTAATGTTAACATGTGCCTTTTTTGTCATTTAGTGTTGAGCCCATCTATCTCGGTCCTCTCTTACATAAGAACATAAGAACTATACAAACGAGAGGAGGCCATTCGGCCCATCAAGCTTGCTTGGGGAGAGCTTAACTAATAGCTCAGAGTTGTTAAAATCTTATCTAGCTCTGATTTAAAGGAACCCAAGGATTCAGCTTGCACTACATTATCAGGAAGGCTATTCCATACTCTGACTACGCACTGTGTAAAGAAGTGCTTCCTTAAATCCAGTTTGAAATATTCTCCCACTAATTTCCACCTATGGCCACGAGTTCGTGTATTTGAACTAATGCTGAAGTAACTATTTGGTTGAACAGCATCCAAACCTGTTAGAATCTTATACACCTTGATTCAGAATGGCACACCCAGTTAGGAACACTGACTTGGGTTTTCCAGTGTCCTGGTCCTTCCACTTTTCCTAGAAAGCATAAAAAACCTCATTTGATGGATAATTAGTCAAAACGTAACTTAATGAAAGGCATATCAGCGCCATGGAAGTATAACCTACAGAAGTAGAATGCAGGCTGTAGTTCGGCATGCTCAGCACCTCTGTGAGTCGCACTATTGCCCGTATCTCCAGGATTTGAAGTTTGAATCAGGCCCCTCTTCAGTTTGCATACATGGCTTTCCGTTCTCTACTTTGGTTTCCTCTCACGGTCCAAAATTGTGTATTGAGGTCTAGTGGTCTAGTAGTGTTTCCTGTCCAGTGTCCCCCTGTCTTGCACGTATTACTGCTAAAGGCTCCAGTTAAGCCAAAATCCATTGGTCATTCAAAAAAACACTGAGATAGATACTTTTGATATTAAAAGGTTGAACTATGACTAACATACAAAGTTTACCATGAGTTTTAGGAAAAAAGACTGGAAGTCATCACTAAGAGGATGTAAATGATAGGTCGGCTTCCTGAGCCCCAGTCCCCAGCTCCTCACTCACAAGCGTAACATATTTTGTGTGACTAACAGCGGTAATTCCCCGATTATTACGCTGTGTTCTTCCAGCTGCGCTACAGGCTTAGTTACCAGAGGACTCCAGCCAAATGCCCTCCCTGCAGATTGTGTCCTTTGTACTTCATGTTCCTTTGGCAAAAGAGCCCTTTCAGTGCCACCCACAGCACATCACTGTACCCCAAATTCAAGCTTTTCTCATAAAGGGAAAAAACAAAGAGTTTAGCTAATGAACAGATTTAAAGTAATATTTATCATTAAAAAAAACACTCGTATCCTGATCTTATAAAGTCAGGTGAAATCTATATATCCAGTAGGTATCTATGTCTGAAGTTAGGGTTTCATTCTGGCTTTTTGAAATCACAGCCCAGTTACTGAATCATCAGAAACTCTTGCTCATCCGAAGTCATACAGTGGTTTCAGCCCATGAATCATCAATATTTACTGGACATTCCCTCGGGCCCCCTGGCCTCCCAGGGCTCTATTCTTAGCAGCAATCTGGACGATTCTCTGCTTTGCTGGTAAGATGCTCTCATAGCAGACATTTTTTGAGGCATGTCTCTGGGATTAATGTTACACCGAGTTATTTTCTGCTGTGCTCTTTTGCTCCGCATCAGTTTCCTTTTCCTTCCTTCGTACCCATCACTAAAAGTAAAGAATACATTTATTATCACTGTCAACTGGCCACAAGGTAGATAAAAACATGCTGTCCCAAGTCAGAGACAATGGTGACCAGTGTGTCCGCAGGAACTGGCATTAGTGTTTGACACTAATGGACATCAGGACGTTAATGTAGATCTCAAGCCAAGAAGCCACTTTTTTTGACTGTACTTGAAGAGCCCTGTAAACTGTTTAATCCGTAATGAATTAGCTCATGTATTTTGCTAAACTGCCACCCTGTCTCACAGAACTATTTAATACTATACAGTCAATCTTATAAATCTGTCGATTACATGGTTACAAAAGCATACTGATTTATAAGGCACATAAAGTATGTGTGGGCGTTTCTTCTGCATCATATTTCAGACCAGCTAAATGACTCTTTAGAGTACAGAAGCCTAAGAGTATGCCTGGCATATGATCATGTAGATGTCTGTGCTCCCAGCTGGCTTGGATGCAGAGATATACACTTACAGAACGAAGACGCTGTGCGCATACATTTAGACTGATTGTCATGAGGCTCTCTGATGAATATCCTGGAAATGACCAAAGTGCCGCTCTCTGCATAGCACCGTTTATAGTACAAGCGATGACGGGAAAAGCAGTCAGGGTGCCTCCCGCTGGAAGTTTTGCTATTTAAAAAATGTCAAAGGTACAGCTCAATATTTTAGCATTGACAGCACCCCCAGTCGCCATTTAAAGGACAAGCGGATAAGACATGTCCGCATCTGCTGGGCAGTGACAGACATGCAGGTCGGCCATTTCCTTTTGCTCTCCTATTGAGAGCAAACCTAATGCCAGTTGGTGGCTTTTTGTGGACCTTCAGGAGATGATGCAGGGAGGGCCGTCTGCACTGTGGCTGTGTGACAAAGAAGTAAATCCCATTTCCACTGCAAAAAAAGGTGCTGACGTACTATATGACTATGTAAAATGCACCATGTATTATACTGTAGTACTCATAATTAGAAGTGATAAGACGTGTACCTGCTACACCTCCAGGATCAATTTCCAGTTATAATTACAGAGATATTGTACTGTGTTGAAAGATTTCATACACTTCTTGCTTTAAACAATTATTATTTTCATAATATTTGCTTCATGTGATATACTTCCCCTTATCTATATCTCTATGAATGAGCATATATGTATGAGACAGAATTAAAATTTGCTTATATCCTGTACCTTGTAATCCTGTAAATAATCAGTTATTAAAAATAGATTCATGGATGGAAGGATGGATGGAGGGATGGCAGACAGACAGATAGACATACAGATAGATAGATAGATAGATAGATAGATAGATAGATAGATAGATAGATAGATAGATAGATAGATAGATAGTATATATAACTGGTTATTCAGTTCCAGTAAAGGCCTATGAGAATAGATTAGCTGCTGCCACAACATCACTTGGGTCTGAATTTTCCTACAGAAATTAAGCTGATGATCAGTAGCCAAACAAAGCCCACAGAGTGCAGGATGCCCAGTCCCTTCACAAAGAAGTGGCAGAGGACAGGAGACACGTACTTTTCTCATGTATGTTACTGACCTCCTAGTTTGTCCAGTTTCAGACAAATTTTGACATTTATTTTGAATAGTAGATCACTGTTGGAAAAAGATTATAACAAATAATAATTCCAGTATCCGTCTTGTATGATCATATAAATTCTGACTTAAGTTTTGAAGTAATTTTGTCAGCTTTGCTTTTTTTGATATTTCATTTTGTTCTTTTCATATTTTTATGAGTTAATTGTTTCAGTTTTAATGCAAAGGAAATCAGCCCAGTGATCCAATGCATGTTTCAGGAATAATCCCAGCTGTCTGTACCTTCAGCACTACACTGGGAAGATTTACGGGGCTTTTAAAAGGAGCAGGTCTTTGTGCAGCTGCTATGATAGTCACGGGAATCGAGTGCTGACTGGCTGCCCCTCAGCCAGAGCCCGAGTACGAGACCCCCCCCCCCGTTCACAATTATATATTTGTGGGGACTCCCCATTTATTTTTATGGGGAAAACTCTAATCCCAACATGACGACATTAACCCCCACCCAGCCCTAACCTTAACCATAAGTAACTAAACAAAATGTGAGACTTTTGGCACTTTGAATTTTTTGATCACATTCACAGATCTTATTGAGGACCTGAAAAATTGTCCCCGTATCCTAATAACAGGTCATTTAGTCCCCACATTGTTATATAAACATAATCCACACACAGACACACTGGGAGTGCCATGCGGTGGGGGGGTGGCCACTCTGCCCCTGTACCCTGGTATGGCACAGTTACCACCAGATGACCTCATTCAGGGTCATACTTAACAAGTCAGCCTCTGTTTTTAGAGTTCCTTCTAATGCTATGAATAAATTGCGCTGTGACCCCCAAGCTATGGAGAGCTAGATGGAGTCGGCAAAATGAAGCATTCTAATGTATATGTACTTGTACTTGTGCAAATGGCAAATGAAGCTTGTTTGTTTGCTGTTGTCCGTTAAATTGTAAGCCCTCTTTAACAAGAGTCCTTCAGTTTTAGTATAACGACGTGCTGTCAGTGTAAGAAATGGCTTTCATTCACTCGTCATAGTATTAGATTCTCCTGTTTTGTTTAGCAGTTACATTTAAAAGGCAGGATGGAAACTGCTATAAAACGGTGGTGCTTAGTGAACATCCGATTTCAGAAGGATTTCTCCATCGTGTCATTTTCCAAGTCCACATCATTCTTATCCTTACGGCTCCACTGTCACATCAGCCATTTCCGCTGCAGGCTTCGGATCAGATCATGGAAAGGATCTGAAGATTCACACCCATAGCCCCGGCACTGGAGGGCACTGGAAGCTGTAACATATGAGTAAATGAAAAATGCAGTGCAACAAAGGGCAGGACAAGTTGGACAATGTGTCACACACAGGCCTGACTGATTGAGTTCGTGGATGGGAGGGTCACTGCAGAGGAAGCCCTTGAGATTTAGCGGCTAACTGCATCAGGAGAGGGGCACAGCAGCTCAGTCCAGTGACAGGGAATATGCCCTGTGCTCAGGATAATCCTGCAGTCTATCACAGCTGGACTTAGTTCTGCCACCCAGTGGCTTCACTTCACAAGTCAGCATCATAGCTGTTCCACCAGACATGCCTGTGCCAAGGCCATGGTCAGGACACTGCATTGCTGCTATGAAATTAAATCATTGCCAGAACAGAAGTGATAAGAATTCATCCCTCAATGTTCCACTGTGAACCTGGAGTTTGTACCTGTAAAAACAGGAAACGAGGCAGGGGACACCCTGGTTGTGATGCCATTTCATTGTAGGTCATGCAATCACCTAATAACAGGGTATGTGGAATGGAGGAAACCATAGTTCCTAGGGGACATCCACGTGAACCGGCAGGCTCCACACACATAAAGTCAGAACACAATTCCAGAGGTTTGATGCTAACCAATTATCCAGCAGGTCAACCAATCAACCGCAATGCAGTAATTAAATTCTGGAATGACCATAAGAATAATATCTACATATCAAATAATTAAAGTGAAAAATTACTTACTTAGGGGGCGGCATGGTGGTGCAGTGGTTAGCACTGTTGCCTCACACCTCTGGGACCCAGGTTTGAGTCTCCGCCTGGGTCACACGTGTGTGGAGTTTGCATGTTCTCCCCATGTCATCGTGGGGTTTCCTCCGGGTACTCCGGTTTCCCCCTACAGTCCAAAAACATGCTGAGGCTAATTGGAGTTGCTAAATTACCCATAGGAGTACATGTGTGACTGAATGGTGTGTGAGTGTGCCCTGCGATGGGCTGGCCCCCCATCCCGGGTTGTTCCCTGCCTCGTGCCCATTGCTTCCGGGATAGGCTCCGGACCCCCCAGTAGGATAAGCAGTTTGGAAAATGGATGGATGGATGGATTACTTACTTAATTGGGAGGATGCCTAATAGAACTTGCCAGAAAGAATGATAAACATTTGACCGTATGCAAAGAAATGAAATATGCTAAATGTAAAGTGGGGTGTGTATGTAGTACTGAATGTAAGATGAAGGCATCTCTTTGGAGTTATTCACACTCGGAAATGTTGAGCAGAACCATGCATGGTAAATGGTACCTGGAAGATGGAAGTGGCAGAGCATGCAAACGGGAAGCAATGCCCAGCCCTGACACTAGTTCTTGGAGTGGTGCACGCTGTCTGGGCCCAACTGACTCCATAAAATCAGCATCTGACAGCAGCCAGCTCATTGGCTGCCCCCCTTTCCAGCTCTCATCCTCCATTGGCTGATCCATAGCATCACAGAGACGACAACTGTCTCCTGGAAGAGGCTAGTTTTTAGGATGCCAGCCAGCCAGCCTGCCTGCAGCTAGTGAAACCCAGAAACCCTCACAGTCCTTGAAACACTGAATCACAGCAAGTTAAACAGTGATGGCAGCGCCCTCTGCAGGACCAAAGGAGAAACTTCTCGTCCCTTGCACTGTATTGTGTCTATTCTTTTGATCAATATATTTGAAAATAAGCAAAAAATTATAAAAGATATTGTATAAAAAAATTATACAATGCATTTCTTCAAGTCTTCATAGAAAATTGTTTATTTTATATAGTAATTTGCTGAGAACTAATTTCTCTTTGCTGTAGTGTGTCTAAGTGTGACTGAGGTGTGACTATTTGTGGCACTGGATTGCAGGGGTTCCTTTTGTACTGTGCTACAGGGGATCCCCATGGCAGCTGCTGTACAGCTTTACTGCAGACGGACCCGAGAAGCCTTTTAAAGGCCGAAACCGCCAGGCACGCGCGTCTCACACCCCCGACACCCTCCCAGCACTTTGCCACCCGGTACCATACAGAAGAAGATCTGCAGACAAAGTGAGCGGCTCTTTCGAGCCTGTGTGGACGACCTCCTTGGGGAAATGTGGGGAAGCAGCATGGAGGTGAAGCTCAGCTTCTCCAGCTTCACTGATGGAATCGCTTTTGGGTTTTCTTTTGTTTTCAGGCCAGTACAACAGTGGGCTTCATCCTGAGTAACGGATTGAGGTGTTTCAGGCTGAAACGCACATAGTATTAAGGTGCTACACAGAAAACAACTTGATATTTTATATATATACTCTTTGAAAATTCTGTTAATACCATGGTTTTTTGTTTTTAGCAAGCAGGCTGCCAAAAGAAAATGGTATAGCAGTGTGTAATAACTTGCAGATTTAGGCAGGTGCTAATTTTCATGCGACATTTACAAGGCTTGGGATGGAAAAAGATAAGTAACCCTATTAATAATTCAATTTATCATCCATGTCTGCACTTCAGTATCAGAAAATCTGTATTATTTTCAGCTATACTGTTCACACTAGGTTGCTGCTAGGAATTGCACTGATTTAATGGTGTTTTTAATTCCTGCTTACATTTTATAGGTGGCATCTTTGGAATTGCCTACAATGAAACAAGATAATGAGAATTATACATTATTATTGTTGTGTTTATATAGGAGATTTCTGGATAGAACCCTCATTTCAGAGAGGATTGGGTTGTTGACAGGCCTTTTCTACCTTTTCAAAGTGTAATTTACAGACAAAACAAACTAGAATGAATTTCATAATTGTTTGATACTGATAAATGTTCTTAAGGAGCTGGAGTCCAGAAACACACTCTCTACTTCAGGGGCAAGTTGTGGTGACTGTCTTCTATCGCGGATATTTACTTGTCCTGGGGCTTGTGGCCTTCATCAGGCTCGACAGCTGGGCTTTTATAATTTGTGCCTGTTTGATGCCTGTTTGAAAAGAATAAGATTTCATGCAACTGGTCCACCCCTCTCCCCCCACAACCCAAAGCTAACTTCCACTGACTCCCCAATGGAGCCGCTGTGCTCTGATATTCCAGCACCACACTCAGCACGCAGCTCTACATTCCAGCAGAAAGGAACATTTAAGCGCATCGTTGAAAGCAGCCAATAAGCTCATTGTTTTATTGGGGAGCCAGTTGTTTGGGGACACAAGGATGGGGGGGCACATTACGCCTGTGGCTGCCTAATCCAACACGGGCTGCCAGGTGGCATCGAAATGAATCTTGGGCTGTATCTGGGGGGATTAGCATTGGCTATTTTTTTTTCAGCAATGACGTGGATAAAATAGAAGAGGAGAGATCTCTTAGGGTACACAGACTCCAGAGTCCAAAGCTGTAGCCCTCTATTGACATAAATATGCTCTATAATATTAAATTATATAATTTATAATGTAAAATTCCAAGGCTGGGGATTCAAATTATATTTATAACATGGGTATCCATGCTAAGACTGAAAACATGGAAAACGTATTTGAAAGATGGCTGTATTATGATCATATTAATAAAATTGTATTAATTATTAATTACAAACTAGTTATTAGTTTCACATATTTATTCTTAATAATCAAAACATATTCATTTCACATTTCACATTTACACTGAGCAATGTTGAGACGAAGAAATTAGTTAAATGGCTAATATAAATAATTAATCTAATTGTGAGTTAAAGATGGCATTATAACATGACTGTGACTAATGATTTCTGCATGAAACAGACAGTCATCAGTGACTCTACAGGTGCCTGACAGCAAATGACTGTGCAGAAACAAGCATGCCGTCAATGGGTGAAGCTCGGCTTAGGATCAAAGAGCACGAATGAGTCACTTTTAGATTATTAACCTGCTATATCAGAGGAGTGCAGAAACACCTCAGCATTGTGAGTCCCAAGAACTATTTATACACGCACAGAAAAGTAATAAATGTTTTGTAAATGTAAATTTAACCTGAACGGTATGTCATTTGAAACCATTCCCTGTGGGGCAATATATAGACTCTAACCAGTGTTCTTGAATACAAGAATAGATTAAGGGATCGAGTTACGCACCACCCGACTGACCACTTCAATCACCAGTCCCACCCAGCACAGAAAACATATAAAGTAATAAACAATTCACAGACACTACGGCAGACGGAAAATTATATCAACTATTGTTGTCTAATGGGCTTCCAGAAACATATATTTTAATGAGATTTTTTATAATTCTTTTTAGAAGTTTGGGTGAGTTTTACTTTCCGCCGAGCAGCATGAGCAAAAGGCGACGCTGATTGACAGCAGAGACAGGTGTGAACAGTCTGGGGTTGTTTCCAGAAGCTCTGTAATGCCCACCTGTTGGCTGATCAATCCCATCAGGCTTTGACCTGATGACCAACTTCCTTTCCCCCAGGGCAGGCCAGAACTGCAGACAGGCCTTAGCAACTGTGGCTCAGGGAACGGCTGCTGTTCATAAATAACCCATCCAAACAGACCCTACCTGACCCTGGCCCAGGCTCAGCCCACCACCGAACTTTATTGGCCGGGTCTAAGGGTCCTGCCCAAGGGTTTGTTTATAGGAACTGTATGAGAGCTGTTTAATAATGTTGTCTCAAGCACTCTGACCCCAAACATGGTTCCAGTGGCTGAGCACCGCTCTTGGGTTCAATATCACATAGGGGGAAATGAATGCAAATTCAACAGCAGCATCCACAATAATATCAGCAATCAGCATTAGCATTCTACTGGTATCTTCCTCGTACCTTAAAGTACTTTATCTTCCAACAAAGGTATCAATGCACTATTTGTTTTTTTGGAAAGAGGATATTGAAACAAAAATGTTAAAATGATTGACTACAATTCCCACAAGTCAAGAGAATAAGTGGTGAACGCAAGCATTTCAACAATGGCAGTGATTAAAACAATACAAAATTATACAACGTGCATTTAAGAATGTAGCCCTGTCTACAATAATGAATCTATAAAAAAAACAGCCACTCTAGATATGGATTAAAATACTCCAATTAACATTTAAATCTCCAACACAGATGCAACTGATAAAAATATACATTTTTATAATATACAATGGTATACGTATATTAAATTGATAACGACAGGTGTGTATGGAAGTTCCATAAAAATGACGACCAATTTCCCACCAAAATAAGCCAACAAGAAAGCAGGGAAGAGCTATGACTCTAAAATGCAGCTTCAGGACATGAATGGATACTGGCTTCAGTAAATCAGCTCTGAGAAACTTCACAGCCCAAAAGGTGTTTGTTTCATATCTCTATAACAAGAGAAGAAAAAATTCAGACACATATTTAAAAACCCTAGTTAAGATAGATAACGTCTTTCATTTTTATAGTACATACATTGTGCACATGTCCTTCTCATTTAAATGAAAAACTTAACTCTTATAAATGGTACTTAAAACTTATATGCACATCAGTTTAAAATACACATATCTGCTTCCTGCATCAAAGACACTTTTAACGCATTTTTAATTCTTTCGATCAAATATTTGGTTATCAGTACCTTGATTCTCAAGAAGAAACAATCAGGCAAGAATTATATTTCAGCCTGTTCCTGAGTAACAGATTCAGAAATCAATGCAGAAGATATTTTCTCTTTTCAAGATGGCCATAAATAAAGTATGAAAATAATCCATTAAGCCTGATTTGCAAAGCATTCCACTGAGTAGACCTCCAATATTTTCAACCGAGCAAATCCTAAAATGATAGGGACGTGCACAACTTACCGCCTATGCATGATATCAAGTATATACAGTATGCAAGCTGTAACATATCAGAAACTGTCAGCAACTACGAAAAATCCAGGAGAACATCTGCTGCTTATCAAACGGGAGGCTTTTTCTGTACTTTTTTTTCTATTTCTCGGGAACGCATTCATTTCAAAAGCCCAAGCATTAGGTCTTCAAACATGGCTAAATGTATAAGCACACAGCTGGTCCTTCACTTTGAAATTGAAGCTGTTTGCATGCCATTTGCAAGTGGTTCATGGATAGGAGGGCCAACATTTAATTAGTGGGAAAAACGCTGTGGGATCCGGGGTCGCCTGTGAGACATCCGATGAGATACTGGAAGATTTTGGGGTGAAATTTTTAAAGGTATAAATACAGGGTGCAATTTGTGACAAAATAACAACCTTTTTGAGTCTTAGTGGGAAACATGTCAGTGTACATAGGTAAGACGCTAAAAATAATAATAAAAATAAAATATATGAAGTAAATAAGAATAGGTAATATGAAGGAAATAAAATAGGTAAATAATGTAAGTCAATAATTCAATAATGTAAGACAGTCCATTTAAGTGACCTTTCTAAATGCCATGATCCATGTTACAACAATATGGTGCAGTAGTGAAAGAACAAGAGACAGCAAAAGAGAAAGAACAACATCAAATTGGCTTTTGAATTCTATACTTGCTACAGCCACAGCCTGCTGCATCCACCGGAAAAGTTCTAAGGGCCAGTAGGTTCAGAGACCCAAACGGTACACTGATTTTTGTTGTGCTGTCTGGTATATCCCCATTACTAAACTGTCAGATGAGGAAACCCAAATGTGAGGTGGCAGAAGGGGATTCTCTCTTCTTATCCATCACGGGACGTCCATATTAAACAGGCTCTAAAGTTCAACATGTGAGTATGAAGCTTCTTAGAAATCTGAAATTATATGGAATCATATACGAAAAAGCATTGGCGGCTTTGTTCTTATTCCCTGACAAATTAAATACATCATATAGGGGAACGCAAGTAAAAATAATTTTAGAAAATTTTATTATTATTATTGTTGTAGATATTAAGTAAGTTAGGGACTCTAAACAGGTGGTGCCTCACAGCAAGAAAAGTTCTGGGTTTGGTCCCTGGGTTGGGTGTAGGACCTTCCTGTGTGGAGTTTGCAGGCAATCCCCGTGTTTGTGTGGGTTTCTCTTGGGGGCTCTGGGTTCCTCCCACAGCCCAAAATTGTGCACAATTGGTTAATTGGAGAATGTACAGTAAGTTGGCCCCGTGAGTGTGTGAGCCCTGTGGTGTGGTGACAACTGCCCTGTATTGGTTCCTGCCTGTGCCCATTGTTCCCAGGATGGGCCCTGGTCCCTCCCACAACCCCAGTTGGGATTAAGCAGTGATGGATGGATGGATGAAATTCTAAACATCTAAACATACATTTTTAATGCTTTGACAATTAATGGAGACTTCTAATGTTGATCAGTAGAAACAGATTGAACATCTATTCATTTCTTTTTTTAAAACACCTAAAACTGTTAATCTTACCTGTGTATTGTCACCAGTCACAACATACAGCTATCGTGCAAAACTGAGAAAACATTTAACCAAGTTTGCTTAGCTACAAATGAAGGTGCTTATTTTTACCTCCAATGATGACAGGTGCCTCAATAAAAGTAAACTGACACATTATCAAAATGATGCACATCTAAGGATTCGTAGGAGAAATGATCCATATCTCTGGGTCATTTGTACTTAGATTGTAGTTATATTTACACTGAATTTGAATGGCGGATGACTCACCTTTTTTCATTTTTATTTAAACATATCTTTTTCTCTCGTTCTCAAATAGGAACTGACATAACTACCATAATGCTGTTTTGGTTTTAGTAACGTCTGAGTTTTTCGTTGACTTTTACCCTGGTCAATAGCCATGGTTTTCTACCACTCTGAAACTACATTAACGTATTTGGATTATCCATTACCCCAGCCTTGTGCCCTGTGCTCCAGCCCCCACCCCGACCAGGATAAGTGGTTAACGGATAGATGAATGGATGAATGAATGAATGAATTGATGGATGAATGGATGAATGAATGGATGAATGAATGGATGGAATGAATGGTGAATGAATGGTTGAATGGTTGAATGGAATGGATGGATGAATGAATGGATGGATGAATGAATGAATAAATGAATGGATTAATGAATGAATGGATGAATGAATGAATGAATGGACTACCTAACGACATGATCTGGCTTTATAGTGCTACAGTGGTTCCTAACGTTACAGCGTGCTGTACACAGCTATCCCTACATATTTCAGGACAGAAATGAAGAATAAATGTGAAGAGCTGGGAAAATCCTTTTTGTGATCTATAATATATTAGCTTGCAAATATGACTACAAAGGTGGATCATTGGGTAGCACTGCTGCCTCACACCCTGTGCAGTTGGGGGCCGGAACTCCACTACTCTGTGTGTGTATGGAGCGTACATGCTCTTCTCGGGTTGCATGGGTTTCCTGTGTCCAAAGACATGCAATTGGGCTGATTGGCATCTCATCATTGGCCATTGCATGTGTATGTGCCCGCAGCAGACGAGCTTGCCATCCAGGATGTACCGTCCAGGATGAGTCAGGAGAGGAAAGATAGATTTTTGCATCAAAGCATTGTTATGAAGAAACAAATTCTACTGCATTTTCATATCATATAAATGTTTGAATAAATGCGTATTTGGTACAGTAATGCAGGCTGGAGATGGAAGTTCTCGCATTCAGCCTCCAGAGTATAAGTACATGCTGACTCTGAGGCCTGGAGATCCTCCCTCCAGCCCAGCAGGTGCTGTTCGCTCCGGCCAGGGCTTGGCGCCCTCATTCACAGTGAAATCGCAGGACTCAGATCTTTACGGCAAGGAATCCGGCTTTGCTTTTGTTTCTCCTGGTGCCAAGTGGCCTAAGCCAGCGATTAACCGCATGTTTGTGATGGTGAATTACTGCAGGGAAAGTAGATCCAGCGCACAGAGGCGCAGACTCCGTTTTGTGAGTTTGCTGTCTTACAGTTTTGGCTGATTCATAATTTCATGCAATAATAACAGCATCCAATAAACCGCCACATCCCAATGTGGTATGTAAGAGAGCAGTACTTGTGCATGAAACTTGAAGTATTACACCTTAATGTTATACATGAGAACTGTGACAGGATGGCCATGAACATTTAACCAGAAATTGCTACTATTCTTTCCAAATTCAAATAACATTCAAACCGCTGCATCTTTATATTTAAGTAATCACAGATGTGGTGTAGTGGCACCATGGGTAACATTGTAATCTCACATAAAACTAAATTACCGTCAGGCCTTGCACTCTGAAGAAGAAGGAACGGGGCAGCTACATGAGACCTGCACACCGTGTATCATTCGGGTAATTACTGTATCGAATATCAACAAAGGTTCAGGTTCAGAAAGTACAAATTCAGACCAGGATTTTGTTTCAACCAAACAGTTGAGTACTCTGTGATTGTTACTCTTTATACTCAACTGGCTGGTTGAAACAAAATCTTGGTCTGTATTTGTAGGTCTGAATTACTTACATACTTACTTTCTTAATTACTGCAAATTAAAATTGGTGGCAAATAAATAAATAAAAGTTTCTTCCAATATTTTAATTGCAAAACAGCTCTAAAAGATGAAATCACTGATTTGGTCTTATAATTGAAAATGAAATTGAAATAGTAAATGAGTTTAATAATTATTTTACACGGGTGTAAACCCACCATTTAGTATGAATATAGTCTATGACCAATATATGTATAACTGAGGTTGATGTGGTACTAAGCCTAGCTAAGCTCAAAATAAATAAAATAGTAATGAAAATGGTAGATTACCTGGATTCAAATAACATTCTAAGGCACAGCCAACATGGATTTAGGAGAGGTAGATCCTGTTATCTAATCTACTTAAGTTCTTTGAGGAAGCTACAAGAGAAATTGATCACAAAAAGGCATATTATGTGATCTACTTAGATTTCCAGAAGGCCTTTGATGTTGTCTCCCACAAATAGGTCTTACTTAAGCTCAAGACTGCAGGGATTTTAGGAACTGTAGCAGCTTGGATCGAAAACTGGTTAACAGACAGGAAACAGCGAGTAGTTATTAGAGGCACAATGTCACAGTTGGCCTGCGTTCATAGTGGGGTACTGCAGGGTTCAATTTTAGGACCACTACTGTTCCTAATTTACATTAATGATATTGACCCCAATACGCACAGTAAACTGGTTAAATCTGCAGACAACACCAGGGTGGGTGGTGTAGCAGATTCTGATCTAGCAGCAGAGAGGCTACAATGGGATCTGGATTTAATTAGCGACTGGGTTGATACCGGGCAGATGAAATTTAACATAGATAAATGTAAGGTAATCCATGCAGAGAGCAGAAATATAAAGTACAGATATTTTATGGGTTCCACTGAAATAAAGATAGCTGATTATGAGAAGGATCTTGGTGTGTATGTTGATGCTTCCATGTCTCGCTCTCGCCAGTGTGGGGAAGCAATAAAAAAGGCCAATAGGATGTTGGGTTACATCCCTAGGTGTGTGTGGAGTTTAAGTCAAGGGAGGTGATGCTACGATTATATAATTCCTTGGTAAGACCCCACCTACAATATTGTGTGCAGGTTTGGTCACCATAGAAGGACCATTAAGAGGACATTACTGCCTTAGAAAGGGTGCAACGTAGGGGTAGAAGAATGATTCCTGGTCTTAGAGGAATATCTTATGAGGAGAGGTTAGCTGAGCTGAATCTTTTCAGCCTCGTGCAAAGGAGACTAAGAGGGGACATGATCCAGGTATATAAGAGTCTAACAGGTCTGGATGCTGTTTATTAGTTTAAATACTAGAACTCGTGGCCATAAGTGGAAATTAGCAGGAGAACATTTTAAAATGAATTTGAGGAAGCACTTCTTTACACAGCGTGTAGTTAGAGTATGGAATAGTCTTCCTATTAGTTTAGTGCAAGCTAATACCCTGGGTTCCTTTAAATCAGAGCTAGATAAGATTTTAACAACTCTGAGCTATTAGTTAAGCTCTCCCCAAAAGAGCTTGATGGGCCGCATGGCCTCCTCTCGTTTGTAAATTTCTTATGTTCTTATGTGGCAGCAATCAAAATAGTTTCCCAACCATCATGCTGTCATACCCAGCTCGTACGATCCTCGTGTGTGCCACACCTCCTGATTTTCCACATGTGCTTCCCTGATCGTACCCAGCTGTGTCTGATTATGTTTGCCCAGTCTTGTGTATTTCAGTCCGTGTCTTACGTTGGTTCCCTGTCTGTCATTGATGTTCGTCGATGTCTCCGAGCCCCGTATCCCAAATAAATCCCCGGTTTCCCGTATTCTGCCTGCTTTCTGCCTGCTTGCCTGCCCGCGCGATTACCCGCTTCACCAGCAATCGTGACACATGCTGGATTTTTACTTGCATGACAGTATAATGAATCCCCATCCCCAGAGAGTATACCGTTTTAATTCCAGCCCCTTTGCGCACATGTAGCATCCAGGCAGCCTGAGATTAAAGCGCTAAATGCCACTTAAACAGGCTTCTGCCCTAAGAGGTCACAGCAGTGACCTATCAGCGGCCTGTATTCTCCACATACACCAATGACACACAGCTTCTACTTAACAACCACTCTGCCATGTCTCTCTCTCTCTCTCTCTCTCTCTCTCTCTCTCTCTCTTACACACACAAACACACACACACACACAGAAACACACAAATACACAGGTTTGTAATAATATCTTTGTAGGGATTCTCCTTTATATTGGAAAAGCTCTAATCCCAACATGAAGACCTTAACCCCTACCCAGCCCTAACCTGAACCATAAGTGACCAAACAAAAAATGAGACTTTTGGCATTTTTAGATTTTTGCTTGCTTTCAGATCCTGAAAAACGGTCCCCATAACATCACAATAACAGGTTTTTATTGCATCATTACATTTGGTCCCCACAATGTAATACAAACATAATACACACACACAGAGACAGTCAGACACCCTGTTTTTTCATTTGCTGCCACACATTTGCTCGCACAGCTGAAACATGTGCAGACAATTTCCCAGTGTTCCAAGAATGGACAGCTGCAGTGCAATTTACACCAAGGCCGTCGCTTTGGGGATTAGCGCCATACAGCAGAGAGTGTGTGTTCGTGTGGGCAGAGGAGCCCGGTCTCTGCATTAACCCATGCTGGGACACCACACAACACCTGCCCTGCAACTTACTCACAGAAACAACATGCGGCACCACTGGGCTCAGATACAGCTCATCTGAAAGTCACAAACCCTGTCATAACAACTTCCATATATGCTTTTTGTTGTTTTTTAATTTTGCTTTGCATTATGATACTGTTGGGTGGTGCTGTGCATCTTCCAAAAAGACGTTTAGAATAAGATACAAAACCTTTATTGTTCAGCATGTCCCAAGTGTCAAGGAATTCCTCTTGGTGCAGATGTCAACACAAAGAGATGCGCAAGATAAAAGATACACCAGAGATAAATAAAAACATAAATAGACTGCAATGGTGGAATTGGGAAGGTTCTAGCACTGAAGGATGATGACATGGCATAGGATGGGCAGTAGCTGAGTGCATTACCATGTGTGTAATGAAGAACTTGTGCAGCAGTCAGACCAGAGGTATATAAAAAACAGCCAACCATACTAAACAAAAATTCATTATATGTATATACACTACTGTTCAAAGGTTTGGGGTCCATTAAAGCTAAAGCTAAAGCTTTTTAGTTTCCATTAAAATAACATCAGATTGATCAGAAATACTGTGCAAACATAGTTAATGTTGTAAATGACTATCATAGCTGGAAAAGACTGTTTTAATGGAATATTTACATAGGTCTACAGGGGACCATTATTAGCAACAATTAGTTCTGTATTCCAGTGGAATGTTGTGTTTGCTAATTCAAAGGTTAATTGATCATTAGAAAACCCTTTTGCAATTATGTTACTACATATGCAAGTTGTTGTGCTGATTTAAAAAGCAATAAAACTGACCTTCTTTGGACTAGTTGAGTATCTCAAACTCAAAATGGTCAGAAACAAAGAACCTTCTTCTGAAACTCATCAATCTATTCTTGTTCTGGGAAACGAAGGCTATTCCATTCCAGAAAACTGAAGATCTCTTACAGCACTGTGTACTGCTCCCTTCACAGAGAAACACAAACTGGCACCAATAGAAAGAGGAGAAGGAGCCCCCAGGGCACAACTGAGTGAGAAGATAAATTAGAGTGTGTAGTTTAAGAAACAGATGCCTCATAGGTCTTCAACTGGCAGCTTCATTAAATAGTACCTGAAAAAGACCAGTCTCAACAGCAACAGTGAAGATGCGACTCCAGGATGCTGGCCATCTAGGCAGAAATGAATAAGCAATGAAAAAGCTGCAGAATCTCAGAATGGCCAGAAAAAAGAAAAGACTGAGATGAGCAAATGAATACATACACTGGATAGAGGAAGAAAGGAGAAAAGTGCTGTGGTTGGATGAATCTAAGTCTGAGGTGCTCACATCAGAAAAAAAGAATGTTTATAAGATACAGATCATGTGAAAAGATGCTGGAGGAGTGTTGATGACATCTGTCAAGCGTGGTGGAGGCAATGTGATGGTCTGAGGATGCTTTGGTGATGATAAAATTGGAGATTTGTACAGGGTGAAAGGGATCCTTTCCATGCTATGCCATGCTATATCCTGTGGATGGCACTTAACTGGAGCCAATTTTGTCCTACAACAGGACAGAACTCGAAAAAATACTGTGCAAGAACTGTTTAGGGATGAAGCAGTCAGCTGGTATTCTACGTATAATGGAGCGGCCAGTACAGTCACCGGATCTCAGCTCTATTGAGCTGTTATGGGAGCAGCTTGACCGAATGGTACGTAAGTAGTGCCCATCAAGCCAATCCAACTTGTGGGATTCAAACTTTTGAATGGTAGTATATGTCCGCTTTTTGGCTACAATGAAGAACAGTAAGCTTTTCCTAATCATCATGTACATTAAGCTCTTATTGTAGCTGGAGGCTTCTTTACATTTTCCATGTTCCAACTACTAGTCCAGTACATTGTGACCTAGTTTAAAATGAACAAACTAACTTTACTAACCTACTAAAGAACGAACCTTACTACTAAAACAAGTAGCATACTCAAGAATACTATAGTTATGTTTTTAATTACAGCAGGATACATACAAATGAAAATCGAAAAAAAAAAAACTAAAGAATTCATTTGCCAAAAATCGGCAAGGGATTGAACTTCAAATACTCCAATGCCGAAATACATTTTCAAAACACTGTCAGTCACAAAGAGGTGCAGCCCTTTGACAGTTCCTCCAATTGTCATGCAGCAGACCACCTTTCTGGCCAGCCCACTGCCCCATTTACTCCGAAAGATACTGAACTTCCCTGGAAATGATGTTTTGAAGCATTTGTCCAATAAACGTCTAACTTTGCTGCACTGAAAACAGAAGTGGCATTGAATTCTATAATGCTGTTTGCAGTAGCAATTTAAATACAAAAATTTGACAAAATTTTTCATGACATTTCAGAGGAGGCAGAGCTTCCTTTGTAGTCTTAGAGCAGTTGCCACTGACTGGGGTACACCCTGGACAGGATGCCAGTCCATCACAGGGCACAGGGCTGGGCTACACCCTGGACGGGATGCCAGTCCATCACAGGGCACAGGGCTGGAGTACAGCCTGGAGAGGATGCCAGTCCATCACAGGGCACAGGGCTGGGCTACACCCTGGACGGGATGCCAGTCCATCACAGGGCACAGGGCTGGAGTACAGCCTGGAGAGGATGCCAGTCCATCACAGGGCACAGGGCTGGGCTACACCTGGACAGGATGCCAGTCCATCACAGGGCACAGGGCTGGAGTACAGCCTGGAGAGGATGCCAGTCCATCACAGGGCACAGGGCTGGGCTACACCCTGAATGGGATGCCAGTCCATCACAGGGCACAGGGCTGGGCTACACCCCGGATGGGATGCCAGTCCATCATGGGGCACAGGGCTGGGCTACACCTCGGACGGGATGCCAGTCCATCACAGGGCACATGGCTGGGCTACACCCTGGACGGGATGCCAGTCCATCACAGGGCACAGGGCTGGGCTACACCCTGGACAGGATGCCAGTCCATCACAGGGCACATGGCTGGGCTACACCCTGGACGGGATGCCAGTCCATCACAGGGCACAGGGCTGGGCTACACCCTGGACAGGATGCCAGTCCATCACAGGGCACGCATAGTCAAGTCACCACTTTACTTAACTGGATTGTAAATGGAAAGTGGAGTATCAGAAGGAAACTTGCAAACTGTGCAGCCAAACTGAAGAGGAACTGAACCCCAAACTTAGACGGCACAAGGCAACAGTGCTACAGACCGACCCACCACACTGTCCCCCATCTAAAAACGCGTCATATAAATGCCTCATCAGCAAATGACAGTTCCCTCTCAAATGGAACTGACGATTCTGCAGGGGAGATAAACAGCCAGCGGACCTGTATGTGTGAAGCATGTAGGGACTGGCAGCCCCCAGGTGCTCATCCTGACACCACTGTCCCCACCACACCGGTGCTTTCCCATGTACAATTACTCCCATGTAATGTTATGCTTCACAGAATTTGACATGATCTTTAGACATTTTAAGGGGAATAATTATACTTCATATTATTTTACTGGGGGGCGGCATGGTGGTGCAGTGGTTAGCACTGTCGCCTCACACCTCTGGGACCCGGGTTCGAGTCTCCGCCTGGGTCACATGTGTGCGGAGTTTGCATGTTCTCCCCGTGTCGTCGTGGGGTTTCCTCCGGGTACTCCGGTTTCCCCCCACAGTCCAAAAACATGCTGAGGCTAATTGGAGTTGCTGAATTGCCCGTAGGTGTGCATGTGTGAGTGAATGGTGTGTGAGTGTGCCCTGCGATGGGCTGGCCCCCCATCCTGGGTTGTTCCCTGCCTCGTGCCCGTTGATTCCGGGATAGGCTCCGGACCCCCCGCGACCCAATTGGATAAGCGGTTTGGAAAATGGATGGATGGATGGATTATTTTACTGTAAATTATACATTTTACTTCAGAACACATTCAAATTTAAGCTATATTTTTATGAATATACATGGACATCTTGTTTATTAATAAATTGAGATTAATAAATTAATAAAACATTCTGAATGAATTTCCCCTTTTGGGTGACTGTGTTCCTTTGAATGTACTTGTCCTTTAAGCGGACTGGATTCTCCCAAGGTGTCCATGGATCCTGTAGTACTGGCTAAGTCAAAACCTACTAATGTTACATCTCGGACAGATTTGACAGGCCCTTCTCTCAGAAGGCTTCACCCCACGTCCCTCCCAGCCCTGACATCTGTCCTATTAGTGATGTGCAATGAATCCATTTCAAAGGTGGACGCTGGCCACTGTACCAGGGAATGATAAATATTTCACAACAATCGACCCAAAGGGGGATGAAATCTTGCAGCAGCTGTCAGACCTCCATGCAAGGCTTTACCCTACAGGGGAGACTCCAGCGACACTGCTGAGAAAGGATATGGGAGTCTAACCCATAACAGTTCTGAACAAATGAAAGTAACAGCACACAGCCAATTAATGTCAAGTGGGGAAAAAAATAAGGATTATGAAAATCTCATTACTAACTAGAGCACTTTTGGTCATATTCAAAGTTTTACTGTCCAGAATGAGATTTAGGTTTAAATGGAGAAACTGTACAGGGTACCACTAAGCTTCCATGGCTCACAAAAAACAAAAGTCAATGAAAGTTTGTGCTAAAAGTTCAGGATGCGTCTGAAAGAAAAAAGGACAATGCATTACGGTACCCCATGATGCCTCATAATGTCACTGATGTGTCAGGGCATTCGTGACACATTTTGTCCATGCTGGAGAGTGTGAGAAAGGGTGGAGCAGGAAGTAGGGAGGGTAGAAGTGATGTAGCCTTTTTAAGTTGGATCACCTCTTCAGTGCTGGACCAAGAAGCTGCTAATGCAGTAAAGTGCAGCAAGGAATGCTGATCAAGAAATCAGATTGACAGAATCAATGTTTCATCTCATAAGAGTGTCATGAAATCAGGATAAAGTTTAGACAGTCATCTGCAGCCTACATCATAGTGTCCTACAGTAAGTGCTTCCAGACATTTTTAGGATGCCATTCCCTGTAATATACTGCAAAACATACTCCCTTTGTTTAACATTATGGGGATACAATGCCATACCACCTGGCTGTCCAAAGTTCATACAAAGCAGCTAGCAGAGCCATCACTGTCACAGGATGTGCTACTGAACATGCCTCTGGTAGCATCTAGCCAGTCGTAACCCATCCATCCATCGTGGGGGGTTCGGAGCCTATCCCAGAAGCAATGGGCACGAGGCAGGGAACAACCCAGGATGGGGGGCCAGCCCATCGCAGGGCACACTCACACACACATTCCAATGGGCAATTTAGCAAGTCCAATTAGCCTCAGCATGTTTTTGGACTGTGGGGGGAAACCGGAGTACCCGGAGGAAACACCACGATGACACGGGGAGAACATGCAAACTCCACATGTGACCCAGGCGGAGACTCGAACCTGGGTCCCAGAGGTGTGAGGCAACAGTGCTAACCACTGCACCACCATGCCGCTCCCCAGTCGTAACCTTGATGCTTTAAGTCTTCAGTGCCAACATTTCTGTTCTGCAGTCAGGCAAGAGGAAGCTGTGAAGAAGCATGGAGTATATTCACACCCAGAACCTAGTAATACCATCTTACGTGCATAGGAGAGGAGACATCTTGACACCTTGACTCTGTGCACATACTTGTGTCCTAGAGCAGATGAGGGTCTAGTCAGACCAAAGATTTATGTGTAGAGGAAGGAAACTGAGAGTGGATAGTTTTGCTGTATGTCTGACTGGCTAGTATAGGATTTTGGTAATGTTTACTGCAATTGATAGCAACTCCACATGAGCTCATTAGTGGTGCCATCAATCTTAACTCCTTCCCAACAGACACAGGCTTCTCCTGAGTGGCTAGGAGGGGTGCCATCTCCCTCAAGAAGCCAGAAGGAGGCATTTCTGTTACTCTCTGAAGTGTGGCAAGTCAGTGTTTTTATGGTTGAAAAAAACCCCCAGCAGGAGACTTTGTGGACAGGGCAAGTGTGCGTGCGGTAAGGGTGGGTGAAGGGGAAACTGAAGACGGAGCCCTGGGTAAGGACAGAGGGTGGGGGGATGTGTATAGAGGGGGGGACACTTCTACAGAAGTGACAGCTGCAGGTGTCCATACAGTACAGTGGGGAGTAATGGACTCAACAGCAACTGCTAGTTTAATGCCCAGGGATAAATAATAAAGCAACTGACAGATGACCAGTCACTTTTAAAATAAAAAAAAATCAGAAAAACAGTGTTACGTCCACACAGGCGTGAAACCCCAAGACACATGGTCTGACATAAGTGATTATGGCTTGAAGGTGAACTGAAATGGATTTTTAAACCACTGAAAAAAAGTGCAACACTTTTCTGTGATGATGTAATGTTCACGGGGATCATCGTATAAGCCAAGGCGCACATGCAAAGGATTTAGTCTGGGTTCCGGTGCCATATTAATCCGTAACCCCTTTAATGGAAGCGCAACAACAGTAGTGATGCATCATATTTATATTTTGGTCTGAATTCATAAGACTGTTTGAGCAGCTTCAGTTATTGTGGAATAGAAAATTTGGATACTAAATTCGTCATTTTGATTTGCAAAAATAATTTAAATACAACATAGATTCAGAGTTATTTCAGAGTGTTGATGAAACGTAACAAATACGTGTAATGGCTGGGATGCCCCTGAGGAGAGGTTTGGGAACTGAAAAGGTAATATTCCAGTCATCCAACATGATATCAGTAACTTCCTGGAGAATAGAAAATGTTTGAATATACTGTATTCTAATGTGTTTTGAGCAAATATACACTTCCTACCCACACAAATAGCTTCACATGAGTGTTTTCTTAGTCATTTGACAGATTTATGCATAGCACTGCATATAAACAGAGGAAGAGACAAATACCTGCGGAAATGTATTTGTCTTTTCATTCACAGAAACAAAGACTCAAAAGGCAGGCTGCACTTCAGCTGAATCAGAGGCATTACATGGTTTGTTCAGGGCTAAATTGTGATCTTGTCAACAATCCAGCATCACAACAGCCACTCACAGGGTATTCAGATCACAACTAAGAAGGACATCAGCGCCCTCTGTGGGAAGATATATTAATTGCTGATACAGTTACTATGTACTTTGTCTGACTGTCCAATCCATCCATCCATCCATCCATCCATCCATCCTTCAACTCTTTCAACTGCTTATCCCAAGCAGGAATGTAGGGTAATGACTTTTTGACTAAAATAATAACTTTATGTGTTTTATTAATTTGTATACCCACTTTTCCTGTGGGGTAGCACCCTCACCCTAACCCTGCCCAGGGCAAGTAGGCACAGAAAATGGAGGCATGGATTTTCCTATTTAAGGGAGGTTATTTTTACAGTCATTTGGATGAAATAGACAAGCATATTGTCTATATGTATGTGCTTAAAAGACAAAGACCAGCAGTCAGGATACCGTCCACTGTGTGCTCTGCAAACAAGAGCTTAATGTTCATCGTATTACAAGTTTTCAGTTACTCTTTCTCCTCAACTTGTATGTATTTTACTGAATCAATTAACTAAATTACCTGGGATATGCTTTAGCGCCCCCCTGCTGCCCTTACCATGGAAGGTAGTTAGAAGATGGATAGATGTGGAAGCAGGTTTCAAAGCATCTCTGCATCTTTTTTCTGTACCTACTTGTCCTGCAGGGTTAGGGTGCCACCATCAGTAACTTTCTCTATAGTGCATCAGGGGAATCTTTATGTATTTTTTTCCTGTGCCAGTTCCCTTTGCTGTGCTGGGATTTTTATGTGGGCAGAATCCAGAAGGGAACGCTGATACTGTTCAGGCCAAACCTCAGCTAACCTCAGTTTCTCCAGTACTGCACCCTTTCTTGATCTAACACAGAAGGAATTCGGCACCATCAGCACGACACCCGATCTCTGTTTGCATCTGAGCCCCCTCAGCTCGTATAAATTTTCCATTAAGTAAAACAAAATGCTGCAGTATTTATAGCAGGTGTGATTACCAGACATCAGCAGGCTGGATTGCACTGGACTCCGGAAGCCAAGCCCTGGGCTCATATGCCTTTGTAATCCAAGCACTTGTCCAGATATTTGATGACATGCCCGGGCACTGCAGGATTTTGCCACTGATTCTTCAATGGCTCTGATTTTTCCCCACTGGCAGGTTTTGGAACAGCTTATGACTGAATGATGAAACAGAACGGGATTATGGGGTTTGCCTCACCAGGATGCCCCCCGAAGCCAGCGTCACCCCCTGCATCACACAGGCCAAATCCCCAGCGGTAGGTTTTGAAAGGGAGAACAGCCGCCGTGTGTCTCGGCCTGCCCGCGATGAAAGGAGCTCCTCGGTATCCCTACACTGACAAAAGTCGTCATTCTCGGCGTGGTGGGAGCGCACTGGCAAGCAGCTGTGGGTGGGAGTGGCAGAGTAACGTGAAACGCGTCAGCCCCATGAACTGCACATTAACACGCTCACGTGCCGCTGCGCTGCCCGCAAAGCCCACAAAGGCCCACTCACAGGGGACAACTTGCAGAGGATTGTTGCTACAGCTGTCATGGGGGCTTCTACTGACATGGGTTAAAAGAGGGTTTTTCTACCGCAGCGTGCTGCCATGTCTGCCATTCTTAGACATACCTTAGAAGAAGCTCTCCCTAGCGGGGTGGCTAGGTGACGATGGGGTAGGATTTAGGATTTACTGCTCTGCGTGATGCTATTTCAAAAATGAAAACATTTCAATCATCTCTCTGGCAATCTGAACCTATGCTTTCATGTGCTAACAAATTAACAAATTACAAAAATGTTTTGCAAATAATTTTAATTGTTTCATCCTTTTGATATGTCTTTATACAAGAATGGATAAAAATCGATTCAATTCAATTCAATAGTCATATTCAAAATAGTCAAGTCATTGTCACAAAGCACTTTACATATAACTGGCCAGAACCCCACCAAGCAAGCCTGAGGCGACAGTGGCAAGGAAGAACTCCCTCTAGCAGGAAGAAACCTTGAGAGGAACCTAGACTTGGAAGGGGATCTTATCATAAGAACATAAGAACTATACAAACGAGAGGAGGCCATTCGGCCCATCAAGCTCGCTTGGGGAGAACTAAACTAATAGCTCAGAGTCGTTAAAATCTTATCTAGCTCTGATTTAAAGGAACCCAAGGATTCAGCTTGCACTACATTATCAGGAAGGCTATTCCATACTCTGACTACACGCTGCGTAAAGAAGTGCTTCCTTAAATCCAGCTTGAAATGTTCTCCCGCTAATTTCCACCTATGGCCACGAGTTCGTGTATTTAAACTAATGCTGAAGTAACTATTTGGTTGAACAGCATCCAAACCTGTTAGAATCTTATATACCTGGATCATGTCCCCCCTCAATCTCCTTTGCTTGAGACTGAACAGATTTAGCTCAAGTAACCGTTCCTCGTATGACATTCCTCTAAGACCAGGAATCATTTTTGTGGCCCTACGCTGCACCTTTTCTAAGGCCACAATGTCCTTTTTAAGATATGGTGACCAAACCTGCACACAATATTCTAGGTGAGGTCTCACCAAGGAATTGTATAATCTTAGCATTACCTCCCTTGACTTAAACTCCACACACCTGGAGATATACCCCAACATCCTATTGGCCTTTTTTATTGCTTCCCCACACTGGCGAGAATGGGACATGGAAGCATCAACATACACACCAAGGTCTTTCTCATGATCAGCTACCTTTATTTCAGTGACACCCATGAAATACCTGTACTTTATATTTCTGCTCCCTAGATGGAGTACCTTACATTTATCGACGTTAAATTTCATCTGCCAGGTATCGGCCCAGTCACTAATTAAATCAAGATCCCGCTGTAGCTGCTGAGCCACTAATTCAGTATCTGCTACACCACCCACCTTGGTGTCATCTGCAAATTTCACCAGTTTACTGTATATATTGGTATCCATATCATTTATGTAAATTAGGAACAATAGTGGTCCTAAAATCGAACCCTGCGGTACCCCACTATGAACGCAAGCCCACTGTGACATTGTGCCTCTTATAACTACTCGCTGTTTCCTATCTGTTAACCAGTTATCAATCCAGGTCGCTACGGTACCTAAAATACCAGTCGCTTTGAGTTTAAGTAGGAGCCTCTTGTGGGGGACAACATCAAAAGCCTTTTGGAAATCTAAGTAGATGACATCATAGGCCTTCTTATCATCAACTTCCTGAGTAGCTTCCTCAAAAAACTCCAACAGATTTGTTAAACAGGATCTACCTCTTCTAAATCCATGCTGGCTATCCCGCAAAATGTTATTGGAGTCCAGGTAATCTATCATTTTCTCTTTGATTATAGCCTCCATAACTTTACCAGTTATACAAGTTAGACTGATTGGCCTATAGTTAGACAAATTACTTCTATCCCCTTTTTTGAAAATAGGCGTTATGAAGGCGTGCTTCCAATCAGAAGGTACCACACCTTCAGATAAGGATTTTTGAAACAGTAAAGTTAAGGGTCGGCAAATAATATCCCTCATCTCTTTTAACACTATAGGTAAGATGCCATCAGGGCCCTGTGATTTATTTATTTTGAGCTTAGCTAGGCTTTGCAAAACATCTGCTTCAGTTATATATATATTAGCTATAGACAATGCTGGATAGGTAATAACTGGTAAATTACTAAGGTCCTCAACAGTGAATACCCGTGCAAAACTATCATTGAACTCATTTGCTATATCAATGTCGTTTACTATTATAAGACCCTTACTATCCTGCAGATTAGTAATTTCAGGTTTTAGAGCTCTTTTAGAGTTAAAATACTGGAAGAAACTTCCATCCCATCAATCAGATGGCCAAAGATTTGATAGCTTTACAGACACATTAATTACTGTATTAGTAAATATTGCAGCTTGATTTATTTCAGACAAACTGCAAACCTGCCAACCTTGAAGAAAGTCATGGAATGTCAACAAATGTTCAGCTCATGTACATGTGTGAGGCTAGAAAAAGGCATAAGACATCAAGTATTTTTGTTAATGTCAGAAATCTAAATTCAAGCTGAATGTGTACCTGAAAATAAAAGCTGTGCCATTTATAGTAGCTCAGTATAAACTATGGTAGGAAAAGGTTTAATGGATTAAATTTTGACTGTTTGACGATCGCCATGAACGAGCAGGCAGGAGGCTGCGAAGGACGAGGCAGGCAGGCGGAATACCGGAAAATGGGGTTTATTTGGGGAGACAGGACAGACTACGACGCATATGACATCAGGAAACATCAATGATGGACACTCAACTGAGGAAGACGTGGACTGATATAGAAGAGACAAAGCCAAAATAACAGGGAATAGCCGGACACAATCGGGGATGATGAGGGGGCGTGGCACACAGGAGGATCGGACGGGCCGGGCGTGACAGACTGTAAGCATGACCATGAAGAAAAAAATTACTTCTGACTGAGAATGCATCTGAAAATAAAGTGACACATTTACAGTAGCTTAATATAACCTCTGGCAGTAAAATGAATAAAACAAATAAAATAAATCAAACAAATAAATAAATAGGCAAACTAATGGCAGCACAATCAATGAAGCAGGTTTTTCTCAGTTTGAAAAAATAATGTTCTGCTGCACCATTCTCACCCCACTGGCAACATACACCTGACATGTGGTTTTCAGTTACTCAGTTTTATGTAGCTGACACTAGTATTAGTTACACTTGCATTTTGTAGCTGGCCTTATATAATGAGTGCTATGAAAAGTCATGTTTAACAATCTGCAACATACAGTACAGATGCAATTCAAACATGGGATAGGTCTCGCAAGACCGGCATCTGGGGATTTTTACCGTCCTCTGTACTTCTTAGTATTGGAGCTGGTCTTCAACATAATCATGTAAACGTGATACATGTATATGAAAACACATGTAGAGTCAAGTACGCATATTGAGACTCACCCAGTGTTGCCAGTTCCGCTACTAAATAAGTGACTTTGGGCTTTTTTTTCCTCTGAAGTCCCTTATAATTTCATTGAGCTTTCATTGTTATTGTGGGCTTATTATAATTTTGAATATGTGGTTTTATGGCTTTTTAATCTTATGCAAATTTTTATAATAGATTTAGCATTAGTGTTGTATGTATCTTGGGGAACAAAACTGCACCAGAGCTGTACCCCTTTTTCCTGACAGTGTAGGATTCTTCAGCTTTGACCTTCTTTGAAAAAAAAAAGTTTAATATCTGTTTATATATATGTTTTTTATTGTAAAAACAATAGCAATTTAGTCCTACGTTGCACTAGTAGCACTAGTGACATTATGTTGCAGCTTACATCTTAACTAGTGAGTGCCAAAATGTCCACTAGTGACACTAGTAAAGGCCAAAATGTCCACTAGTGACACTAGTAAGGACAAAATGTCCATTAGTGAGGGCGTATAGAAAGCTGTTTGAGTATGGAAAGCCATTTGAGCATTTATTCTGATATCCGTGATATCAAGACCGCTTTGCTGTACTATTTCAGACTTTGGCCATACTAGTAAGACATTCTGGCGCACCAGTACGTAACTAGGTCGTACTAGTACTGCAAAAATGCTTACTAGTCAAGCTTTTTCATCAACTTGTTAAGGTCTGGGCCTGAAATTAAGTAAGCTTAAAATGCTTACTAGTAGCACCAGTATAGGCCAAAATGTCCACTAGTGACACTAGTAAAGGCCAAAATGTCTACTAGTGACATTAGAAAAGGCCAAAATGTCCATTAGTGACACTAGTAAAGGCCAAAATGTCCATTAGTGACACTAGAAAAGGCCAAAATGTCCACTAGTTGCACTAGTTGTTTTGACCTCACTAGTGTGAATAGAAAGGGGCAATTGTCCACTAGTGACACTAGTGAGTCTATTTGCCCTTACTAGTTATACTAGTGAAGGCTAAAATGAACACTAGATAACTAGTTGAAGTGCCCTTTGCCCTACTAGTTACACTAGTGAGGCTAAAGTGTTTACTAGTAGTATTAGTGAAAGCCAAAATGCTCACTAGTGGCACTAGTTGCACAAAATTCTATTCAGGAAGCGGGAAATGGGCAAACATTGAAGCTTCCTATTGGTTCACCAGAAAAAGCTCCACCCAGCCAAAATGTAACCCTATAAAGCCTGGTGAGCTTTTACTGTCATTAGCTGCCTGCTCTTAGCTTTTCAACCTTTTTTTCTTTCTTTTTAATGGTGAAATACAAAGATGTGTAATCAGTTTCTATTGAATGCATAGGCTAAAATAAAACTGCTTTATTGCAAATATGAGACATCAAACTGGACAAAAAGAAAGTGATACTATGTGCCCATACTAAACCATAGATGCAGATTTTTATAGAATCTGGACATGAAATTAAATCTTAATCATAAATAAATGCAATAATGATTAAATGGACATAATTGGATCCAATCATCATTATGAAAACTGTTAAAATATCACTGTGTACTTATGAAACATCTTGTGTTACACTGATAATAACCCAGCACAGTTCAAGCCTCCCAAGTGTAACCACTGGGGTGGGCTTCACATTATTTAATATTTACATTCATATTATTTAACACCTGCACATATGAGACTAATAAACCAAACCAAATGCCCACTAAAACGCCAACATTCAAACAAGAGAAAGATATTGACCCCACAAAAATAAATCTTTCAATTCAAGCTTCAAGATACAGTACGAGTGAAGCACTGTCACGAGTAGCGCAGGACGGAAGATTGCTCAGGCAGCGCGAGCAATCAAAAACAGGCAGGCAGGCAGAAAATGGGGCAAACGAGGGTTTAATTGGGAACACGGACATCGACTAAGACCAGTAACATCAATGACAGACAATGGACTCAGGTAAGACACGGACTGAAATACACAGGACTGATCAAAGTAACTACACACAGCTGGATACAATCGGGGAAGAACACGTGGGTAATCAGGGGGGCGTGGCACACACGAGGAGCCGACGAGCAGGTCATGACAAGCACAAGTAAAATTTGTATTTCCAATGAAGCGAAGTCTTCTCTTAAATGACCTGAAATAACTGTTTCAGACCTCGAATATTCCCCTTTTTGCGCTTCCAAGTTCCAACTGTGCAACGAAATACAGGAAACAAACATCTGACCGTGCGGAGACTCTGTGCTTTGACTTTCTATGTGGACATGAAATTACTGAAGCCGATTCTCGCTTTACATTGTCACTGTTACAGTGACTCTTTACTGCATTGTATTTGGTTTATGTGTTAAAGCAACTTTATGTGGTTGCTGCTTCTGTATAACTACAGCAACCTTATTTAACTCAGATAGATTCGCGGTGCAAACAAAATATACGACAAAACAACAAATAAAATAAACAACAGCAAATAAGTCACTTAATAAGTCTTGAAAACACCGGCGATCATGCCATCTACAGAGACACTGCGCTCCCTCTCTCTGCGGTCCAGTTTGCGGAGAGTCGTCAGGCTCATTCATAAGGAGAAACGGGAGAAAGACTCTTTGATCAGTGGTCTAAACTCGGTGAGGGTGCAGAAAAACGGGCACGTAAAACAAAATATTAACCTTGTGTCTCACTTATAGCAATACCCAACGAAAGGACCCGATGCATGATATTGGATTTTTTTATTCACTGTCAATAGTCGGGTCTAAAGCTGCTTTTAGATACATTTTGGTCTAATGAATCACACTCCCACAAAAGGCAGCCGCTATAAAGTTCAGCACAATACAGAGCAGCCCCTTTAAGGATTTCCAGCTTCGCAATTCTGACCAATAAAAATCCTTGTCCCGCCTGCTTCATTTGTATGCGGTCTACTAGTGGTACTAGTGCTACTAGTAGCACTAGTGACTTTATGTTTCAGCTTACATGTTAACTAATGAGTGCTAAAATGTCCACTAGTGAAACTAATGGATAATTTGGCTCTTACTAGTGTTACTAGTAATGGGCAATTCTTCACTGTTAACACTAGTGAGAGTCAAATTGTCCACCAGTTCCACTAGTAAGAGCCAAATTGTCCACTAGTTCCACTAGTAGGGCTCTTTTTGGACTTACACGTTAACTAGTGACACACATTTCTTTTTACTCCTAAACTGAAGTAAGCTCTAAAAACAGTCCACTAGTCAACGACTTGGCGTTACTAGTTGGCGTTTTTGACACACTAGTAAACGACTATGCCTTATGAGTAAAGTCAAAGTGCGAACTAGTCAACGAAGAAGAACTATGCAAAATCTCACTTCCAGACCAGGACACTCATCAAAGAGTAGATCTCTGTGTAGAGATTTCTAATTTCATTGTATTTTGAGCATCAAGTTGGAAGGATTCCAGAAGGAGAAGAGCAAAATTGGCCAGAAGCAGGCTCTCTTTTCCACTCAATCACCTCTAAATCAAGTTCTGTCTATGTTGAAAGGTACCTCAGAGCACTCTAGCATGTCTTCTGTAAAATGTAAAATTCAACTTGAGAAAGTCCAAGTACAAGAGAAGCACAAAGAAAGACCTCAATAAACAACATAAGTAAACAGCCACAGCTTCTACTTCAAATAGAGTAATACTTGATGAAGCTACAAAACAAACACCTGCTATAATTCCTGTCTGGCTTTTATCCACCACTTAACCAGCACAAGAAGTCCTTGTACAGGTATATGCTCTATTAGATTCTCAAAGCAACGTAAGCTTTATTATAAGTAGCTGAAGCATTGGAAGTAAACAAAGAACAAGTCAAGATGAAGCTCTCTACTGTGACCTCAAGAACTACAGCAGTAAACTCTCAAAGTGGAAATGACCTACTGTACAAGTTCGAGGCTTTTACTCTGGTAGGAAGATCTCCTTACAACCAGTCTACATATGTGTGTTTATTCCAGCCAACAGAACTCACATACCAACTGATTGTTTGGATGGCTCCGCCCCTTTTTGTATTTGTGTGTATTGCAGGGTGTTGAGGAGATGGGTGGTGCTTCCGTTAATGGGAGAGGCTATAAGAAGCATGGTTTGGCATGGATGGGGATCGCTCATTTTTACGCCTGCTCAAATGGGGAGAGTTCTTGAGGAACTACCTTAAAACCTGCACCCTTCTGGGGAATGTTACAACCCCAAATCAGAAAAAGTTGGGATAGTATGGAAAACGCAAATAAAAAAGAAAGCAATGATTTCTAAATGCATTTTGACTTGTATTTCATTGCAGACAATATGAACACAAAATATGTCATGTTTTGTCTGGTCAACTTCATGTCATTTGTAAATATACATCCTTTCCTGTCATTCAGACCTGCAACACATTCCAAAAAAGGTTGAGACATGAGCAATTTAGCGCTAGTAATGAGGTAACTGCATCAAGAAGCGTCATTCATCTATAAGCGATATGACCACATGGGCTCAGGACCACTTTGGCAAACCTTTGTCAAGTACCACAATACGTAGTTACATCCACAAATGCCTGTTAAAACTGTACTGTGCCAAAAGGAAGCCCCATGTTAACAGTGTCCAGAAGCGCCGTCGACTTCTCTGGGCTCAGAGGCATCTGGGATGGACCATTTCAAGTATTTTTTGGGAGAAATGGACACCGTGTGCTCCAGACCAAAGAAGAAAAGGATCATCCTAACTGTTACCAGCAGCAAGTCTAAAAGCCAGGGTCTGCCATGGTATGGGGTTGTGTCAGTGTCCTTGGCAAAGGTAGCTTGCAGTTCTCTGATGGCACCATTACCGCTTCCGCCTGCCTTTTGTGTGCTCCTTACCCTATTTACCCTATTTCTTCCTCAGACCAACCCTTGACCCTGAACCTCCTGCCCTGCCTTCCCTGCCAGCCCCGGGACCCTTCGTCTCCCCTTCCCTGTGTCTCCGTGTCCCCTGCCTGCCCGTAGGACTGACCACCCCGGCTTCTGACCTTCTCTTCCGACTACGACTACTCTCTTCGTCTTGTCCCTTGAAAGCCCTTAGCCTAGCTGATCCAATAAAAATCAATTGGTTCTGCACTTCTGGGTCCGTGCTTCCCTGCCAGAGCTCACCTGACAGTTGCCCACCTTAAGACTTGTTTGCAGGAAGAATGGGACAAAATTACAACTGAAACAATTCATCACTTGGTGTCTTCAGTCCCTAAATGTCTTTTAAGTGTTGTGAAAAGGAATGGCAACGTTACAAAGTGGTAAATGCTTTACAGTTCCAACTTTTTTTGAAGTGTTGCAAGAACCAAAATTGGAATACGTGTTTATTTTGAGAAAAACAATAAAATTCATGAGGAACACATTATATAATGTGCTGTTGTATTGTTTTCAATGTAATACAGGTCAAAGATAATTTAACAAAGCACTGTTTTCAGTTTGATTTAAATTTAACATACCGTCCCAACTTCTTCTGATTTGGGGTTGTATGTTAATGAGTATACGATTATCCATCCATCCATCCATCCAATTCCTAAACTGCTTATCCTACTGGGTTGTGGGGGGGTCTGGAACCTATCCCGGAAGCAATGGGCACAAGGCAAGGAATAACCCAGGATGGGGGGCCAGCCCATCGCAGGGCACACTCACATTCCTATGAGCAATTTAGCAAGTTCAATTAGCCTCAGCATGTTTTTGGACTGTGGGGGGAAACCGGAGTACCTGGAGGAAACCCCACGATGACATGGGGAGAACATGCAAACTCTGTATACATGTGACCCAGGTGGAGACTCAAACCCGGGTCCCAGAGGTGTGAGGCAACAGTGCTAACCACTGCACCACCATGCCGCCCATATATATATATATATATATATATATATATATATATTTTTTTACTTTAATTTATGTTTAAATGGGTTGTTTCTATTTCTATGTGAATAAATTCATTTGGATGTAAAGGCTATGGTATGGTTTCCCTTTTCATGTTGGGACTGTTTGAGCCATGCAGTTGTAAGGGGCCGTCCATAATTGTCATCATTTTCACAAGTGTACAAAGAGTACTCTTTTCGCCTACCCCTCCCCCCCAAAAAAAAGTGCACAAGCCTATTGAAAAAATGATGATATGCGTACAATACCAGTGCCCATTTGACATGTTTAAGCTCTGTAGGGCACAGGTAGAGTCTGTGAAGTTTACTAGTATCAAGAATACTGTAGTATTTCAAATAAAGACATGGATTTCAAGAAAAAAAGGTTGTTATATTGTTTTTCCAAAAACATGTAGGATACATGAGGATATACATGTATGAACTATCTACCAAAGACAGGAGACAAACAGATGTACATGTAGTGCCAGAAAGATCAGCAGAAGCCAAAAAAGTCACTCTGATACACAGTCCTACTACAGGTTGGTTGTCCCTGGAACAATAGATACATGACAACATTTTCCAAGAACAAACAGTAGCTTTTCAGGTTGTGACATAAAAACCAAAAAGAAAACCAAAGAAATTGGTCATTGTTCATGTTCCTATATAAACCTACAGGTTGGCCAAAGAATGTCCCATGTCTAATGATTTGGAGACAGAACAAGAGATACCCAGTGAATTACACATAAACGAACAGGCACTAACTTCTTTTTCAGCTGAATGTGTTTCCCTGGCTGATTCATCCGCCATTGCCACTGGCACAGTGGCATCATCACTCTGAAAAAAATAAGAATTAATACCTAGGAAGCTTTGCTGATATACAAAAAATTCTGCTATGAAAATTGATGCCTGCCTTTTTAATATGTTATTAATTATAAAAAAAGGAAAAAAAGAAAAGAATAAATACCAGTACCTGTCATGCTGTGCAACATGACAGTTTTGCAAAGAACACAAACCAGGTCGTAACTAATATCAGAATCCTGAAAAAGATGCAGCAGAATAAAAAAAACAAGCTCAGTCATAATATGCATACAGAACACTATCAGCATGCAATATAGGAAATTGCCTCCTGGGGACGAGGTTGTACAGAAATCTGACATGGGATCCCTCTCTATACCAGCACTGTTTTCAACTCCGTCCACATGGGAATAGTATATGCATTGACTTTAATTGGGATGCGATCTCGGCATTTTCACGCTATTTTCAAGCATTAATACACAAGTAAAGTGGTATAATTTGGGAAAATTGTATCTAGAAAAACAAATACATACAGTACAGGGTGTAAAATAATCCTGAATAGTGTTAATCGAAGGTTTTGCTTTGATTTTTTCCATGCAGACGATTGCACTGCGATACAAGTCAGTCCGGCTCGATTTTGATGTTTTGGATGCGTTCCAGAGCTTCTGTCCAGCCTTCACGGCATCTACACGTTTGTCAGAAGAATGAACAAAGCAGAAAATATTCATAAACTGTTCATACGCATTGCAGGGGGCCTTATGAATGGCCGTTTTCCTGTGATTCGCATATGTAAATATTTTTGTGAAGTCGGCCGTGTCCGCCATTGTGATGCAAAACCAAGCAACAGGAGCTAAACTGAAGTATACTATTTGAGCTGTACCAAAGCAAAGGAAATTGCTCCCTCAGACATCATAAGGGTCCTTGAATCAGAATTAAGAGAATTAAGAAGAATTAAGAGAATTTTGCCTCACTGGCAAGGTAAAACTTTGCAAATTTGTTTCCAACAGTGAGAATGCGATGGCAACCATCCCAGAAGAAGAGCGTGCAGTAATCAAAGATCCAGACATGGCTTTTAGCTCACCACAGAGGGAATGAGCTCTTGGCGTAGATTGGTGCATCCCATCTGAATCATTCAAATTTAGAGTTCAAGTGAAACAAAATCCCATTAACAAGAAGAGGTGTGTTTTCTACTGTAGCCTCCGTGTATGATCCCCTAGGGTCTGTAGCACCGTTTGTCCTTTTGTGGAAATACATACAGCAAATGTGCAGAGAGAAGACTGGCTGCGATGAAAAACTTCCAGAAACCTTAGGACCTCAGTGGGTGTCCTGGATTAAAGACCTACACAATCTGGCTGAAATGCAAATCGAAAGATGTTTCTTATCTTCAGGTTTGGTGACATCAAAAGGTATTAGCGTCATCATTTTGCAGATGCAAGTGTCTTCGGATATGGTGAATGTACTTACCTGCGAGCCATCAATTAGTCTGAAGATGTCCATAGTTGTCTAATAATAGAAAAGTCAAGGATTGCACCAACCAAGGTCATAACTATATTGAGACTAGAACTCTGTTTGCCAGTTGTTGCAGTTCAAACCAGCGACATGCTCCAGAAGGATCCAAGGTCTGCAAGAAAATCTTCTGAATGGATTCCATGGTCGTTCTTGGATACATAAACAAGGATGCTAGAAGGTTTAATATTTTTGTAGTGAACTGCATACAGAAAATCAAGTTAAGTGCAAAGTCTGAACAGTGGGCTTATGTTGCCTCTGAGGACAATCCTGCAGACCATCACTCTTGGATTTCCTACAGAAATTCTCTGATTTGTCAAGGGGAGTGAAAGCATTTGTTAGATTGAAGAGACCAGTCAAAGAATGAAGCAAAGGACCAATGAAAGTACAAGTTTAGAAGAAATAAAGGAAGCAGGTCTTGCTATTATTAAGCTACTTCAAAAGGAAGCATTCTCAGATGAGATAAAGAGCTTCAAACTAAGGAAAGTAGTTGCTAAGACCAAAGACAGTAAGCTACATGAGTTGAGTCCATTTATGAATGAAAATGGTTTTCTAAGGGTGGGAGGACATTCAAGTCAAGCCACGCTACACCCAAATGTGAAACATCTAGCAGTACTCACAAGGAACAGCAATGAATCAAATTTACTTATTAAGCACTTTCACGAAAGGGTACATCATAAAGGATATGGAATGATGATGAACAAATTAAGACAAAGGTGGCACAAGGTTAACTTCAAGGTTAATGACATTGTCCTTCTACAAGATTATCTGGCACCACGCAATGAATGAAAGCTGGCCAGAATTCCAACAGTCTATCCAGGTCCACATGGTAGGGCGAGAAAACTAAGACTGCTAGTTAGTGAAACTATGTTGGAGAAAACAGGAAATGCACAACTAAAATTGTGTTCCTTGAAAGACCTGTACAGAAGGATGTTACCTTGCTTGAGGCAGACTAAGGTATTTAATGTTTTGCCTGAAATTCCATGTGAAATGGTTAACAACCGGAAATGTTTCATTGAGAAGCGTAGGGAAATCCCACATTATGGTTTGTGTGATTTGGTGGGAGTGTAACTGTATCTGTTATGTGGGAGATTTATATCATTTGCTTACCTTTCCTCAGACTTATTTTATAAAAAGGAAAATGAATTTAGGTTGCATTTATTTAAATATACTTTATTTAAATATATTGTTATGGTGTTGGCTTAATATAATTTGCACATGATTCCTGTGAGGCGGCTCTCGCGAGAGAAACAACTCCACAATGACGCGGAAAACCAAGCCGCACATACAGATATTGTTGAAAGACTTCTCTTAGTCCCACAGACCTAAGGAAATGTATTTTAAATATAGTTAAAAGAACATTAAAGGACAATTTCCCTTTGTGGTATGCATCCAAAAAGGTATTTTATGTTCATCTGCCTGTATTGTACTTTAGCAAAATGTTATTTTGCATGCTCTGCATGTTATTGTTTTATATTTTCCTTTGTCAGTGCTTTATGTTTAGTTTTCATGGTGGATTTGGGAAAAATTTGGAATAAACCAGTCACAAGGAAACCGCTTGTCTGCCTGTGCCATGAGGGAGCAACACTAGCATTAGCTAGCTAATTTACAGAGAATGGTAAACCGCCATTTTAGTAGCCGCAGTTTCAGTTATCCACCATTTACTACGGTCTGAAAAAAGTTGAAAAAAATCCCAGTAAGTTTCAAACCACAAGTTCCGTTCAATTTATAGAACTGATACTACTGAACTGTTCATTTGCTGCAGGTTTGTGTGCGCAGAGAACGCTTCCTACTGTCGAGGAACAGGGTAAGGATAGGGTTAAGTTTTGGCTGTCATGGTTCGGTTATGAATGTTTATAATTATCTCCTCCAAGTTTGTTCTTGTTATTAATGTATTATTTCTATAGTTTTAAAGGGGAGTATATGTGGTCATGATAAAACGTTATATTATGGTGAGGTTGTTTTGTTGGGATGGGTTACTGTTGGGGCATGTGAATGGTAAATGGACTGCATTTATATAGCGCTTTTCTACTCCTACGAGTACTCAAAGCGCTTTACATTTCATGCCTCACATTCACCCATTCATTTATGCACCGGAGGCTGCCATGCAAGGCGCCAACCTGCTCACCGGGAACAATTTGGGGTTCAGTGTCTTGCTCAAGGACTTTGATTGGGTCAGAAGGAACCAGGGCTCGAACCTGCAACCCTCCAATTGCTGAACAATAGCACTACGATGAGATGGCCCACTTTTCCAATTGTAGAGTAGTGGTGTATCAGGGTATTGCAAAGAAAAGGTACAGGACACTCAGATTCTGTGTGGACTACCAGCGACTTAATGCTGTCACTAGGAAAGATTCATACCCCGTACCCCGCATTGACGATGCGCTAGACCAGCTCTCTCAATCAACTTAGATCAGTTCACTGGACCTGAGGAGTGGGTATTGGCAGATTTACCTGTCTCAAGCTGCCTGCCCAAAGATGGCCTTTACCATTGGACAGGGGCTATGGGAGATTACTGTAACAGCCCAACCAAGTTCAAAAGGCTGATAGAAAAGGTCTTGAGTGGGGTGCCCGCCTCAGCGTCTATAGTTTACCTAGATGACCTTCTTGTTCATGCCAGGAGTTGCAGTGAGGCATCTTCGAGAGGGTGCAGCAGGCTAACTTATCTCTTAATTCAAAGAAGCGCCATCTCCTACAAAGAAAGACAACATTCCTAGGCCATTTTGGCAGTGGTGGCTTAATGGTTGGGGAAGCGCACTTGTAATTGAAAGATTGCAGGTTTGAATCCCTGACCAGCAAGGCACCACTGAGGTACCCTGAGCAAGGTACCGCCCCAAGCACTGCTCCCCAGGTGCTGAATTAGCTGCCCCCTGCTATGTCACATATGGGTTAAATGCAGAGGACATTTCGTTGTTGTGCACTGTGTGCTGTGGTGTGTCAACAATGACAGTTAATCACTAAATTCTAAAAATTCTAATTCTTCTATGTTATGGGGCCTGATGAAATAGCCACAGACTCTGCTATGGTGAAGGTGGTGGAAGGGTTAGCCGGTGCCGAAGACTGTTCGACATGTGCGCAGCTTCCTGGGACTGGCTTCCTACTACCGTTGCTTCATCCAGGGGTTTGCAGACATCGTCTTGCCCCTCCGTGTCATGATAGAGAAAGGCTGATATTTTGAGTGGTCTGAGGCTTGTCAAGATGCTTTCAACCAGCTGAAGGACCGCTTAATGTGTGCCCCAATCCTGCCTCTGCCAATTCCAGCCAGGCCCTTCATTTTGGATACTGATGCCAGTGATGTGGACCTCAGTGCATTCTTGAGTCAGCAGCAGCAGGATGGTGAGAGAATTACTGCATATTTTATTTGCTCCTTGTGCTCCTTGCTCCCTGCCTTGTGCCCATAGCTTCCGGGATAGGCTCCGGACCCCCCCTGACCCAGAAGGATAAGCAGTTTGGACAATGGATGGATGGATGGATGGACGGATGGATGGATTGATGCATTCACAGCAACTTGGAAACTGAAAATTACAACCTCATATTTATAAAAGTACTGAACGGAACAAGAGCAGCTGAACGGGATGGATCTATTATGCAAATTTATGCAAGCGAATGCTAATTCTACTACGGTTTGATGCTAACATAACACTGTGATTTTCACAGATGTGCTAATAAATTAGCACACAGTTAATCATGGTCTGAATCTGGGGGTTACATCCTTCGAAGCCTTTGTAGGTGTCCTTCATAGGTTTGCGCAATTAATCTTGAGATCTTGACAAAAAATAACGTATTTCTAGTATAGATGTACCTATTCGACGGATTGGGTGTCGGCCATTTGTGACCGATCCATGTCCGATACTTTTTTATTTAGTTTTCGGCAGTCCGTAAAAAGGTAGCTCCTATTTCTTGTTAAATCCGTTAGCACAATCAATTGCATTTCAGATGTATTTTGTGGCATTCAAGCTGGGTACTAAGGCTGCCACTCAGTTTCTCTGCTTCTCAGTGGGTGACGTCCACCTGCTGTGACGTCATGCGCATCCCCCTTCACAGGTGGGGGAGCGTAAGAATTTCAGATAAAAAGGTGATGACGACTAATAACACAGTGATTTGCAGTCTTTGTAAAAATAAAGTTGAGAGCTAGAAGTAGGGTTTAGTGGATAATCCCATTAAACAATGTGCATGCAACTGTGCGAGACAAAAAAAAGCAATGGATGATTTGCAAGTTGTTAGCTTGGGCTGCTTTGCACACTTTGTACAGCTTGTGATGCACAAGAGGATGTTATAGCAAAGAAGTGTAAGTTATGCTTTTGCCCTTGCGAGAAAAATTGGGTGCCATTTTAAGCATTCGCCATTTGCTTATACTCTCCTGGAAGATTTTCAAATTGAACTGTCTCAAAATGCTTAAAACGAGATGTACAAACGAGGTGGAACAGGACAATATGCATGTTTCTAGTAGCCTAATTAAATATTTTTGGCATACATTTTTTTCATTCCTATTTACTAGCTTGAAAATATGAATATAATGAAATATATATAAAAACATGAAAGTGAAAATCGTTCAGAACTGAAAACGTGGATCGGCCCATCCCTAATTTTTAGGGTGCATCTGAAATGGCCTTGGAAATGGGGCGGCCTTGTTGCGACTGTGACACATTCAAATGCAGCCTTAGGAGGATGCAACCCACAGCTGTGTCTGAATTCAGCGTCTGCATCCTTTGAAGGCTTACCTTAGTTTCTCCGGAAAGTCACTCTCCATTTACACATGACATTTAACTTAAATGGCTGATACCTACCCTTGTAAAAGCACAGGCCCTGTTTTCCACAATGGTGAAAGCCTCACTTATCTTTTGATTGATTAATTATTTTATTGATGCTCATGGGGAAGTTCTCTTTTCACTTACCCCATCTTACTCTCCATAGGTGAGACCAAACTTGGAAGCAAAAAGCAATCACCCATAGCAGCATGGGTATTGTTCAAAGACCCAGAAACATGCTGAAGCTGGGCTTGAACCAGTGATCTTCGGAGGACAGGCACAGAGGCTTAGCCAACCGAGCTATACACTGTCTCTCTATTTCAATAACTTGTGCTAAAGACTAAAAAGGAGGAGTGTGCTTGGAGCTTGCTACGCAATAGAACTTTGGCCGTGAGCTTTGGTACAGAGACTGGATTGGAAAGCAAAATAAAAAGCATTGTGCAGCTAGTTGGAGCGCTGCAGCAATGTTCTACCTCTTAGTATGTGGCAGTGGTTGGTTAACTTTCATTAGCCGAGTTCAGTTCAATTCTTTTGTATTGCGCATTTTCACAACATTACATTTTCTCATAGTGCTCAACATTATTCCTCCCCAAAGCCGCCAGAGAGCAAGCCAGAGACAATGGTGTCAAGGAAAAACCTAGTATGTTGTAACCAGACTCAAAGGGGGAGCCCATCCTTCTGGGGTTGGCAGAGGAAGCCCAAAATTTAAAAAACATTTATTTACTGGCTGCTATTTGAGTGTCTTCATGATCTCGAATTCAAGAAGTAATAAAACGCCATTTATGCCTCACTTATGCTATTGGTCTCTCTTAAAATTTCACCATTTCTGGTTCACACTATCCAGGTCTGCATGCACTGCACAGCGAGGCTTCATCTCACCACAAGGTACTAACAAACACTGAACGTCTTAAATTTAGTTATTTAAAAGCCTATATAGGACTCTGCAAACCAAATTTACATGTCCACAAATGTCATGGAGACATCGCTTGTTAGTTACGGTGTTGACTGATAGTTTGAGTGAAGAAGGCGCCCATCTCCAGTTAGCAAACACAATGATACAGTGAGGGAAAACAGTGACTTTGATTTTATATCATTTAGGGGACCTGAAACCTATAAAAACACAGGAAACTAATGGAAGGTGACAGATATGCTTTGCTGTTACAATGATGTTCTGCCATTTGTTGGTGTGTTTATGTTGCATATGTAGTGCAGAGTAAAACAGTAATGTAAAACTGTGTAAACCACTCATATCAAATCATTGTACTCAAAAGATAGCATGTACCTGTTAAAAACTATTTTTGTCAGCATCACTTTCTAATCATCACGTCAGGTTAAGTGCTACACAACTGAAGGTTTGGGATGCAGGCTAAATAGGGTTACATTTGATTTAAATGATCGACTACTGTGAAATATTTAGGATTAGTGTAATGAACACCCTAATATTTCTTATATTATAGTAATGACTAATATATGATCAGCTCCCAAATTATACCGGGGGGGGGGGGGGGGGCTCAGTCTTCAATTCACGTAACTAACAATTTTGGCTAGCCGCAACTGCTGCCAAGTAATAGATAAATACAGAGGTAATAAAGAGGATTTCACACAGTGGGGTGGAGAAATCTCATGGTATAATGCAAAAAATAAATGAAAGGAGGACAAGCAAATGTGATTGGAACTAACAGAATGAAGCTTCAAAGTTAGACCTGGAACAGGAACTATTACCAGGATACCATTTGCACTCTTACAAACAAGCCACCATCTTAATAAATCTAGCAGAATAATTATTTTAACATAAAACTACTTGCAGTTTACCTGAATGTATCATGGATCATTCAGACACAAGGGATCTTGTGACTCACCTGTTTAATCTTACACAGATCCTCAGGATCCTTTACCCAGAATGTTGTAAGCTTACAAGATGTTGTAAGAGCCAAAGTGGAAATTAAGTTGCCTGCTGCTTAAGTGCTAATACTGGAAATAGCTATTTGAAAAAGTATGTTGGCAAAACAACTACAAAACTCTTGGTGAATGTTATAATAAATATGTCAGTGTGTCAAACTGCAGGTTTTTTAATCTTATGATTATCTTATACAAAAAAGCAATTAGTGTATTATTAAATGTACAAAATTCAGTACATTTTAATGCACATTGCATTCTGCACGGCACTGACACCTTATGGAAGTGGGCTGTACTGCATTAGCAGCTTAGTTCTATGACATGGCAGGAGAGCAGTTTAGAATACTCACTGCGAATCATATACAGCAAATATATTTTCCTCAGAAGTTAAGAGGTTCAGTATGGAAGAACACTAACAAAGAAGAAAAAATTCACACTCCCCAAAAATGTCACATCCTACTGTAGAAGACATACCTTTAGAAAAACCCAACCAGAACACGAAACATTAATACCACAAGACAGATGCATATATTTTATATTTTATTAGATTATAATTTGCAGAGCTTAAAATATTAAATGCTTTTAACTTAGATAATTAAAAACACATAAAACGAAAGCCAGAACTGAAGAACCCTGCAAATATTAAAAAAAAGAAATAAATAAAATCCCTCCTCAAACACAGAGGCTGTCCAAAAAGAAAGCTCTCTCTACTGCCTGTGACAGAGTCATACACAGTGATTACTGGAATTACCATTCTCTCTCTTGGGTTTGCCGTCCCATCAGTGTGCAAACACACACACATACAGACAGACAGACACACTCAAGCCTTTGTCAGAGGACAGGCAAGACATGGGGTGGGTGGCGTCTGGGGATGGAAATGTCATATGCAAGGTGGTCAGTTGGGGCAGCGCAGTTTTAAAAACCCCCTTGCGAGCTTGCAAAGGGCAGACGGCCATATCATGACTACTATAAGCCCCCTGAACAGAATGTGTATGTCTATTTTGTTTGGGGGGGGGGGGGGGTTGCATGTACAGCAGACAGTACGAACTGTCTTTGTCCTCATGTTGTGCTGGTTATGCGAGTAAAAGCAGCAGCAGCATCATTCATTGGCCCAAAACCCTAACAAACCTTACCAGTGCCACAGGGGGCACCCCAGTGCAGACTTTCAATTCATTCTGTGTTTTTGAGCAAAACCAAAAGTTCTACATTGCAGGGTCTGCTTCCTCTGAGTCAAAGACTAATGTCCTTTATGTTGTCTCCATGCACACCAGAGCTTTGAAGCATACATACATACATACATACATACATACAAACATATAGTTAAGTGGCAACCAGATTACTTGACTTCAATATTACACGTGAGACTGTGTTAACATAAAAACAGTATTTTCTCGCGGCTCTCTCCGCAGTTGGCAGCAGTAACATATGCCCTCACGTGTCCTGAGTGGGAAGGCCTCTCAGAATGTGCCTGTCTCCCAAAATAAAATCCAAAACAAAGTGAGGAAAGAAGGGTCAATCCAAGCAGAAGGCTGGCTGTGGTATGGGGCAGTGACGGAGCCCGGGCTCACCCTGCCGGTACGGGACAGTGACGGAGCCCGGGCTCACCCTGCCGGTACGGGACAGTGATGGAGCCCGGGGTCACCCTGCCGGTACGGGACAGTGACGGAGCCCGGGCTCACCCTAAAGCTGTGCCAGCTGGAAAGGTCACTCTCTGGGTTTCATATCCATAGTAACATCATACCATAGGACTCTGGACACTGGCAAAGCCACCGCGCAAGGATGAGAGCAGAGAGGAAACTGAAGAGAGAACAGAAACGCTCCGGGAAATACAACAGCAGGGAGTATGGAGGGTAAAAGAAAATTAAATAAAAGGAAACAAAAAAACAAAAAGATGATTGTTATTTAAAGGGCTGGGCGGGTAGGCGGGATCCGCCAGGAAAATAGCGCACACCAATTCCTGCTGGTGTGATGGCCCCGCTGCTCACAGCCACATTCAGGGTCTGGAAGGTCTCTAAGTGCCGACGGCAGCTCAGCCAGCTCAGCCCTCCCCGTTCCGGATCCTCCCACTGCACAGGCTGCATACGGGCCGGCTCATCTCTCCGTTACGTGGTTCTGTGCGGCGGGCAGGGGTGTGCAAAGGACCTCTGACAAGTCGTCCATGATGGAGGTCTCCTTGGGGTCCACCAGGTTGAACTCCCTTACAAATACGATGAAATGTGCATACAGCGTATTCAGGTGGCCCTGCAGCTCCAGTGCCACGCTCTCCTTAAAGTGCGCCCAGTAGATGTGAGCCAGCACATGGAACAGGTATCTGCAGATCTTCTTCACCACAGCTTCGAAAGCGCTGGGGAACTCCTTACCTACATCAGGGGGCAGAGAGCTCATGTCATCCTTAACTCTACTTCAATGTGCTATTTTACAATCTGCAAACAGTCATCTACTGTATTGTCCATGGTACACGTGAACATGGCACTCTGGCTAACCAAAAACAGCCAGTGGAAACAGAATTTTATTCGTCTTACCATATTTTGTGGGGAAGATGTCTTCGTCTGTCACCAGCTTCTGAACCAGACTCATGACGAAGTCTATATATTGTGGGGCTGTACATTTTGTCTTCTTTCCCTTCTCATCATACCAATGATATATCCTGATACAGAGAAAGAAAGAGAATGCATCTGAGAAGCTGCTGAACCCTGAGCTGCCATCTTGCATAGCAGCTGTCTGGCTCTGCCCACGAGGACCCAGGGCCCTGGCCGGCTTTGCCGATGCCAGAGATAGGGCAGCCAACACAGGCCTAATCTCGCCCGCAAATGACGCACCATTCCCCATGGGCGCATTCCCAGACCGGCATTCGCGTTCCCAGACACCGCCGCCCCCCCCCCCACTGTAGACATGCACACGAGGCATCTGGACGGGACACAGTACATGCACACTCCTACGGACCGAACGTGGGGTCAGAGGTTAGACACTCAGTGGACAGCAAGGAAGCCTGTTTATGTGTGAGGAACCCAAACAGCAATGAAGAGGCACACCCAGTTAGTTCACTTAATACTTTATATTTTAAACTGATCTTAAGGCCAAACCACAATCGAGCATATGCTGACAAAGGATGCCTAATACCCTGCTATTTGCAGACAACATATTTTTTTGCCTGCAGTAACTTTCTAAATGCTAACAACACTGTGACAGACCTGCTCCTTTCAAATAACCTTGAACTGTCATGTTTTTCTGGGATTAAAAGGGGCCACGATACTTAATAATTCATTACTGTATTAGCTACAAAAAGTTTTTAATGAGATTGTGGGGGGGGGGGGTGTCTGTAAATCACTTGGCTGATTTTCGTTCGTCGCCTTTTTCAAGGATTTGGTTATCTAAGTAGGATTGTGTGTTGATAGGCCTAATACACTGTAATAAATGGAGGCCTTACAAGACAAACTCAAGAGAAACCCTGCTACTGGCTGCTCAAAACCCGAGACCATAGATCACAAACAGTGAACAGAAATGTGCCAGACTCACGTGCTGCATGCCGTCATGGCCTGACAGGTCTCTCCAGTGCAGAACTCGGAGATTGTGCTGTACTGCAGGTTTATGAGATTGAAGAAGGTTGTCGCTGTGAGGAAGTGTGAACAGAAGAGGGCAGTATTAGGTCAGCGACACACACACAGCCAGTTAATAAAGCAAAGTTGTTAAGAAGCCTCCGCTGCATGTGTCTTAAGCCCTGTCATGCTCTAATAAGGACTCCTGCTGGTAAAAACCATGATGCTGAAAAAAGAAGCCTGCAACTTTAAGTATAATAATGGCAAAATGGTATGATTTTATTAAAAAAGGCATATCTGTATTCCACAAAACCATGTTTGGAAGTGTGATGATAAACTAGCTGAATACACCGGGATTTGAATGACAGATGATAAATATGAATAGCCTGAGCTTCCCTTAAGGCAGTGTTTCCTCTCCGGCTCCCAGCAAAAACAGGGACTGCCTGGGGGTCCCAGAGGTTCGGGTTAAGAAACACTGGCTTAAGGTGTTTAAAAATCAGGTGTTTTCTTTGAGAGCCAGTCAGGACATACTGTTGCTGGCGAGCCATTCATTAACGTCGATCTCTCGGGGCAGCACCACCAACTCCTTCAGGTCGAAGTCCACCACCCGTGCTTTGGTGTACTCCGACTCCAGGTAAGGCTTCTTCTCCTCCGTCGGTGCCTTTTTCCCATTGGGCTTCGCCTTGGACTTCCTGTGAATAACAACCAAAAAACAAAAATGGAGGAGGGGTTGGTACGTAAGCGGCATCCTAAAATGACAGTGTGGTGCAGAGAGAAAGTGTGAATGTCACACAAAGACTGATTCACTGATTGAGGAAATGAAAGGCCCAGCGTGTACAGAATGCCGTTAACTGCCGCTGGTGAAATTCGCATCCTGTCTACGGGACTATTTGCTTTTGTTGTGTGGTACTGACCAACAAGGCTGAAGAGAGACCACAGTGAGCCCAAGTGACCTAAGGGTGGCCCCTTAGTATCAGGAGCAGGGGGTACTGGTGCCTGCATTAGAGGGCTGTCCATTTTACTTCCAGTGCTATTTTTAGCAGTGATGTGTTATATTAACAACACCTTCAACACCCCAGAGACACCAGCCACATCCTGCAGTACACTGGGAGCATTGGGAACCTAGGCATGAGCAGTAAACTCCACAGAGCACAGTAGTGCAGCACCAGAGCCCCATGTCTTAGTCAAGAGAACAAAGACTTGAAACTAAACACAAACATTTTTCTCTGCTAACTGTCCTTTTATGACCCATAAAACTTCAGCCAATAAAACCAAGCAAAGACAAGGGAATCTAGCCACTGTGCCTCCGGTGTCCCCAAGGGTCTAAGAACCCAACGCACCACATGCTGTGGGCCCTGTAACATCCCATTAGGTCACATGACTCCATAAAAAAGTGGCCTTGTGCATCTCAGTGAGTCAAAATAAATGAACAGCATTCGGCTCAGAAGGCACAGCCGGCATGACTTTCCACACAGGACCTAGGGTCTCTAGTCGACATTCCCAGCAAACAGTAACAGCGAGGGGTCATGAGTGGCCCCAAGCACGTGCTGTGGCAGGACAAAGGAGGCTCTGTGTGTGCAGTAGCCACACAGTCTGCCTTCAATGTCCACACACCCAGCCAGGGCCTGTACTGTGCTATGCTATTGGTCTGGCTAAGGGCGGCTCTGTCTGGCCCAGACAGACCCAGGACTTGCTATGCTCCAGAGCATGCAGTTATGTACACAGGGCCCAGCTTCCCAAAACACATGGCGAGTGGGCACCCCCGCCACTAAACAACATGGAGGCATTGTTAACTAGCTCATCCCATAGACAGCAGCCTGTTGGCAAGAGGCCACAGTTCCTATGCAGACTCATTCACTGAGGGTTGCCAATACATCACCATTAAAGTCATTATGACCAACTGTGTGAGTGATCTGCCCATTGTGTAATATCAAAACCAAACTACGGCCCATGTGTGTTGTAAGACCAGGGATTAAACTGCTCAATTAGCTCACTTCTAGTTACATTGTGCTGCTCTTCTGCACTGCATTGCTGCACAACCCAGAGAGCCGCAAAGCGCAGCAAAAATGCAGTGCTTCTCTCAGCTTGATTTCTGACCTTTTCATCTCCACCGTATGTCTAAACAAAACTCCCATTCCGGGCCCTTTAGAGAGACTGCTTCAAATTTCTTGAGCAACAAGACAGAAACCCAGGAAGGTCCTCGCCTCTCAAGGTTTACGCTCCTGTGTGCATTACACACCTCACTGGAGCAGCTTCTCCAGCCATATGCTTCTGTAATAAACCAAAGGAGACCTCAACACTTCTGCCAACACATACAACACACACACGAAGAAGAGGCGAAGACAGCAGGCTCTATTTAAGAAGGTATGCTCCTTTGCCAGTCAGAGACCAAAGCATGATGCAACTGGGACCTGTAAACCTTCAGTTTGCTTTGGAAACTTCAGCGTGGTCATTTCCCCTCACATTCCCTTTTATCCATAAGGGATCTGAAAGTCAACCATCAAGGTGATAAGCTGGGCAATCATTTGCAGAAAAAAAACCTTCAAATAGTTGTCTTATCCAGCTTGTGCATCTGCAAAGCAGATTTCAGCTGTAGACCACAAAGGCTTTTTTGTGATGAGATGGTCTAGATGACCACTTGAGGCTCAACCAATGATAATGTAAAATGATTAAGAGTCTATATTCGAGGGGGAAGATGAAAGTAGGAAGAAAGGCTCTTAAGAAAACTGAGGAAATCACCCTCCTTGAGGTGCAGAACTCAAAGCACTTGCAGCTCTTAAACATCACCATAAATATCACCCTCACCAGTTTGACCATTTAGGAGCTTAGCATGGTTGAAACAGGTTAGGTTCCAGGCAAAATAAATATTCCCAAAAATCCCAAAAGATCTATGTAACACTGAAATGGAATCCAGCATAAATGTTGCACTTCAACAGTATGTGCCAGGACTTGCAGGAAGCTTGCAGTCTACAATGTGTAGACTGATACTTCATGGGTCCTTTGTGAGAGTAGACAGAGAACATGGGTTTGATCACTTTAATATTAGACATTTTTTGGCTGCTGCGGTGGATGGAGGGATCTTATGACTGAACAACCGAACAAGTGCCCTCCATTAATTAATCCATTTCCCATAACTACTTATCAAGTGCAGGGTCAGGGTGAGTTTGGAGTCCATCCCATTAAACACAGGGTTCAAACATGGGGGACACCTTGGATGGGATGTCAGGAAAAACTCAGACAAACCAGCACACACAATATGGAAACTTCAGACACACCAATCCACCTAAGACTTGATAGAAGCATATTAAAGCGAGCACATGCAGGGGGTGATATACAAACCCCATTAACAAACCGAATCCATAACTCAGAAGGGGAGGGGGCGGGGGGTCTGTCATTTTTATTTAATTCATTTAAGTTGAGGCTGAGCACCTTATGAAGCACAAGAGGAAGTACACTGAACCAACCAAATAAACAGAACAAGAAAAAGACCATGTTATTTTGGATATGCACAAGATGGATGAACTGACGGATGGATGGATGGAGCAAAAAAAAAAACATATCAACATAAAATCAGAGACCATAACTAGGCAAGTATTCAAGCAAGAACTGCTTGCATCCCTCTGGGATTATTGCATGTTGTATCCTGTCTTATTTCCTGCACCGATGGTGAAAGAATCCATCCAGTGTCCCCACCTATTTGTGCAAGTTATATCACACAGAAGTGGAGATGAAAGATGTGTTATTGCAGGGTGGATAACGGGCTTTGGCCGACTACATTCCACTTGATACTGAAAACAATCAGCGGCATTATGAGCCTTCTGACCAGCACTTACAGAGGTGTGCCATTTCTGTGGACCAAGACATCTTGGGTTCAGGAGAAACTTTCACCTACCTAACTCTCATTCCCTCCATGGACTAACATAGACCATGATCGGTAATTTCATAAGGGGCTCTGGAGCCATTGTGACGTGAATGTGTCTGCTTCCTGGATCATATCAGTGGGCCTCAGGACCAACGCCCCGGAGCCTTAAGCAGTCAGCACTTTACCGCATCTCTGCCACCCTTCCCAGCCCCCATCCAAAGCACTTCCAGACAGGCGAGGATGATTTTGGCCTTTGTCCACAGCCCTCTGTCCAGGCTGGGAGGCACACAGTGCCTTTTATGGTAAATATTTCTCCATGAGAAACCACTAACCAGGGCAGTTGCCATAAGGTGGCAGTGTTGGGGGGAGGGGTTGCTTTTCTTTTTCTTAAAATAAACTAATGGTTTAGGAATTCCCCTCATACCACAGCAAGGAGGTGGTTATAAGGGGAAAAAAACACACAAATTAGGGAACCAGGCGAACAAAGAACCATCGTTTAAGAACAGCAGCTTTAATTTTTAAAGGAGCCCGAGTTAAGATTCCATGACGTGCAGCAGACGGACAGCAGACGGACAGCAGACATGCACACTGCAGCATGTGGCCCATGCCTGGCCTCGGGATGGGTATGGGAGGCGGCAGAGGCGAGGAAGAGCTGGCTGGAGGGGGCCTCCAGCACGTATGCAGAACATGCCAGGCGCCATGTTCCTATGGGCCCTCAAACTGACTCAGGCACTTAAAGATGAAAAGTAGGAAAGCCATATGCCATACCGACCGCCAACTAGAAGCTGTTTTTTTATAATAATTAAAAAAAAAATGGTGACTATATGGATATCTGACCCCTGCAGAGCTCAAAGGTGGGTAAACAGCGTGCTAAGTAACAATGCAACAGGGTTACCAAACTCCATTAGTCAGCCTCCAGGGGAATCTGGGAGCTGTGCTCACAATGGTCTGGATTCCACACTGCAGTGAGACAAACCAGGAGGACAGCAGGAAGCACGAGACTACTGGGAGGCCCCTGCTGGCAGGGAGCGGCTCTGCTACAGGATTGGGCTATGAGGCCGTACTTTGAGAAAGTACCAAAAGTACGGTACTTTGAGGTGTTGATTTTCCACTGGTATAAAAACTGGTACCGGTGCCCAATGATATTACAATGCGACACGGGGTATTTTGCGCTGAATTCGAAAAATGGCAGCAGTATATTACATGGCATGGTGATGTGCAATATTAATAGCAACATTGCATGTTATGCACATACAATTCTTACATTGCTACTCAGCTATATTAAAATAAGATTTATTTACTTTCAATTCTGTATGGATATCATGGCACAGGGGGTTAAAGTTTAACTACAATAATTTCACTCTGTTACTGTCATAGAAAAAAAAAACTTGCCAAGCTTTGCAATTTTAAGCATTCTTTTTATAGATTCTTATATGTTTAAAAATCAGTTTAAAGTTGACCTCCGCTGTTTCTGCATGAGTGCTGCATGCATTCTCAGAGACAATGGTAATCATTTTCACCCTTGCCCTTTAAATCACTAAAAGACAGTGATAAATTATATTACAACAAAATCACATTGCTATAATTATAATAAAATCACATCACTAGGATAGCATGCTATATGCGCACTGTATTAGTATGTTCAACAAAATGCTTTTTATTTTCTTGTCATGCCTTCTGGATCTTTTTGGTGTATATGTTCTTACGACCAAATCACATTAATATATTACTTCATTTATAATTATGAGTTTGCAATGGTTTTCCAGGCGGCATTTGTATTGTGTTTCAGTGGCAGGCTATTTGCATAACCAATTGACAAAAGAAAGCGATTGGTTATGCAATTCAAGTCCCACCACAAAGTACTGAAGTACCAAAGAAGTACCCCAGCTGGTTTGGCACTTGTGGTACTGGAACTTTTGGTACTGGTACTCCACCAGAAGTCACTGGAAAAGTGAAAGTCCCCTATCACAAGTATGGTACTTGGTGCGTTTGAAAAGGACCCTAACAGTTCCTCTGAGAGGGGACCTATCCATCTCATTTCAAAGTTTATGGTTTAAAGCACAAGACTGTCTCTTCTCAGGTAGCATAGATACAACACAAAAACTTTAGACTAACCATCACTCTGCAAATAGAGTCAGAAGAAAACAAAAGCTTGCAGTGCCCCACTGTTTTCACACATGGCCCAAAAATCCTGATTTACTTCCTTTAAAATCCAGATGTATAGGTAGACAAGGATATGCAATATGTCTTGATGACATCTGGCTGGCAAATCAAGCTTTCATATGGGATGAAACTTGGGAATAAGCAGCACAGACATTAGGAGCAGACAGGAAAAACTTTGCTCAGAGACGCTGGTTTTTGATCTGTAAAGCACCGTAAAGTATTTTCCAGAGTCATCTCAAGACACTGCCAAGTACGTTAACATGCCATAATCAGAACCCCAAATCCAGGGGTAAAGCACCATAATCAAGCACACACTGCATACAGAACATGGCTAATACCATTCAACGATTAAATGGAGCCATTTTAACAACCTGTTCTGCAACCAAAGTCTAAAAATAGGCATCATAAAGTGAGGCCTCTGGCAAGAATGATACAAGAATGAAAGTCTGCTTTAAATTACTTTAATTATTGGACGGGAACTAGATTATGGAAAATGCCATCAAGCCAAGTTTTTGCTCCTCACTTCTACGGGGAAGACGCCCTGAATCACAAATAGGTTTTATACAAAGTCACAGTCCTGCTTTTATGAAGGGACCAGCTCACCTACTAACCAAATTTTGTGTTTTCATTATACAGCTTATATTGCTTCATCAGCAGAAATATCTCATTTTACGAATGGATTTTGAAATCACAAATGGTTGGAATTTTTTTGCCTTTAATATCTATTTGTCATCCTCACCCCCACCTCTGTAAGGGCTGTCAAACACATTATTGAAAACCTGAAAGGGAAACTGGTTGAGAAAAGATGGGGGGGGGGGGTTGGAAAGCACTTGACTGTAAGCATATGGACACAATTAAGCTCATCTGTGAAGGGGGCTATAAGGTTGCATCCAGCTAGTGAACATGACAGTGTCTGAGGCTCCTGGGCTGAAAAGGCCACTGTCAGTTTGAAGAAGCCAACAGCACATTATTAAGTTCTTATGGAATTCTACAAAAGCAATATGTACCTTTTATCTCCAGAGTAGCTAGGAGCTGTTTTCTTTTCTGGCCATAGAGCACGTCTTCAACATGTCTCCTTTCAGAAGTTAAAGATAAACCCATCGTGAATTCTGTCTTCCCTCCATCCATCCATTTTTTGAAACTGCTTTTCCCATTCAGGGTCATGGGGGGGGGGACCTATCCCAGAAGCTATGGGTGCAAGACAGGGAACAACCCAGGATGGGGTGCAAACCTATCACAGGGCACACTCACACACCATTTACTCACAAATGCACATCTATGGGCAATTTGGTAACCCCAATCAGTTTCAGGATGTTTTTCGACTCTGGGGGCGGGGGAGACCCGGAGTACCCAGAGGAAACCCCACAACAACACGGGGAGAACATGCAAACTCCACACAGGAAACTTTGGCGGATACTTCAACCCTGGTCCCAGAGATGAAAGGCGACAGTGATAACCACTGCACCACCATGTTGCCTGAATTCTGCTTTTTCAAGTAGAATTTAATGCAAAATAATAGGAGTATCATCTGCAATGCAAGCAAAGGAAAAAGTAGAGAGACCCATGGGCAAAATAAGGCATACTCTACCAAAACCAAACCAAAATATATATTTAAAGTTTGAACAAAAATGGGGTAAACCAAAGAAAACTGGAAGGATGCGTAGATGGCGCCATTTTGTAGAAAAGAATGCAGAGTGTGGAACTGGTTTAAGCCCAACGTCTTGCAGAACTGGAAGTGCTATTTAGACGGCCATTATAGGACTTGTGAATGGTCTTTTCCCCGAAAAACCACAGGTCGGCAAAAGACACCAGTCCTAGAAAAGCCACAGCAGCAATTAAGGAGACTAAAAATGGAATGGATGACTTCCATGCTTTTCCCCCAATGTGAAGGAGGGCAGCTACACTCACAGAAATGTAGTTTCTGAACAAAGACATTGATACCATGTTCACCAACAGAAACGCTCAGCTATGCTCTCAGAAATTAACTCTGAGTAAATGCATGGGTATCATGTTCAGAAAGAAGTTGCATTCTTATTAAATATTATAATTCACATAATTTCTTTCAATAAACAGCCACTGCTTAGCCTCTGTATTGAAGGAAGAGGTATGTTTTAAGTACCAATGACGTGTTTCATCTTGCACTTTGTCTAATTATTGCAAGCTGCTAGCCAGGCTGTTTTGTTGCTTTCAGTTGAGGCATGTTAAAAAAGCACTAATGACAGATTAGCCACAGGGCATCATGACAACTCCACCGAGATTGGGAACAAAAAATAAATAAATCTTGTCCCAAAAATACATAGCACACTTTGAGCTGTGTGGAGAGTGGGATCACATCTTCACTGAGAATCTTCTGTGGCACCAAGCCCAAATTCCTATTGACAAGGTCCGTAAAGGACAACAGCACATTGTGAAGAAGCAGTATGATGGAGAGGGAACCCCTGTTGTGATACCATCTACATAACAGTGACCTGAGAGAGGAGCTAATACCAGGTCAAATCACCAGTCTCTCACTGCTGGCCACACTGCCTTTTATGACAGCAACTACTACTCCAAATTTCTCTACGGTAAGCATTTTGCATTTTAACAGCCATGGGAAGTCGAGATAATCTCTCCATTCCCAGTGGGTCGAAAAGGTATTTACGGGTAGTCATCTTGAATTTATGAATTGTTTTCGTAAATGACATTCATCACCAATGCATGCTTATTATAGACACTGCTTGACTACATAAGTGTACCTTTGCAGTGTACAAACTATTGCTTGCATAAATAGCATTGCAGCGAAGCAAATTAACGAATGATTTCAAAGAACTCATTATTAATACTTAAATGCTATACAATTCACCTTAAAATAATTAAACATTTTAAAGCTGCAACATCACTTTTTGAAGAATAGTTTGCTTGAACAAAGTTTCTGTTTCTGAATGTAAAACGTATATGTGTAATACCCGCCCTTTAAACGAACACATCTTCCCATTACGCCCCATACAATTTTACGCAATGTTCTACCAATTATCTAATCGTTATGCCTACGATCGTATAAGAAAATGAAGTTGATGTAAAATCCCAGACTTGACGCACCTCGCACCCGATCCCTACTCACTCAAGGAAACTTCTCAACTTTGCGATTCGTATTTGCGATCTGCGCAACATAAAAAATAAAGCAAAGGTTCACCTGAGGACTTTCCCGACTACTTGCAGGACCATTTTACAGCTGAATCCGCTTTTGGGGCTCCAAAATACAAGTAAAGCAAAAGTTCACCTGAGGACTTTGCCGACTGCTTGCAGGACCATTTTACAGCTGAGTCCGCTTTTGGGGCTCCTCTCCCCCGGCAGCGCGCAGTGGTCTCCGACCATGGTAAAGCCACCCGCTCCCAGACACCTCACCGCTGCTTCTGCACTAAATATTCACATCTGTACAAACTACAGGAGCAGCTTGTCTTTTTTTCCTCCCCCTTGCGTCCTTTCAGAGGTTTACCCTCCTCGACTTCTAGCCTATGAACAAACGGCAAAGGCGGAGCGTGTCCTCATTTTAAGGCCGTCGACCGTCGGCCGTCTTCTAAGCCTCATTTGCGTGATCTGATAAAATGAACCCACAACGCACATTATTTAGTTCCCACCATAGATATGGCTATGTTAAACAAATACATACGTATAAATCCGGACGATTAACATAGATCCCACGTATGTACATAACTAGAAGGTTACTGGACATTTTTTGTCAAAACATAATGGACATATAAATCAAATATTAGTTTGAAGCATACGTCCAGAAAGTTATTGTGCATTTGCAGCTAATTGAAAGTAGGGGAACCGGCAAGCCGCCAGTATTAAATGGTCATTATCGTGACCCGCCGACTCCATTACGGCAATGTGAGCGCGGCGCATTCCATCCGCATAACCCCATTACGCGAACAGACGTCCATCGCGAATTCTCTAGTATCCGATCCGAACTGTGCACCCCACCATTCCGCTCCGCTTTCAGCCCGGATGAAGGAAGCGTGTAATCCATAAGGCAAACGCGAGTAACCGAGGGACAAGTTACAACCTGATTCCAAATACCTTCTACAATGAGGTTTGGGAAATGAACCGCAGACATATCAAAAATGGCATTAAATAGGCCTATACATATTTTATACGCGTCAATATATAGTTTACAGCTAGACGATAAAAAGCTATGTACAGAAACTAAATATTTCCATTGTTTTTTGCTTAATAACCAACAAAGACAGATGCAAAGGAAAAAGAAAACAGAAGACATGCAGGATGGTGAGAAGAATAGGGAGATTCAGTCTCTGAGTCAGAGCCTACAACTGTGCCACAGGTACTCTGGGGTCAGGAACTGAATGGCAGAGGACTGTCCCCCAGTCACACCTGGGCCATACATTCATGTTTCATCCCTTCCTCATCCCATTGTCCATACAAACAGAAGAGAGAAGGGCTTTTGATGCCAGCAGGGAATGTGCGTGTGTGTAGGGACCTACACAAAAAGTTAGACATTAGCATATGACTGTCCTACCAACCAAATATTGTTTAAGCAAATTTAACACCCAAAGCATCACTTCTAGAATGCAAAATGTTGTAAAGTTTTTCCTAAAGAAACTTAAAATGGCTTTTAATAGTTTACCAGTTTAAATTTAGTAAGCTAAAGTGGAACTGAGATTTCCTAGGTTCGTTCTAAAATATAAATAGCATTATTAAGTATACAAACACACCAGAAAAAAAATTCCAAAAACCGTTTTGTTGCAAGTTTATGCAAATTAAGTATGTGAGCTCTGGAATTCATTAGATCTTTCAACAAGTATTACAAAATCACAACTTGTACATTGTTCTATCAAACTTTTTAAATACTGCATACAATCATACAAGCAAATGACAAACTGCAGTAAAATGTCAGACAACTACAGCAAATCAACTGGTCATCCCTTCAACTGATTTTGAATCAGAACACAGGTAAGACTGAGGAGGTGGGACTCCAGAGAGGATGAGGACCTTCTCCTGGTCCACTGAGGTTAATGAGTAGGTAAGCTTGCCATCTCATTTTGTTGAGACTCATTTTAAACTCAAGCACCATCAAAAAGCAACGTAGAGTAAACAGGTCAAATGTATTGTGAGAAACTGTGTTTGGACCAATTATTTTGTGTTTGATTTGACCTCTTAAAATTTAGTATCAGATAGCTTTCAGATTGGTTTAAGGTTTTCCAGTGTTATGACTGAGTTTGGTTTAGTATAATTTATCATTTGAGATTCATTTAAACAATGCCCCAAAGCAAAAGCCTTATCAGATGAAATCATTACCCTATGACCTTCACTTAACCAGACAGGCTGACAAAACAACAAGTGTAAAAACAAGCAACAAATCGACACAATGAGACCATGCAAAGTCTCCGTCTAGGTTAAAAGGGATCAGGGCTGCCACTAACGACTAATTTTCTATGGATTAATCTATAAACTATTTTACCTATTGGTCGATTAAGTTAAGTGATTAATTTTCCTCAAGAAAATCAAATAGACCGTTTAAGTTAGTTTGTTGTTGTCAAAATAAAATTATGTTATTGCAGGGCTTAAGATAATGGATGCCTAAATATTAATAAGATGCATATTGTAACACCCAAAAGTTAGTAATTTGTATAAATTCGGTGTACCCTTATGCTTATTGAATTTGGTAAGCGGAGCGTGCAGCATGTGACTGTTTTGGTAAATCATAGAAGCGATAACCACTGAAGTCAAGAAAGGCACAGCTCAGCAACCACAACATCTTTTAAAAGAGGAGATATTGTAAATAAACAGTAAAAGATGATGATGGTGAGGGGCTGCTATTTGCTGATTAAAGTCTGACATGTTTGTCAAACACTTATTCAACGGAGATTCAAAAGTAGAAGGCAGACAATTTTAATAATGAGCGTATCTGGCAGCTACAAGGATAAAAGATATTAAGAAGCTCTCCCCACTAATGGTATTTTAATAAACATGAATAGACAACACTTACGGTGGTTTTGCTTATTCTGGCAGTCCAGAATAGCACCTGTGCATTTTCTCTACATGCACTCGTGGATAGAGATAGTACCCAGGGTTAGTACTATGTCATCGATCTTTGCATAATGTAAAACCACCTTTTGGTGTTGGTGGTTACTACTTCCATTATTACATAGTGATCTATGTAATACATCTGTTATAATGAATTGACACATTTTAGAATCATAATGGTAGTCTCATCAAAATAAAATAAATAAAAAAAAACCGATGCATCGATTTAAAGTATTTATTATGTATGTATTAAGTATGTATTAAATTCTAGGCTGATTGTCTTTATGTTCGTTTAATAACACTATTAAACCATTAATTGCAATTATTTGTATAACAAATTAATGGTCAAATAAAATTTCATGATCGTAACAGCCCTACCTACATACAAAATACACAAAAGCATGTATTCAGTGGCCTGCCAGTTAAAAATGGTAAATGGACTGAATTTATATAGCGCTTTTCTACTTCTACGAGTACTCAAAGCGCTTTACATTTCATCCCTAACATTCACCCATTCATTCATGCACCGGAGGCTGGCATGCAAGGTGCCAACCTGCTCACCAGGAGCAATTTGGGGTTCAGTGTCTTGCTCAAGGACACTCTGATGGGGTCAGGAGGAACCAGGGCTCGAACCTGCAACTCTCTGGTTGCCGAACGATGGCACTACCTCCTGCGCTACCACCTTCCCCAGTTCTCCTGTCTGACTGCCGCAATCCACTTATTGCATCTTTCCCGGTCTGCTGGAAATCTATGTTATGTTACACCAAGTATACTGCCTCTCTGACGTCTCTCACCGAGAATATTTAACAAAAATCTGCTTGAAAATTAAAAACAATTCTGATGCTTCTTCTGCATTATAAGGCATTGCCTTTGGAAAGACCCCAATTTTGCCTGACCAGCACTAAAGGAGCAGATCAAACTATTTTTTGCATTATAGGGAGGGAAAATACAATTTTCAAATACCTATGTAAAAGAAAATTAGGAAGATTAAAAACTGTTTTATGTGATTTACAAATACTACATAAAGTTGTCACAAATATGCATTTTTGAGAAATTATCCCAGCAGATTATTTAAAGGTTAGTGGGTCTTTTTAGGTCCCCCTTGACCCATAGCCCAGGGACATCTCACCAGGTCCCCCCCGTTGCCAGCCCTGGTTAAGCCCCACTCAATACACACAATAAATACTTTAAATTAATATTATATGGTTATTGTGTACTGTATTATGAGGTATGAACGATGACAGCACTAGTAATTGTTTTAACAGCAGTTATCTTGATATACAGGAATTTTAGGAAGTAATTTATACAAAATAATCTAAAGCAATGACAATGGCATGCTAGGGTACACTGAAAGGCTGGTAATGCTATCCTCACATCAGACCTGAAAGTCTTCTGAATGTGCATCATCTTTCAGATTCAATGTGAAGTGCTGCCGCATATTATTTACATATAACATTATCAATATGAAGCGCAGTACTCTTCATTCGGACCCTGAGCGGCCATCTTACTTCTGCCTTATTATAGAGTAATCAAGAAGAAAATATTTTAATTAATGCATTTTTTTATTGAGTAATTGAGTATAACTGAGTAACCATGGAAGCGGTAATGTGCTGCTCTATGCACAGCCAAACCAATCAGGGAAGAATTCTGAATTGACGTCAGCAGCATTAAAATTGTTGGTCACAACAATCCCTTAAATCCAGTGGCCTTCCTCACTTTGAAGTGCACTTCACAGTGTGTTTCACCAATATTGCCCATAAAGAAACTCTTTAAAATGTTTTGGGTGGATGTGCACAAAGTTTTGCATTCCTCTCCATGTCAGAGAACACGCTAAGGCATGCAACCCAGCTCCCTCACTCATCTGCCGCGAAGCAAAACAGAAGATAGAAAAATAAATGGGTATGCTAAAGCAGGCGAGTCTGGAAAGGTAAAGCTCTGGCAAAGTGAAAAACATTCTCTTTACAAATGCAAGTAGATTTATTGTTACTGGTTTAGTGGGATTCATACAGTTGGGTGAAACCACAAAATTAGCTTAGGGACACCCATATTTTTTTATTGATTTCAAACAAACTACGAAATAGACTAGAAGAAAAAAATATATGACAATATAACTCAGGGTTATAAGAATATTTATTTCATTAGTGTGCTTCCATAGTAGTGGTATGTTTAAGCTCATAAACCAGGGATGTTGAGGCACGCCAACTGTGTTCCGAGTTGTCGGAGCAAGTTAGCAGTGCAGATGGCCGCAATACAAAAGAATGCCTAGTGAACTCAGCCAGCGGCACGGCCCATCGTCATAGGGATCTTAGCCAGCGGCACGGCCCATCGTCATAGGGATCTTAGCCAGCGGCACGGCCCATCGTCATAGGGATCTTAGCCAGCGGCACAGCCCATCGTCATAGGGATCTTAGCCAGCGGCACGGCCCATCACCAAAGGGATCTTAGCCATCGGCACGGCCCATCGTCATAGGGATCTTAGCCAGCGGCACGGCCCATCGTCATAGGGATCTTAGCTAGCGGCACGGCCCATCGTCATAGGGATCTTAGCTAGCGGCACGGCCCATCACCAAAGGGATCTTAGCTAGCAGCTTTATGGACCCAGCATTCATTCATAGTTATACAAATTCATACCAAGGGGATCGCAGCTAGCAATGCACGGTAATATAACAGAACACACTCTCTCTCTTACATACATACACACACACACAAGTTGGTCTACCTATCTAAATGGGGACCATCCATTCTTTTCTATGGGGAAAAACCCTAATCCCAATCATGACACCCTTAACCCCTACCCAGCCCTAACCTTAACCATAAGTAACCAACCAAAATACAAGACTTTTACTTTTTTGATTGCATTCACAGATTTTTATAAAATTGAGGTTATCCAAATGGGAACCTGAAGAAGTGTCCCCAAAAGGAAGTTTCAGGTTTTACCGCACTTTGGGGAAATTTTGATCCCCAAATGTGATCTATGCAAACCCCCCCCCCACACACACACAAATGTCAGATCATGAAAATTTATATCAGTGGTATGCACTAATAAATTCATTACAATAGACAAAATACATTATGACACACCTCAAAACAGGTTAGTGCTGCATTAGCCTTGACAAACAAGTGACAAGCTAGGCTAGCGCATCAGAGAAGGCCTGCCTAGACTTCTCACATGGGATAAGAAGAGAAGCACATACTCTTCAAACGCTTTGTTTTGACATTCAGGCATGGAATAATACCATGTGCACCAAAATAATGCTAACACATCTGGAACACATTGTGTCTCCATTCCTGCTAAATTGTTGTCACCCAGGCCCAAACCCTGCCGTTGCCTAAGACTACTCGCAGGTCCACTGAAAACGAGGGAGACCTTATCAACACTAATAAACAGATTAGAGTGATAAAGTAATAGACAAGCCCAAACAAGTGCTAATTTCATTCCCAAGAGGGAAGCTTTCAAACTTGGCAAAGAGGCATTTGCTTTTGCAGTTGTTTTGCTTTTGCACAAAAGCAGATCACCCCTCCTATAAAATACTGACTGATTGTGCAACGCTGGAAGGACTGCAAATAAATTATGCTGCTAATGGTTATGATGTCCAGCTCCAAATAAAGGTAAATGATTAAAGCACAGAAAAGACAGTAGCCCTACTGTTGGTGGATGCGTCACTACATACCAAGTTCAACATTAGAGCTCGTCTCTGGGGACTCTAAGCTTGAGGCCGGCTCCTGAAACAGTACAGTTCTAATGACGTGTGCCGAGCTTTAAAATAACCCTCCTACAGTATTGCCTTTGATAAAGCTGAACCCGCCCATTAACACAGAGTGAGTAATAACAGGTTCACATCACTAAACTGGGAACAGATTTCAGAACCAGCGACGTAAACAAACTCCATATAGTTTATGCCATTCTCTGCGTTGTTATGGTTCATTGCGCTGCGAGAGAAACGTTTCCAAGTTTGCCGGGGTGCAGTCGTGTTCTAGGGCTTATTTTCAGACCGAATGTCATAAACAGCTGCATGTAGACAGACTGACATGGCTACACTGGGGCAGTAGCATGATTAATTAATCACACAATTGTATTGAGTGTTTTGAAGTCAGACAACAGGCTGCGGAAGGAGTTTCAAAGTGGCTCTGGTCTCGGCATTAACGCAAGCAACAGGTTTCGAATCAGGTTTCACAAAGGTGACACTTTATTGTCCATAAGTCACGTTCTGGCCAAGGTTCAAAAAACAAGTTTGTGCATCAGCTTTGGGCTTTCAGTTCCCTGTCAGAATATACTGAAAGCGATTCACGACAAAGGCGTAGTAAAAAGTCAACAACGTGAAATAAAAACTAAACACCAGGGGCCTTAATTAATTAATAGGCAACAAATGCACCGGTTCTATCTTAAAGGGTACATAGAAATGAGGTAAGAGGGATAAGAGCAGGGTTTGAGCCAGGACTGGCTACAGCCTGCCATGTTTTGCCAAGAAGCTAGCTGAGCAGTGGGGCAGGGCAGCTCTGGGAGAACAGTGCCGGCTTTTCATGGGGGCACAGGTACCAGTGGGGGGGGGGGGGGGGGGGCATCAGATACACATCGCCTCTGACGGCAAGAATGAGGGCAGTGGGTGTGAATGTGCTGACTGCAGCCAGTTTCTGGCTCCCAAACTCACAGCACTAAATAAGAAGGTGGAGAGTGTAGAAGGTGGAGACTGTAGTCCAGGCGTGCACACAAAACCCTACTGTACTCTCAGGGAGCCCTCAGCTTAGGCCTGCAGAATGACTGAGGTTAATATCAATGTTCCACGTCATGCCCATGCAACTGTCACATCACAAGGGCCGCAAGAGTCAGCTGGATTGAGACCATCTAGAAGTTACACTTAACTTTTACTGTGTCACAGGAAACAAAAATTAACCAGACTTTGGAATTCTAATGATCCTTAAGAAGATTATCTAACTTTAACAATTTTATAACTTTAACACTATTTAACAAAAATCAGTGAGGAGAAGGAAAGCAAACAAGAATTGATCACAAAAAGGCATTCATCTTCCACTGTGAGGAAGTATTCTGTATTACACAGAGACGATTTTAAGCACTGTTTGTGTTTGTTGGCACAGCTCATGGTAAGGTAAGTTCTACTTCGCTATAATTTATTTTGGGTAAACATTCAACTCCTTTTATAAATGTAGCAATATTTATCTAAAAAAATCCAAATATTTCAAAGTGACTTTTCTCCGGTATCATTCAGCCCTAAAAGAGCCCTATGCCCTTAACCACTATGGTAGCAGCTGGGCAGCTGGACAGTTCCCACTTAAAAGGTTGCCTTCCCATGAATGAATTCTATAAGACATGTTCATTCCTGATAGGGAGGGGTGTGTTTGTGTGTGTGTGTGTATGTGTGTGTGTGTGCGCGCGTGTAACAGACAGTTCCCGGAGAGATGAGACTCTCAAACACAAAATGCATTATAGATAAAGCGATCAGGTTTTATTTCAAGACAACACTCCATAACTCAGGAGAAAACTTACCAGAAATAGCAGAGGATTAACTTCCGGGGAGAGAGACAGACTTTTACCTCTCTCCACCCAAGACGTTGCGTCAGCCTATTTAGAGTTTTCTGTAATAAACCGGCTAGTGAATTGACCTAGAAACAGCTAATGGTGCTTGTAGAAGATGGCAATATGGGAACTAAAATTGTGAGATCTCAGTATTCTCAGAAACACTGTTCTCATCTACAATTATCTCACAGAACAGATCATTTCATTCAATTAATGAGTATTTCATTCATAGTATGGTGTAATGTTTTAATTCTAATTTAAAAACACATATAGAACTCTTCTTCTATAGAAGACTATTAAAATGTGAACATTCTATTTGTTCTTAGATGACTTTCTACATTTGGACTTCTGGTTAGCCTTGCCTATTAACATCAAAACAGGCAAAGTATAGGGGAAGAACACGGATCCGAACAGAACATATGTTGTCTTCACAGATTGTACTTCCAAGGTTAATGAAACGTGGGTTACAAAATCATTACAGTGAAAAGGCTGCAGTCAGTATAAAATCCCAGCCTCAGCCTCTGTGAAGTAAGACTTTGCCATTTCAGACTCCTTTCTGAAACGCGAGATTTCGGGTCCCGCGTCGTGCGAGGAAAGAGGCCCATTTCCTATGCTGCCAGCTTTCACATATAGAGACTGCTTTCCTGTTTTCAAGTGGCCTCTCAAGGAGGCCTGATAAAGCATGGGAAGGTCATATGTAGCCAGTTATTACATTCCATAAAGTGATGATAGAAGTGGGAGCATATACTGCCCCCTAGCAGGGGCGTGTGTCACCTGCTGGGCCCCCGGATAAATGGAAATTCAATTCCCTCATCTCAGAATATGAACCCCATTTACTTTAAGGCATCTGGCTATTTCAGAATTCTCCTTGTGTCACTATCACCAACATGGGAAGCAGATTTCTTTAAGTGCTGTCATCTCTCTTGGAAACAGTGGAACCTCAATGAAATCTCAAAATCAAAGCAATGTGGAAGAGTTTCCTCCCCAGAAAAACACTGCAATTCTCATCACAGAACAATTGATTAAATGCTTCTTCATGCATTATTACACAATGTTCTATACGGCAGCTACAAAGCAACTCACGAGTGTATGGGAAAAAACTGCAGCACAAAAAAACCCCGCATTCTGCTAACTCCAAAGCTCTAAGTGATGCTAAAAATAGCTCTGACTCAGAGTACCTCAATAATATAACACCGATTAGGGAATGGTGCTAGTTTCATCATTTACATTTAGCGAATCTACGGAGGAGAACTAAAACTACTCACACCCCCAACAGCCAACGTCAAAACGCACTACAGTACAGCCACACCTAACTCTGAAAGATGACTAAGAAGGAAATTATGGCAAACTGGACCATGAAATCAATTCCTCAAAGTAAGACCCATTGACCACAATCATCGGTCATCCCGGTGGAATGGGAAAAAGTGGTCAGTGCGGCACAAGGCACAATTTATGTCAGCTTTCACGCAAGAGAAATTCTGCCCATGAAGAGAGCCAACCAAACAGATGTTCTTTACTCAAAGAGGTAGAGGAAGCCATTGACTTGTGAAAGGAGAAAGATATAAAGGGTTAAAGGGTCAAATCAATACATTAAGCATGTGCAATGAATGAGGAGACCACAAGAGTAGCCACCCTGAGTGTGGATCGAAGAGTAGCTTCGCCAGTAAGCTGGGACGCCAGCAGGAGGGCGGGCACTTCTTGGAAGGAATGCCTGGCCAGGACTGGCAACGGGCAGCCAAAAAAAGCCACTACTCATTGTTCTTCATCTCCTGTCCTTACTCGCTGCTTGATTTCCAAGCTCTGTCCCAGGGGGCTTCCTATTCATCAACGGCTCAGGCAGGAAAATACAAGCCCACTCCCAGAGCGTCATCGAGATCATTCTCCCTGTCTGGGGTAACAGATGCATATGCTACGCTTTTAAAGCAGCCTCCGTGAAGAGAGCAAAGTCATTCGCTTAAAGTGAAAGAAAAAAAAAATCTAATTGGAGAGAGGAGTAGTAAGCAGTAAGGAAAGGGCAGCAGCCAGACAACACACCATGAATCGGTGAGAGACGTCTGTCTGCCTGCAAAAACACTCCCTTCTTTCAGGCCCTGAATTGTTGCTTGCCTCGGATAATTGAAATAAATGACAGGGAGAGGACGCCAGAACTGCACTGCAGTCTTGAAGGCAATTACTCAGCTATGCTAAAGAGTGCAGCTGCAGCGTGGAGACACAGCCTGGCTAATCTTCGCATTCGCCTTCGCACTAAGCTCTGCTTTCCTTGCATGACAGCATCTAGCTCACCATTAAAGCAAGAAGTTAATACGTATTAGCCCAACTTCAAGGCCTACTCGATTTGCAGTTCAAATCGACATTATATATGCTCAACTGTATATCAGATCAAAATCAAAAGCAGGATAAATGTTATGAGGGAACAGGGTCTAAATACATCTCAAATTATAAATGCTTGCATGGAACACCAGAAAAGAACATGTAAACACTGTTTTGGTTTATAGAGCTATTTTGGGAAGGCATTTCCCTGGGATAGTGCAGAGGCCCTGAACCGGAGATCCTAAGCCCTTAAACCACATGGTAAGATGATCCAAGCACAACACAACCAAGGTATCTGCGCACCCATTCAAAGGAAACATTGTGGGATGATATTACTAAGTGCCAAAAATAACCCGATGAGAAGGTACTTATAACCAGTTTTATAATACCTAAGGTTAGGTTCTCTAAGCCTACTTTCATAGCACACAATTCCAACATAGGAAAATTTTAATGGTCACGTACACATGAAACCAGCATTCCTCTTCTAGAGCCAAGTAATTCAGAAAAGTCTGTTTAGATTTAATTCTATTAAAATAGGTAATACTGAGACAACTAAAAAAACTGTTTTTTCTCTTGTAGGAAAGTCTGCTGTTAACCTGATGCTAGAGAGCTGTGGGTGGAATTAACTGAAATATGTTGAGATGAAGTGGGCAGCCGGGAGAGTGATAAGCAGGTGGCTGACAGGCAGACACATGCATCGCTTTCATATCTTCGTGGGGACTCTCCATTCATTTCCGTGGGAAAAGCTCTAATCCCAACAATGACAACCTTAACTCCTTCCCAGCCCTAACCTTAACCATAAGTAACCATGCATAATACAATACTTTTTGCATTTATAGTTTTTTATTGCAGTCTTTTATATAAAACTGACTTTCCCCTAATAGGGAGCATAAAAAACTAAATGCTTGTTATCACAATGTAATATGTATGTGACCACGCACTCTAACACACACCACGGAGAGCTGGGAGTGGCATCACTTACAGAAAAGAAGATCTATGATTGGATAAATGTCTAATTTGGCAAGAAAAAAAACTAGAAAATATTAGAAAATTGGGCTGAGCAATAGGTTGATATTTATAAAAAAACAAGTATTTGTAGGCTTTAAGCTACACATAAAGCAAGATATTAAAGATTTATGAATTAGCTTTAAGTTCAGCCTTCTAGACTGTCTCTGACGCAGTCAAAAAAAAAAAAACTAACTCCTATGCAAAGGGTTTAATGTATGTAAACATCAGTTATAATAGTGGTACGTGGCTAGGGCTTACAATTTGTGAATCACTGCTTTAGGCAGTCAGTGTTTCTAAATCATAATTAAATTCCAGCCAGCCAATCACCAGCCAATCAGCCACCATATCAGCAATGCTAATCGACAACCCCTCTGTGCTGGAAAGCTCAATATTACCGTTTATCCTGATATTTCTGAATTAAAACATTGCATACCATTTCTTATACTGCCGAACCCTAATGGAAAGAAGAAATTTTTGTTTCTGGTTGGAGATTTTTATGTTTTTTTTTTTTTTAAAGCTATATTTAAAGGTATTTATGGAAAATGGGTAAAAAGAATTAAAAAAAAAAAACATCTTAAACACAGTTTTGCAGAAAAATTCATTCATTTCAACTAAACGAGAACGTCCAAAGAATTAAAGTGTGAACCAATTTAATCAGAAAGCTCACAAGCCAATTACAAATCTATTATCATGTAGCTAGCTTTCTCCTAATTAGGATGAATGCTACTTTATCGATTAGTTATTTTAGAAGCTAAAGTGAATTTCCTAATAAATTCTGTCACACACGTACGAGTGAGTGAGCGCAGTCGACTGAAACACAGAGCTTATTTGCTCTACCCTCACTATAGACTATATTCAGCATCACCACAAATTCACAACTAGTGAACATTACATCTATACCCTGAAAGTTGAACACAGCCAGCCAAATGAATGAATGACTTCATTTAGATGTGTTTGCCATGTTGCTGCATTTCTCTTTTTAGGACATAATTTTCCTTATCGTTTTTTGGAGGGAGGGGGGAATTCAGGTAGGTGGAGTAAAGATACAGTTAAAACCATTTTCTTTTCTACAACTATACCAGAACACTCTCAACTTCTTTGTACATGTGCCTGAATTTCCAGAAGAAATGCTTCACTTTTATGCTGCTAAAGAAAATGAAAGTTCAGGCTTTAAAAATGGTTCTGCTATCAGTTAGCATTTGTCAGGTAACAAAGAAAAATATGTAAGATGCTCGTGGCATCATTTAAGCCATACGATTTAAAAAGTCTTATTCAATACACTAAAAATAAGGCAAGTGCAGTCATAAAACGAAACTAATGATTGATAGGCACATGGCCTTAAAGGGTATTCAAGTGCTTTTTAGGCAAGGAGAACGCATCGATGCAGCGTGATTCCGAGCCAAGTCATTAAGCCCAGCCCAGTCCCATGAGAAAACAGATATTTTGTTCAGTACTTCAAAGCTTCAATACCCATCCAAGATGGCCTAATGATAGACATGCGGTTCTTCAGAGCAGGTTCCGAGGCAGTGTTACCAATGCTCTCTTCATAATAAACCTCAGGACCTATTCTGTCAGTATAACTCAGCAGTGCAGACTAAATTTCTTAGAGAAATGTTTCTTCACCTAGTTTAACCATCTTGAGCGCCACTTTCTTGGGCCTTAATTTCTACAATGACATGCCTCTTTTCAATAACAAATCCCCCACAACACAGCCAAACATTCTAAAGTTACGGCATAACAATCTGTAATAAACTTTATAAATAAAATTACCAAGATTTTTTTTTATTAAAACCGCAAAGAATGCCAAGCAGAAGGGGCTGGAACCCTGTCATGCATAAAACGTTAATGGCAATGCTTACTTTTATAGAGCTCCACCACAAAGCATATCAAAAATGGAGGCATCACAATATGTAAAAATGTGACAGAATGCACTGGGTGTTCCACTCCCTCCAAAGCATTAGCTGTCAAAAGGGATATTTCCAACGTAATATAATTCATTTAGATTCAGTACCAAATGCTACCCAGCGGCACTACATTGCATCTCACAGGCGAGTCAATCTTCAGTGTGTATTCACCTAGATAAACCTTCATGCACAAACTATCAACAGCTACTGCCCTAACTTGTTGCTACACACAAGTTCTGGACTGGTAACGATATATATTTGAATTGGTGGCAGCATTTTAAAAAAAATAATCATTCAAATCTAAATTAGGACTAAGAACATTCATATTGTGCCACTTTTCTGAGCTTCTGTGGTTTTAGAATTGAAGCTGTAACACTTCACCCTAGCAGATAATACATGTGTGTGTGTGTGTGCCTGTGTGCGTGGACACTGTCTGGGTCACCTTGTCTTGGGCAGATTTACCGTCTCTGCTGGTTGCCTGGCCCAGGCGTGGAGGCCAAGACCACAGCCTTGCTAAGGACAGCAGCTGCCGTGCTGAAGGACACCGGTCAGATACGTTACCTTCCTGCCGCAGGCTCCGGTCACCCTCTTTGAAAGGCGAATTGCGAAAGCTGACCAATTCCAGCACAATTCAACACAGATCCACAACATGGGGACAAGACCCCAAGCATGGAGTCAGACACAGGCTGGAAGACCAAGAGGCCTCATCCCCCACACTCCTCCCGCCCCGAGTTGGCTGACCCCCTCAGCTCTAGTGCGGCCAGGTCTGGGGTCAGTGAACGACCTCACTCTACGCCCTACGTTTCTGTCGATTGCAGCATTTGTAAATGACCCCGAGAAAAAGCGCAGGGCAGAGGAGAGACAGACAATAGATCGCTTCCAAGTTCAGGAGCAGCAAGGGGGACACAAACGTGACACAGGAAGTGATACAGGGCCATCAGATCCCCACCAAAAAAAGGGGAAACAGGAGGCAGTCGCACTGCTCTGACAGCTTAAATCCAGTTGTGAATACTGCAGCTCGACAGGCACCAAGGACAACATTTACACTGGACGGGGCTGCTTTAAATGACCGTGTGTGTGTGTGTGTGTGTGTGTATGCGCGTGTATCACAAGACAACAAGAGACAAAGGGTGAGAGTGTGCGTGAGTGTTTGCGATTAAGAAGCCAAGCTTTCTTACTGCAGCGGTAAAAAGCCCAAAGCCATGTGTTTTTTGAAGTGCCTCCAATCTGGCTAAAAACAAACAGACACCATCTGCTGACATGCGCTCCCTTCGCAGGGCTGTCTGACTACAAATCCCAACTAGCAAAATTCCAAAGTGATGCTCCTAGCGATGGACTTCCACAAACTCCAGAGACTAATTATACAGAGGAAGGTCTCAGTAAATCACTGCAGACAGAAAAGCTTGAAAAACCAGAAAGGGGGAAAAAAACACATATGAACACAAACTGTTTAAACTATAATAAAAGGAGGCCGCAGCTTGGCCTCACCTCCAAAGCAATAGGTCACAGTGTCCCTGATTACAAGCATTAATTACTGCGATGCCATCAATCTTTCAGCCTTGAAAAATCACACCATCACTCAATTAAAGAATGACCCTGCAGAACTCTAAAGAGGGCATAGCCAGCCTGAACTGATCCACCACACAGACAAGCTGTTTACTTAACACATTTCTCAAAACTGCAAGTAATATATTAGGTGGAAAAAAAACTATATTCCAGCCTGTACCTATAGAAGAAGCAGTCACAGCAGACCAGAACACCCATGCAAGCTGCAGAGATGGCGGGACACGGCCGGGACCACTCCGTCGTCCCGCACTGCCTATCTCGACTCCTTCAGCTGTGTTTGGAGGAGATGCGGCGCACGTCGGTGAACGGAACTCCGGTATGGCACCCTCCGGGGGAACCTTCCTCTTGGCGGTCAGCAGCAGCCGCAAGGTTGGAGTGAGAGATTCAGAAGTGCTGTCACCAGAGCATACACCTGCACAGGGGCTGGCAGGGGGGGGGCTCACTACGTCACAGGGACTGCTGGCGCTCTCCCCTCCCTCATGTTCCCAAACGTCCTCTCTCTCTCGCTCTCTCCCCCTCCCTCGCTCTCTCAAAGCAGAAAGATTAGCTTAGCAAATGTACTTACATAAATATACTGCTGACTATAAAACTGGACATACTGCATCATTGTGGGGGGGGGGGGGGGGCACTTTTGTTCTTTTATTTTTATTGTCTACATGAGAACCATGTGCTTTGTGAAACTGTACCATCTTGCCTCCCCCTGTGGTTCCTAAAATCATTAAGAGAACCAGTTTGGAAGTGTCATTTATTCACAACTAACCTTCATAGCTGAAGTAATGGCAGCAAACACCATGTGACTGATATGAACATGAGACTGGCGGTGGGGGAGGCATACCAGTCGAAGAGTACGGCAATGACCCCTGAATGAGGGAAAGCAGCAGCACTGGGTACAGTGTGTCTCAGCACTGCAGTGGCACAGCAGCAAAGCGTGTGACCTTAGAGGGAACAGCCTAGAGTCAGAGGGAAGCCTTGACAGAAAGTTCCGGAAGCAGTGGTCATGATGAATCAGGATCTCCCAGGTGCACTGGGGAGTCGGAGAACAACTGCAGAGTGGCTTCACAGCACTGGTGGCCATGCTGTGATGTACAGTCAGCCATAGCTGCAGTAGCCGTTGGGTTATTCATACATGTGGGGGGGGGGGGGGGGGACTCAATGAAACAGTAAAATAGCATACATGCTATGAAGTTACAGAAAATTCCACTGTTTCTGAATGCTTGTTTGTCAGGTTACGAAGCTCAATGTGAGCATTTGCCATGTGGCTGCATATTCCCACTTGGTAAGAGATTACCTCTCATCAGTGACACTCATGACCTGTGTAATTAGTCTATCTGCCTGAGGCGGCAGGAAATGCTGCGATTAACTGATGCCATCTTTTTATAGAGTAGGCAGGAAATGCAGGATTCTTGCTTTGTCTGGATTCCCGCAATTAATAAGCCGGACAGGGATGACAAATTACAGATAACAACTCCAGGGTGCTATTATGGGGTTTTAAGATAACATGTAATCATGCTATTAGGCTACCACGCAATGCTTTAAAGCTATAATTAACCAGAAAACAGAACATACGGTATATCATCACTAAATAAAGGCATGAAAGCATGATGCAGAAAATGCACTTAGGGTAAAATCATTATAAATTAGGGCATGATGAAATATATTGTAAATTTTATCTCTTTTGTCTTATGTACATAGATTCTACTGCCATGTATCAAACATAAAACACCTTGTGTGTCTAACATATGTACAGGGAAGCAAATAACGCATTAAAATTTAAAAGTGAAATGTTCAGCAATCGATTGTTGTAACAGTGCAAAAGTGTACTTCATGTGCATTTGCGCTGATATGACAAGGGCTGCGCGATTCATAAAAAAATGTGAATCGTTATTCTTTTGCTTAGAATTGAGATTCTCCATAACTGCTTTTTTCTAGTTACTGAAAAGACCAAGGGCTAAGTCAAGAAGATTGGCATAGGGGCTGAAATACTCAGGGCTGCAGCCCCGAGTGATCGGACATAACGACGCCCATATTGTGGACTAATGAAGTGACCCAAACTAAGTGCAATAAGGTCAAAAGAACTAAAGATCAGGATAGCATATAAAGAAATATTTTGCATAATATAGTAGGACAGCATGGTATTGGAAAGTTTCTAAGTATTTCATTGTGATTTTGTTGTAAATATTGAGGTATTTTGAAACAAAAAGGAGGTCAACATAAATTTCCCTTCTAGGAATGATTTAAACAGCAAGGATGAAAATTATTACGAATGTCTCGGAGAACGCATGCAGCGCTCATGCAAAAGCAGTGAAGGTAAACTTTAAACTGATTTTTAAACATATGCTAGATAATCTTGAAATGGAACAATGATTAAACTTGATCGTTTTAATGTCCATTTACAGAACTGAAAGAAAGAAAAAGTCTGATCTTAATCTAGCTGACTGTCAAAGTAAGAATTGGATGTGCACAACATGTGATGTTGGTATTAATATTGTACATTGTCCAGCCCTATAATATATTACAGCCAGTTTTGAAATTCAGTACAAGATACTCCACCTCATACTGGCACATCATTCACCGCCGGTACCAGTTTTTATGCCAGGAGAAAACCCAACACCTTGAAGTACCGTACTTTTGGTACCTTCCTGGAGTACCGTACTTTTGGTACCTTCCTGGAGTACCGTAATTTTGGTACCTTCTTGAAGTACCTGGTGTGATGGAAAAGCACCTTTTAAAGATAATGCAGAATTATGGGACGCTTGAGACTCTCTGGGGAAAAGTAGTTGATTTGATGCAGTTGATGCAATACAGCTTAGAAGAAATTTAGAAATGTAATTTAGAAATGAGATCCCATAGAGATGCGAATAGAGATTGCGTTTTTTGCAATTAATTTTGCAGCCCTAGATATGATGGAGTGGTGGCTCTGAGGCTAGGCATCTGTGCCAGCAATTGGAAGGTTCAAATCCCATGAATGCCCAGGGTGATTATACTCCGCTGGGTCCTTGAGCAAGGCCCTTAACCTGCAATTGCTTCATCCTGGGTATGGCATTCAACCCTATAAGGTGGTCCTCCAACTTACAAGTAATAACTTGGTGGCAGGATTGGCACTCCAGCCACCGGAAAAAACCTCACACTGGTCCATTCGGATTAGTCTGGTGCTGAGGTATCACCTCCCACATGGCTGCACTCTGGTTCTCATCCCTGAGGTGTTTTGTCGTGTGGTGGGTGCGGCAACACACTGTAATCAGTGCATGCTCCTTACCAAGATATGACAAGAAATCACCATGTATTTTAACCTTCATTTCGCAAACAGGGTACGAACTAAATATAAAGGTCAAAATGCACGACAATTTCTTGCATCGCAGGTATTCAACTTTTAAAGGTGAATGCTTACTTGCGTACCAGTTATGTGCATGTCTACCTATGTATTACTTGTTTTTGCACAATGACCAAAGAGAAACGATATTACACCAGAGTGTATAGCCCATGTATCACAGAGCTGAATCTACAACAGGGTAGAGGAATCATGGTAAAGGGATGGTGCTGCTCCGACTTTCCACCTCCCCGCTCCCCTGTGTATCCTTGCGAGAGACACAGAAAACATGTTGCCTACAGGTGAGATAAACACCTGCATTAGCACCAAGGGAGCCAAGGAAAGGCAAGGCTTCATCTGTTATACTTAACAGGTAAACAGCCTTGGTTCCTGTTTTAAAATGGGCAAAGAGGACTTACTACTAACACACCACAACTGTAAAGATCAGTTGTAAAAGTCACGTGAATATACAGTCTGACTTGTACGAGGAAAATGCTTTATATATCTATGCAGGTTTACCGACATGCATATTACATTAAGGCAGAAATTAGGTCATTTTCCATTTTCTTTGGACGTTGGACAGGCGACACAAACACGATGCACACAATTAAGTTATGGAATCTGACATGGACTAAAGCCCCAGATTGTTCAATCCGTCTCACACTGAAAATAATACAGCTTGAAAAAGCATCTTATATTCGCCATAAAGACGTCCTGCATTAACTGCTCCGATTAACACATCACATTGAAATGAATAACACTATCAATATCAATGGTAGAGTACAATGCGACCGCACGGTATATTCCATCAAACTGGGGCTAGGTATAGTGCGCCGTTTAACACTACAAAAACAGTTTATTAAAACGCTGTTTTTGTTTCTTAAAAACATCTCGCTTTCACAAATCTCACCTGTTCAGAGTATAAGAGCCGTTCTTCTTGAACCTCATGCCCGCAGACAGGAACCGGTCACGGATCCGGAACGGAAAGAGAATGGCTCGCGCCGCGCGGATCCGGGACAGACGGATATCACAGAGCAGCGGAAAAAGACAACGCTCACAGCGCCGGTCGGGCTACTGACGATGCCGTCCTCTCGGCAGTTTTTTGAAATACAAAGAACAGTATTTTTCCGCGCGCTTCTGAGCGCCTCGGCATAGGAGATGCGCGCTCGGCTCGGCTTGGCTCCGACTGGCTCTTCCTGGGGGGGGGTTTACGCAAACTCAAGCTCGCTTGCTCTTTAAAGCCTTTATCCTTTGGGACCCCACTTAGCAACATAATACTATTACCATTCATATAACAAAACACTTTAAAACCAATATTTGCTAATAATCAACTAGCTTACGATTGTGTGTGTGTGTGTGTGTGTGTGTGTGTGTGTGTGTGTGTGTGTGTGTGTGTGTGTATATATATATATATATATATATATATATATATATATATATATATATATATATATATAGCGCCAGCAGAGTATAGAAAACGTATACAAAGCGTTAAAACTCGTCTTTTTTTTACATTTAATCAATGATAAATATTATGTACTATGATGGAGCACAATACTGATTAGGCGTTACAGACATCGTAATTGCATTGGCAAACACACTAACAGACACTTAATTCGCTCCTTTCACACAACACAGATTTCAGCACAAAAATAAACATTATTTAACCCTTTGCAGTCTATGGAATCATAAAATACAGTTTATCAATGCAACGCATGTAAACCAGGGGTGGGGAACCTGACACATGAAGTCCGGGTGTTTGGGATGACCTCTCAATCAACCAATACTAAAGCACCGATTCTCAACTCCAGTTCTGGGGATCCGCTGTTATTGGCTGAATGAGAGGTCATCCCCAAAACCCACTCTGGCCCTCCATGGAACAAGTTCCCTACCCCTGATATAAACCAACGTGGCCTGTGGCAGAATTTATGCAGACAGGACCAATCCTCCCTATGAAACAGCTTGATAGGTATGACTCCTCATTTTGGGTTGATCAACTTTACTGATCACAGGTGTCATACTCAAGGCCAACGGACTGAATACGGGATGATCTCACAACACACACATTGTTTTGAAAAAAAAAATAGTAAATAAATAAGAAAAAGCTCTGCCATTCTTTATTTTTCCACCAAAGGGAGGAGAAGTTCTGAAGGAATCTAAATATTTGTAATACTCTCAGTGACCATCAGACACGCCATGCTGAAAATGTAACGGAATGCAAACGGCCCACTGGCAGGACTGACATGACAGCACTGCATTTTATATTGTATTCAGGAGATCAGTGAGGCGGCTGTAAAACCTAGCTACATAAACGCTAATGAATCAGTCACCTGGACAGCGAGTTTGTGAAGACATGCCCGTCCAAAGCTGCAGGTGCCCACTGTCCTGACACATGCTAGCATCTCGCCAAGAAATGTGGCTGCAGACAGGATTCCATATCTCACATATTTTACCATCTTTTCTTTATTCATCACTGCCTGGTGATTAATTGAATAAACTACACAGAATGGTAGGGATGTAACGATACACTCAATTGACGATTACATACGATTCTGAGTTCACGATATGATTTTCTCACGATTTTTTAACAGAATGAGCTGCTGACAAATTTATTCAAAAATATTCCTTTATTTATCTTTCTAAACTGTGCAAAATGTGTCCTCCTTTAAACAGTGCAAATGAAATTGAATAATACAGTTTAAAAAAATCCCAAATCCAATTAATAAAAAAAAAAATCTTCAAATAAATGGAAATGCTTTACATTAACTGCACCTTCATAATGCTTTATATTGCATTCATAAAACGTTCAGTACACCTTCATAAGTATTCAGAAATCAGTCATAAACATCATGTATGTATACCTTTACATCCTAACATCCCTTAACAGCTGTAATATACATTAATAATGAACATTATATAATAAACATTATAATTGTATAATCATGTAATGTTTGTTATTAATGTATATTAAAGCTGTTAAGGGACGTTAGGATGTTAAAGTGTACTTTCATGCTGCTTATGTATGTTCTATGAATGCATTATGAAGGTGCAATGAATGTTCTATAAATGCATAATGAATGCATTATGAAGGTGCACTTAATGTAAAGCGTTACCTAATAAACTAAGGCTTGCATGTGCAACTTTTTAGCGTGGTTTGCCCTTTTAATAATCTTTGCTCTGGTGGTGGTGAATTGAGCTCACTGTGGTGCTGGTGGACATGCTGAAGCATGTTCGATGTGCTATTTGTGTATGTTATCAGTCTTATACAATGTTTGTACGCAGTTTTTATCTTGTCTGTGTTTTTCTCCTAGCCATTTTAGGTTGTGATTACCGAAAAGCTAAAATGCAGCCACACCGCTGATTTAAGATTGGGGGGGGGGTTGTACTCAATTTCAAATTCGCTCGCCAATTGGCGTTCGGCCTAAATCAAGAACTGATGTCCGACGTTGATGTGAATACACAGTGACAGCTGACGTGGAACTGATGTCGTGAAATCAAATGTAATATTACACCAGTTTTTCTGTTTAGGAGTACTTCACAGTACTTTACTTAAGTAGTAACTTTCCACATCAGCCAGTTTAAATCGTCATACATTTACATAGATTTTTTAACCGAGTCGCGATTCATCGTTACATGCCTACAGAATGGAGACTACCTTACTGAAAACGAAATCACAGGTGACGTTCTGTTTGACTGTGTATTATACTGGCAATTACATTTTCATTAGCACCATCAGATTTCCAGTAATATGGAATATACTACACACACACTGATAGGACCATTTGAGATTGAACTGGGTCCAATGCGGCCCATTAACTGAAGTGCGTTTGATAGCCCTGGTTTAGCGGGATGATGTGCAGGCATTCCCGAAGATCGCTGTCCTTTCCATACCTTGATATAATTTCTATTGTGTTACATTTAGATACTTGATGATCAACTCAGTATCTAAAGGTGCCAAATTTGCCATGTTTGTCCAGGCTGTTCCTGCAGACTTACCCGGACGGATATTATACAGATTTAAGACAAACAGCTCCTTGATTAAAAGGACAAAAAAAAAAAAACGAAGGACTTTTCCAAACACACATATTTTTACCATAACAGTTGAAGGGCCTCCATTCCTGGGGGTGTGAAACACTACGCTTTCTGCAGATCCCCCTATGTCCACACGCTCTGTGAAGCAATCCGTTAATGGGAGCTCCTGGCCGGCCACTAGTGAGCCTCCATCTCTCATTTCCCTAACAGCAAGTCAGCACAATGACAAATCCCCTGAATGGCATTCTGCAGCCTTATGTACTGCAGCGAGGTAGAAGCCAGCTCAGGGCTCTGCACACTCAGGGGGCAATTACACCCTTATTTACTGTGCTGTGTCACACCACCTGCCCCCTGTTTGTTTTGTTAGGGCTGTGCCATCACTCCCGGATCTGAATAGTAATGGAACGGCAGAAAAGGTCCAAGCTCATCCCTTTCTTCAAAGGAATGTACATACAGAAGTAAGCACACACAGACACACACACACACACACACACACACACACAAACACAGATTATCGAAAATTTGCAGCTGTCTGAAACTATTGTTATCTATGTGTTAAACTGTACAGAGTGCTTCATTAAACAGGAGTGAGGACTGGAAGTGGCCTTATGGAGTAATGAGGCAGACCTGGAAATATCAGGGTTCAGCTACTGTGATGCAGCACATGATTGTGTGAGCTCTGCATGCATGGAAGAGCCACAGTCTGGGGTGCCTCTGCTGGTGACCTTCTTAACTGTCTTGGCCATCATAGGATACCTCAAAGGCATGCCATTCCATCAGGTTTACAACTGATAGAGCAGTTCTTCATTTTTCAGCAAGATTATGACCCAAAACAAACCTTAAACTTGCGCAAGAGCTAACAGGCGAAGAAGGAAAAGTGAAAGATAACGTCATGACCAGGCCTGCCTGTCTCAAAACAACCATCCCATAGAGCTTGTATGGGAAAACTGGACAGGAGTCAATGAAAATAAACCCAGAAGAGTTTCAGTACCCACCCTGTATAAAGGCACCCATAAGTACACACTTTACTGAAAAACCATTATAAAATACTCACACAACTGTAAAGCTTCCATGCCCAATTGTACTTGCGGTGAGTTTAAGCAGCCCAACCAGCTGGAATCTGCAACTGACCCAGTGCATGCTGGGATTTACTCAGACTTCAGGAATACACTGTTAGAAAGACTGAATGCATGAGAGTGTGCTTCGGCCTGTTTGCTGGCTGGTCTGAGGCTCTGCGCACTGTGCAACACCTTTGTTGTGTTCTTATGTCCCTGAAGCCCAGGGTTGGAACAAAGACCAGTGGCCTGTACTACGAAGCAGGGTTACTGGCTTATCGGGCCAGACATTTTGACCAGACTACCTTAAATCCAACAAGTTACCCCCATAAGCCAGTAACCCCGCTTCATAGTACATACCCCAGACTGACAGCAGATGCCACCCAGGGAGACTGAGGCTTATTCGCCCACCAGGGCACACACACAATAAACCACTTTAGTAAGTGTGCAATAACTCTCTGAGATATGCTTCCGCTTTCTCATGATTATATTTTATTTTTACAAATCAAATATGCATAGATAAAACTCACCTGAATACATTTCATTATTTGCGTAACAGAAAATATGATAAAAAAGGAATTAGATTAACATTAAGGTTGTAAGAGAGAAGAATTTACTTCTGATAAAAAATTTACGTAAAATGAACTAATCTATTTGGATAAGGAAACTAAAAATGTGGAGAGGTGACTGACAGTTGCTTTTAAAGCGAGTTTCAGCACGACACTGATTATCCGTGCTACTGGTGGTGGAATCCGGGAAATGCAACAGCCGGTTAAATTCTGCTCCTCAGCTCCATCAACAATACATTTAGCATGTCAGTGGTACAACCTTAGAGGAGCCAAGTCAGGTTCAGGATGGCTGATAAACCTATCAGTTCTTAAATCAAATCAAAATTAAATCAAAATTAAACAAACTTCTTCCCTCTTCTGTCACTGGACACAATGCAACAGTAATTATGCATCACCAGGACTGGGGTCTTTTACTGCTAATAATTTAACAACATTAAAATTGCCCCTGATCAAGATCTAATGTTATAAAACATAAAAATGTAGTGTAATCGACTGATATTTTTATTTTTAAGAATTATTTTATAGTTTTAAGTTACTTGGTGGTTTGGTGTATGCTGGCAGCGAGTTCTTTTCTGCTTTTAACACCTAAACCGCACATATCTGACTGTCAAAGTGCCTTTCACAAGCTCAGTGCAGTTGTACTAAGTAAGGCACCCAATTCTTTCTTCCCTACCTTGCTACTAAGCAGGAGTTTGGCTAAATAAATGACGCCCATGAAACAATGCAACCTATGCAAAAAAGGCAGGCATGAGTGCATTTTCTTACACCGTGATGAAGGCCATGGAAAGCAAATTCAGCACCAGAGCTGCAATGGCTTTGCAAAGCGAAAGCATCTGCTCACCTGCACACCCACGTGAAAGTTTCTGTCCTGGGACAGGAAGTGGCTGAGGCTGCCAGCTCTCCCCATTTAAGCAGAATCTGGCAGAAAAAGGTAGACAACTAAAACCGCAAATTGTGATCTGACTCAGCTGATGAATCTGCTGTGCAGTTGAAAAGACACTTAAAAATTACTAACAGAAATGATATTCTGTTTACTGTAGAGTCCTACATTGTACACACAAGGAACAATATTACATAGTTTAGGCAGAACCACCATGCAGAATTTTCAAAGGATTTGCAGAATGCTAATTTGACATTTGTCACTATAACACACCCCTTAATGCTGAAAGTCAACAAAGATGAAAAACACCCGTCTGGCCCCTTGCCTGATGCGTGGAGCCCAAGAAGACACCCCTGTATTTGTCACGCGTCAGGCAAGAAAGAAGAAAGTCTGGCCATATGGCTCAGGCCCAGCTGTGAACATATATATTAACAGCTTGTGGGAAATTTGGCTTTCCAGGGAAGTATAGCAGACCAAGACAGGAGCCGTGTAAATATCAGCACCAAAATAAACAACAGCGGAACATAAAAATCATGCCTAAACAAAATAATAATAAAAAAAAAAAAATAAAAAAAACATTGTGCTCTGAAAGAGCAGCGACCATGACTAAGGACATGTAACTGGTTCACATTTTAGGACGAGCCCAGCTTTATTTTACCTGAAATTCTCTGCTACAAAATAGGTAACAAAAAATAAATAAATGATCCAAAAGAGCTTAAGAGGGCAAGTTCCGAAACCAATTACTAAGACGACATTTAAGGACATAGGTATCACAGATATGCAGCACTGGAGTTCCACAGACGTGTTACCAATTCATTAACATGCTTAATACTACAGGTGGTTAACAGCCCATTATTACCTCCCAATGCATTACGTGTGACCTGCAGATTATCACTAAATGTATGGCTGAGTGTGGAAATATTATATTTCTCTGAAAACTTTCCCTGTGATGGATGTAGGAAATGAAGCAGGGTGGAAGGAGAGCATCAGGCATGAGTATAAGGCTGAGTCTTTATTCACGATAAGCTAGGGCTGGGCGCCATCTTGATAAAATATTAAAATATCGTATTGTGATTATGAACGTTCAAATCATCATCAGTTTGAATATCATACCCTGAACACTTGTTTTCTTACATGATTAACAGTAATACTGCACTATTTTTACAGAAATTCCATCAGGGTATCAGTCTGTTGTTGGATCTTAGAATATGGCAATGAATATCACTATTGTGAAAATACACTATATTGCCAAACGTATTGGGACACCTGCCTTTACACACTCATGAACTTTAAGAATTACAATTAGAATGACATCTAATGAAATCCCATTCTTAATACATAGGCTTTAATATGGAGCTATAACAGCTTCAACTCTTCTGGGGAGGCTGTCCACAAGGTTTAGGAGTGTGTTTATATAATATTTTGACCATTCTTCCAGGAGAGCATTTGTGAGGTCAGGCACAAATGTTTGAACGAGAAGGTCTGGCTCGCAGTCTCCGCTCTAATTCATCCCAAAGGTGTTCTGTCAGGTTGAGGTCAGGGCTCTGTGCAGGCCAGTCAAGATCCTCCACACCAGATTCGCTTATCCATGTCCTTATGGACCTTGTTTTGTGCACTGGTACGCAGTCATGTTGGAACAGGAAGGGGCCATCCCCAATCTGTTCCCACAAAGTTGGGAACTTGAAATTGTCCAAAATGGCTTGGAATGCTGCAGCATTAAGAGTTCCTTTCACTGGAACTAAGGGGCCAAGCCCAACCTCTGAAAAACAACCCCACACCATAATCCCCCCTCCACCAAACTTTACACTTGGCACAATGCAGTCAGGCAAGTACCATTATCCTGGTAACTGCCAAACTCAGACTCATCCATCGGATTGCCAGACAGGGAAGCGTGATTCGTCACTCCAGAGAACACACCTCTGGTGCTCTACAGTCCAGTGGTGGCGTGCTTTATACCACTGCATCTGAGGCTTTGCATTGCACTTGGTGAGGTAAGACTTGGAAGCAGATGCTTGGCCATGGAAACCCTTCCCATGAAGTTCTCTACACACTTTTCTTGAGCTAATATGAAGGCCGCATGAAGTTTGGAGGCATGTAGCTATTGATCCTGCAGACAGCTGGCGACATCTGTACACTGTGTGCCTCAGCCTGTGTTGCCCCCTGCTCTGTGATTTTACATGGCCTATCACTTCGTGGCTGAGTTGTTGTTGTTCCCAATTGCTTCCACTTTGTTATAATATCACTAACAGTTGACTATGGAATATTTAGTAGCGAGAAAATTTCATGAATGAACTTATTGCACAGAAGGCATCCTATCACAGTACCATGCTTTAATTCACTGAGCTCCTGACAGCAACCCATTCTTTTGCAAGTGCTTGTAGAAGCAGTCTGCATGCCTAGGTGCTTGATTTTATACAACTGTGGCCATGGAAGCGATTGGAACACCTGAATTCAATGATCTAGAGGGGTGCCCCAATACTTTTAACAATATAGTGCATCTGAAAATACCGTGATATCATTTTTAGGGCATATCGTTCAGCCCGTGTCAAACAGTCAGTACATTAACATGCACAGCTACGTTGAACTACAATTATAGCTCGACTATGCCATTTAAATCGGACTACAATCCTTGTCCCAGTATACATGCATGGGAGGGGAATCGATTTATTGACCAAAGTATGTCCAACTCAGCTACGATATATGGCGATATGGCTCCTTTCAGTTTCACCCATTACGTCACAGACATAAAAAAATAATTAAATTAATGATAACGGGTGTGAGGACAAATAAAGTGAGACAAGCCTTGATTGAGTTAAACATGAATCTCACAAACCCATCTAGGAGTGATTTAAACAGTAAGGATGAAAATGATTATTGTCTTGCAGAACCCATTCAGCGCTCATGCAAAAGCAGTGGAGGAAAACTTTAAACCAATTTTTTAACATATACTAGATAATCCTGAAAATGAATAGTCATTAAAATTGCAAAACTTTCTAGGTTTTTCTTCCTATTAGAGAGTAAAAATGTTTTAGCGAGATTTAAACTTCCCGCACTATAATATCCGTACTAAACTGAACGTAAGAAAAAGTCCGATCTTAATCCATCTGATTAGCGATATTAGAACTGGATGTGCATAAAATGTGATATTGGTATTTATATTGCACCCCCTCCAGTCCTTCTACAGCCATTTTTCGGATTCAGTACAAAATACCCTGCCTCAAGTTGCGATGTCATTCGGCGCCAGTTCCACGTTTCATGCCAGTGATTGAGCGATGAATTGCACAGCTTTGCAGTGCTGTACATTTTGTACGTGCTGTATGTCCTCTGTTATGCTCCAAGCTTCTTCTGTGTATCGGCTTCTCCTGTTACTTCCAGATGAAAGCCCAGGGGGAAACTGTGGAGCATGTGCAGAGCACCAAGGCCAGTTTGAGTCCGCCTGAACGTATACATGCCAGAGTAAATCAACTCCCAGTCGCATTAACTAGGTGTCTTAGTCCAATTTAGTATGATTTCAGTCAGACTAACATGTTTATATGTACTGTAAGTCCAGTTTTAGTCGGACTAACACAATTTAATTTTCTTAAATTGTGAGTGAGGCAGAGAAAAAAACCCAGCAACATCAAGCACTGTTGTGTTACACCCTATGAGAAAAAAAATATGATTTATTTATTAAAATTACATTTCAGTCGGCAGTCCATCCAATTTGTTGTTTTTTGTCATTTTCAGGACCTGTTTAAGAACAATTCTAAGGGAAAATAATGGTTTGAATTACATTGTGATAACTATTCATATCATTTGATACAAAAAAATCAACACAAAACTCTAAATATTTTTTCATTTCGCCCAGCCCTAAGATAGACATTAGTTACAAATGGCCTTCAAGACATTTATAGTATGTCTACATGGGACTTGCAAACAGGAAATGTGAGGTCTCCGGCGCTCTCTCTGGAGCAAAAAAAATGGCTATATATATATATATATATATATATATATATATATATATATATATATATAGGAATGAGATAAATAACATAAATATAGTACGCAGGCACAAAGCTCAGTCATAGCTTTAGGTCCAGAAGAAGCTGGTTCCTGTTGTAAGAGCAGAACACAATTTAGTGTGAACCCTAAGGGTAAGCCAACTGATGTGGGCCTCACCCTGCTGGCCCTGGACGATTTCTTCGTTTCACCCGTACCACAAGAAAGCAGTATTGGGGCAAAGCTGGGGGCAGGTCAGCAGGCAGCCGCTCGGCACCAAGTCAAACAAGGCGGCCAATCACATTTAAGGGACACTGGGTGAGGCGGGGCTTCCGAAACGGGCAGGTGGGGTATACATTTGGAAAAGGGAGTGCCGAGGTGGGGGTTACAAAGTCAAACAGGATAGTGTCTAGGTATGGGGGGGGGGGGGGGGGGGGGGGCGCACTTGAGAGCAGGGGCCTTGTCCGAACAGGCATCTCTGGAATGCACAGCTCAGCTCATCTCCTGATCTTAGAGATCGAGGGAAGCCTGAGAGAATGAGAGCTAATCCTATTTAGAGACGATTCAAAGCAGTGCAAGGGCAGGAGCAGCATCCAGGTAACTCGGCCTACTTAGCACAGTAAGCGCTGGCTCAGGTTACCTCCTGTCTGCAGCGTATCTTGCTTCCAGGCAGGCGACTGCTCCTTTGCCTGCTATGCATATCAGGCCTCTGTAATTGGGGCCTGATTATCAAAATGAATCCCTTATATAAAGCAGAATAACCAAAAAACCGACTCCTCCACCAGCACCACATACACATGAATTAAGGAACAAAGTTTGAGTGGCTAGCCAGAAGCCTACCTTGCTACCATGAGTTCACCCACTCTCTCCTATGAGTCTGGATGACACAATACTTCTATGTTTAGGTCTGCCTTGGGAAATTAATGAGAAGACTGCCTGGTAGGAGACCTCATGTCATGTTTCATTGTAGAAAGCATGGTCTGCTGTCATGGTCTTCTGTAGAGCCAGCCTATTCAAATAGTGGCCCGCAGGCCACATGCAGCCCAGAAGCAACCTCCAAGTGACCAGCACGTTAACCCCCCAGAAGCTACAGGTGCACCGATCCCATTTTTTCAGTGTCGATACAATCCTGGTACCTAATATCCGATACCAGAGCTCTTTCTTTAAACTAGTAAATACAAATGAAAAATTGTATCCCTAAAAAATATTGAATTAGGCTACTAGAAAAATACATAACATACTGTTCCACTTCATTTTAACATCCGTTTAAGTGTTTTTGAGGCATTTGCAGGTCAGTTTGAATATCTTCCAAGTGCTGATTGCTTAAAACGCCCCACAGTTTTCTCCCACTGGTAACAATGCGTCACATGCACTTCATTACGCTTCTCCTACTGCGAAGTGTAGGGGCGTGACATCACAGCAGGCGGAATTCACTGTGCTCAAACCTGCCGAGTGGCAAAAGAACTGAACGCTAGCATTAGCGTTCAGCTTGAATGTCACAAAAAAACACATGCAAAACAGGAAAGAGCTGACGTGCGATTGATTGTGGAAATCAATTTCGAGAAATAGGAGCTTTCTTTTTATAGCCTACCAAAAACGAAATAAGTAAGTGTCGGACATGGATTGGTCGTATATGGCAGATTCGTATAATAGGTATTGATCGGTTGATTAAAAATGCAGAGGGAAAAAAAAAACATTTCACAATCCTTCATGAATTCGCACATTCACATGTGGCGATTTAAAATGAATCTGTTTCCCCCAGTGTGCAGTTGACGTTGTGTGTTAGTTACAGTTATCATTTTTCATGGGTTTGCGCACTGGCAGCATTGATAGTTCCTTTTATTCTGTTAAATGCACTTTGAGATGCGCCTGGGTCGTACATGACCAGAATATTTCAAAAGGAAAACTAATTTTATTGCTAATCCTGTGCACTTTTTCATTTTACTGTGCACTGTGATGTGCTAATGTCAAATGCCAGCAAAACGTTATTTTTTTTCATTTCAAAAGTGGAAAAAATATCGACACTACTTGAGCTTCTGTTCAGTTATAGCTTTTTTGTTGTTTTATGTGCACTTTTTGATGTGTCTGTGTCAGATGTGACCAGATTTAAAGGGGAAACAATGAAAAAACAGGACTTGTTTTTCAGTACATTCATTTGTGCTGGTTTAAAATGTCATTACCTGCCACTTACCGGCCGCTGAGTTTGGCCGAGCTAAATCTCTTGGTTTGAAAATCTGGCCAAACTGAATTTGTAATTGAATAGCCTTGCTGAAGAGTCTCCTCTGAGTCGCAGGTCTGGCTTCTTAACCATTATACCAGTTTTTGTCCCAAGGTAACTTAAAACCCATGAAGCTTAATTAGAAACAAAGGTGCATTAACTAGGAGGCACCTTACATACTGATCGAAAGGGGGATATAGAAATACAGAAATAGAGCTTGTGGTCATTTCAGCTGCTAAACCTAATATTCAGGCAAGTAACACTGAATCATACCTTCAGAGAACTGAACAAGTGAGGACTAGTTTGACTACACAGGAGGCATAAAGAATGTTATCCCTAACTGGTCTACCCCATGAAAGCTAACTCCACAAGCTCATCACTAGCCATAATCGACCAATTAAAATATAGCAGGGAGATATGGGAAAATGCCAAATGCTGCAATGTCTTTGGTCTCTCACCAAACATGGCACTAGTCTTAGCTTGTTTACATGAAGACACGCATTCCACATTCGAAGCCTGAGGCCTGAGCAATATGATAACAATCGCAGTTTAGTCTATGGTGCCATTTCATCAGATCAGTTCTAGATTAATCGAGGTCATATTTTTCCATGGAGGCACTCAATTTATTCTTTTCACTGCAATCATATTTTTTTCTTGAGGGATGTAATCCATTTACCAAGAAAAAGACAAAAAATTTAATCTGAGTAGGAACCAACTGCAGTTGAAGCTGTTACCATATCCTGTTTTAAGCCATAGAAGACTACTGAGGTCCCAGAAGCTGCAGTGGTCAGTCAGACAGAGTAGTCATCAGAACTGCGAGCATTATCTCTAGATCAGTGTGTCCCAACCCAGTCCTTGGGGACGCACAGACAGTCCGTGTTTTTGCTCCTTTCCGGTAGGAAGCTGGGAAGGAGCAAAAATGTGGACTGTTGAGCAGGGGGCTGGGAGGAAGCAAAAATGCAGACTGTCTGGGTGTCCCCAAAGACTGAATTAAGAAACACTGTTCTAGATAACAGAAGGAAGACCCTCCCATTTAGAGAGGACTCTGGGTCTCAGGACACCTGGGTGGCATTTGATCTCATAGGTAGGTTTATGTGTCGGTATCACTGACACTATCCAGCCTGGGAATTCAAGAAAATTGTATAAATACATGGTCAGTAAGATTTCAAAACTACTTTTTCCATTTTCCATTTTCAAACACACATATAACCTCAACGAAGCAGGAGGTAAACTAGTGTGTTGTGAAATATTTGAGAGAAAAGCAGGCTTACAGATGCAATCAGGAAATAAAAGAATAATTCGTGTCAGGGTGCAAACAATTCCTTATCGTGTAGTTAAAAAACATGTATACATAGCATACACATACATATATCTACACACACACATACACACGCGCACACACACACTCCAAAACACCAAGAGACTGGTACAGCCTTCTTAAACACAAGGTGAATCTTGAGTGCTTTAGTGTTGCTAAGAGGGATTTCGGTTTGGCTCAGGTTATCAGCGATCAAACATCTTTTCCTGGAAGAGGCTATTCAAACACTCTGTGCCATTTGCTGCGAGCAGAACACTGCACCATCATAAGCATTAAAAAGATAATTAGAATAGGCTTCCCAGCTGCTTTTGAAAGCCGCTCGTCACTATCATGTACATTCTCGCCACATTTGTCACATAAATTGAAACGTAATTTCTCCTTCATAAGCACTAAAATTAGTGTGGTTAAAAAAATACACCACTGTAGTTTAACGTGTAATATGTTGATCAAGAAGTCTGCAGTCTAAGATTGCAATGAGTATTACATATTTTCAGTCATGCACTAATTATTACTAAAAAAATAGTGCAAAATGACGACAATAAGACCCAGGACATGACATCAAAAAGTTTCTGGAAAAGGCCCAGGAGTTGCTGGGTTGACAAAACTTTCTGGCATTTAAAAATGTGGCAACTCAAGTGTATTTTTATACTAAAAGCTAATTATACAGAAAGATTTAAAGGCTGTTCTAAGGACAGAAAAAAGTCCAAAATTGTAGGTACATGGAATTTCGCCAAATGTAAATCACGCCCTGTACATAACCAATCCCTGAGATGTGACAATGTGAACTGAAAGCAAATCATATACCGAAGGGTGCATAGCTAATGCACAGCTCTGAGGGCTCAACTCCTTTTAGGTTGACTTTGGCCAAACCAGCTGGCCAACTGCACAAATCCTCACTCAGGCACCAAAAAGAATCAAGGACTCATTCAAGTTACAAGAATCTCTTAGATGGGTTTCAGCAATAAATATATGCCAGTGGTCACAAATAAGACTGCATTTACAGTATCAGCTAGGAATATGAATTTATACGGGGAAGGACTCATCCATAACAGAATGTTCTAGACAGAGAGCTGACAGACAGCCCACTGTTGTCCGTCGCACAGCATGCACTGCCAATACCTTACACAACAGTTGCACAATTGTCATCCGCCCGAGATCAGCCTGCCGGGCTCGGGGTTTTGGGACAAACCAAAAGTATAAACGTTTGGCCCTGTTATTTGGCCTCATTGTTTGGCTGAAGTGGACGACAGTTTTCTTTCAGCATTAGCAAACAAGTTGCTGCGATAAGCTGCAAGGGTTCATGTGCTTTATCAATAAGATAAAATAGCTACACTAGGAACAAGCTTTGCTCCAGCTACATCTTTACTACAGCCTGCTCCAGTTTCAGTATGATCATGTTAGGGACAAAATTTTATAAGCCATGAGCAGGACATGAACATTGCTCTTATAACCATTCATAAATTTCATGAAAATTATATTACTCAGATATCAGATCCTAAGGTGGAACATGATACTTTCTCACAGAGCATTTAGTCTATGATAGACAAGGTCCCATTCTGTTTACAGTGTGTTTCACTGGCTTCCTGTTTTCGACAGCCCTCCTATAGACCAGTTCCTCCCCCAGCTCTGCGTATCAAGACTAGCGTTTAAAAGGCCATCATGTCCCCAGTGCGGGTTCCATCTGTAAAGGTCACTGTTGTTGGGAAGCGTAGGGGTGTGGCTGGAATAGACAACAGGCTGGACAGGAGGCCAGATGTGGGCATGGGACCCACCCTAACGCAGCTACGTGGCGCCACCATTCAGCCCCTGCTACCCAGTGCCTGAGCTACCAGGGAAGCATTGGGTTTTACTGACCATTCAGGCTAGGATACATTTCCAGGAAGTCTTTCTAGACAAAGTACCACAAGATCAACCTAGGATATTGATATGGCAGCCTGTTGCTTCATTCAGAATGTATCATGATGCTACTGCATACGATGGGTGGAAGTGTGTGTATGGGGGGGGTTAGATCAAGCAAGCAGAAGTAATATCATCATTATTATAGTTTCCACAAGCAATGAAGGTCTCACTGGTTCTATTTTGACCAAGATTTTTTGGTCAGTCGAATGCAGAAGTTAAATACATCTTTTACAGCAAATTCATGTCGGGCATCAATCTGAACAGCTGTCACCTCATTTAAAATCTGAGGATTTATGTAATCCGTATTTGATAACCTTAAAGCTTAAGGGATGAAAAGACCAGGAAAGGCGTGCTAGAACCTGCACAGACGATGTTTTTTGTAAGTTGTCGATAAAAAGAATTTAACACAGATTTAACAAACCTGTTTGACATTTCATCTACACTGGCTGGACGGGTGTTAGTCCCACATGAACGCCAACAGGGGAGCCCAGCAGTTTGAAATTCATACCATAGGAACATATATTTCTGAACCTCAGTTATTAAAAACATAAAGAGATGCCAAATGGAAATACACCCATTCTGGTGTAGATAATGCTAAACAATTGGCACCATGGCTCTACAACTGAACACACCATGCTGATAACCACAGTTTTAAGCAGTCAGGTGACTGATATGTACTAAGCACATTTCCAAAACCAAATCAAAGAAAATAACATAAATAAATTGGGGAAACATCTTTTAACTTGGGTAAGTAAAAACTTGAAATGACAGACTACTCCACTTACTAGGTCAGCCTAACTATGAAGTAACATCAACATCCATTTTTCTGCTATAACTGCTTGTACCATTGTTAGGCTACACTTTTTATTCTTGGGAAGCAAATGTGCTGTAAAATGGTCCTTTCTTAAATGTCAAGCTATTATTTTGAATAAGAGCACTCTTTAAACGGAAAGGAGTGGTGTTAAAGAAAAGTGGCAAAATGAGGCATGCAGTTGTTGCACTTTCCTAAAAAAGAAGCTGTTATCAGCACCTCCACCATCATCAGCATCCGTCTGAGATCACAGGCTTGTATACTATCTATTACCGTTAGTTAACTACAAGTTTATTAACACAGGAAATGAGAAAACATTCATAAATGGCTGGGAGCTCGGTTTTATGTGCCCTGCAGATCACCGTTTCTACATTTTTTTAAAACACCGTCGAGATAAAATGACTACTTGATCGGAGCCACTAAATCTGGATAACTCAATATAGCGATAGCTCTGGTGCAACGATCCTCAAGATGTCCACAACTTTGCTTTAGGTGTAAAGCGACAGGACTGTGCATCAAAATCATTTATACATGTTTCGGAAGAATAATTCACAAGAACTACAACATGTGCATTCGATCCCGAACAGCATGTAAAAGTTCACGCTGCAGATTTCTTTTCATAACACAAGGCTTTCATAATCATTCAAAGTAACTTCATGAGCAAACCCATAGAAGTACGTGTGCCACTGGCCACGGGGACACCTAAAAGTGTGACCAGCTCGGATAAGAACAAGTGAAACTCAAACACCGAGCATGATGTAGCCTGCAAAACTAACGAAAGGCATTAAAGAGCATTGCCTTTCTGTGTTTTTCCTCCTTCATCAACTGATGAAGAAAGTTCCAGAAACGTGGCTGTTTAAGGTGAACTGCTACTTTTTGGTCCGTGACTCACCCCATTAACCAGTCCATGATGGCTGGGAGGGTAGGATAGATCCACTGCCTTCTGGAGGCGTCCCCCGGCTTATCTGGGTCCCTCCAACCTTTTATTGGACAACTTCTCCGTAGGGGGATGCTTATACTTTTACCCGCAGGTTATTTAGGGTTTCTCAATTTTGGAAGTAGGAGTTGCCAATAAGGAGAAAGTGGAGCATAACGGCAAGCCCGGCGCTACTCCTCTAGAAGGCACTCGAAAGAGGACCGCATTGACTTTCAGCTTAAGACAGGCAATCGCTGACAACTATGGCGGTGTAAGCCGGTCCTTTTGGTCCCGACAGCCGTTGCTGTGCTCCGCTGTAAGGTAGCTCCTCTTCCTTTTACAGGACCAAAGAGAAGGAGTCCCGGGGGGTGCTGCTGTGCCGTCTTGGGTCATGAACGGCTGCATGGGTTACTCAACCGCTTCTGCGACCAGGCGCTGCCTCATACAGGGAACCCGGAAGTAAACATTAACCCGACCTCCCCCCTTCTTCCCGGGATGTTTGTGCGTCAACGCACAGCAGCCGAGATGACCGCTGGGAAATGTAGTCAAAATAGCCATCACGAACCGCATATTCAGAAACAGCAGTGGGTTGCACCAGCTTAGCGTAACTTAGATCGTGTAAAGTGTACCTTAAGTCTTACGTTGAAACTAAATCATTTTAAACTAGTGTCATTCTTTGTCTGTTGCACCATTCTTACTTAAATTAATCGTAGTTAGTAGCCGCTAACTTGTCGCACAGAATGACGATTCGCCGTGGACAACCAATCAATATCACTGTCTGATATTACCGGAACTAACTGGATGTTCCACGTGTTTGTTGAGTCTGGGTTATACATATCAACCGATTTGTTTAAAATACAGCTGTAATGAAACCGGCAATATGCCGTGTAGGGAGCGATGTAAGAAACGTGTTGGCTAGGTAGCTTGCTTGGTTTGCTTTAGGGGAACAACGGATCATAAAACTCGCGGCTCGGCTCATATCATGATATTTGAGTCACGGATTGGATCATTTTTCGGATTAACAAAAAATAAAAAGACTTTGTTTCCCATTTATTATTGGAAGAAATTAAAAACTGAAAGAAAACTCAAAGCGAGGAACTTTTAACATGCCCGTTTACATGAATACACAGTCTGCTTTGTCTGTATCTTTTCACTGCAACTTGCATCGGACTGAAGTCCATAGATGACATATACATCATTGTCGTTTTCTGTCTCATGTCGAGATCACGACGTATTTTCTTCACGATCTCCATATAGCCAAAGTTGTTTTCTCAAGATCACAAAATAAGTTATCTCGGAAAAATAGAAGTTGTGGCAACTCGTGTCACGAGAAGGAAAATCGGCGGAAAAGGTATCAAATATTTAAAAACAATTGGTTAAAATGATCTCTGATAACGTTGTACTATTACATGTTAAAAACGAAAAAGTTTATTAGGTTATTCACATGTATCCTATTTTCACCACTTTCTGTTACGATGGACCTTACATCTAATTTTAAGAAACTATAAAATTTACGCTATAACTTAATTCTACGTTGAAACTATTGCGTGGTGCAAATGATTATTTTTTAGTAGTGCTTAAACTCGAATGTAGGGACAGTTTACGTCCATCGTAGGCGTATCAGTTTGCTAAACAGAAATAGTAACAATGAGAAAGTGAGAAATGAGTGTCATTCAGAATTTGGCAATCAGGAGCATTCTTACACTAATATTCTAACACTATAAGCTTTTTGACTGTCATGGTTAAAACAATTCTTATTGTACTTTTCATTTTGGTGGCACTAATTAATTAATTGGTGGAATTATTTGATTTGGAGACATTAGCTAATTGTTTTGCAGCTTTGCAGCTAAACCATAGCGTTGTGCTATATGAATGAACTGTTTTGAGAAATGCTTTTATAGTCATGCTAGTGTTAAGTATTTTTGGATGAAATCTGCCAAAGCAGTCGAGAAAAAAAAATGTAATATGGTACCATTTTCTTAGTTGTTTTGGAGCATTTCTGAAATTAACATTTTCAAAACAACAAGCATTATCTCCACACCATGATGCCACGTATGCACAGCAGAACGTCAGTTCTCATTGCTCATTGTACTACACTTGTTTTGCAAATGTTAATTGTTAATTGTCATTTGAGAAATCCAGCAAAGCAATCAAAAAACTGTAATCCATTCCCAAATTTTGTTTGTATAAATACATTACCCAGTTGCTAAAAAATATTTTTTCTTAAAAGAGGACAGATAGATAGATAGATAGATAGATAGATAGATAGATAGATAGATAGATAGATAGATAGATAGATAGATTCTGTAAATACAAATATATCGGATTTAAGCAGCGGAAGTTTCTAATGAACCGTGGGTGATGTCATCATATGACATTTAAACTACAGATATATCATTCAGCTCCGAAACGCAGAGCTGGGATGTCCTGTACTCAGATTTAGGGTTACACTCATTGTTTTATTTGAATGTTCTTTGGTGTCCTAATGAAATTCTTGCATTAATGTCTGACATTCACAGATTGCATCAGGCTTATTGCAAGAGGCACAATTTGTAGAAAAATGAAATGGCTAGGGTTAAAACTTTTGTAAGGTGCATGAACTGATAACTAATAATTGTGTCCATGTGTCTCATGGAGAGCAAGATGGGAAGGCAAAGAGAAGCATTCCAGTGTAGCTGTACTTGTACGTGTGCTAGTGAGAAAAACAGGATCATTAAATTTCAGTCAATACTTAAATGCATCTTTTATAACACAGTAAGGGTTGTACTTCAAACGCGCATGCTCAGATTTCAATTAAAAACATGTAAAACCATTGTTCGACACTAGGCGGAGCTGTGAATACACAAACCAAACAGTCCTGGGGCTTCATTTATGAAACTGAGTAAATTTCAGCAAGGAAGTATGCATATGCAGTATAAATACACAAAAATGTTGTAAGCAAAAATTTTTTTTTGAATTTTTCTAACTTGGCATATGCACATTTGAGGGTGCTTTTTTTCCGTAGGCCTAAGCAACCTTGAGGCAAAAAGACATTACTTACCTGCTGATCTTACTGATCTTTTTCCTACATTAAATGTTCTTCATTACATAAAAAAATGTACATCCATCCATCCATCTATCATCTTCTGCTTAATCCGGGGTTGGGTCGCAGGGGCAGCAGTCTCAGCAGGGAAGCCCAGACTTCCCTCTCCCCGGCCACTTCGTCCAGCTCCTCTGGGGGGATCCCGAGGCGTTCCCAGGCCAGCCGAGAGACATAGTCTCTCCAGCGTGTCCTGGGTCTTCCCCGGGGTCTCCTCCCAGTGGGACATGCCCGGAACACCTCCCCAGGGAGGCGTCCCGGAGGCATCCTAATCAGATGCCCAAGCCACCTCATCTGGCTCCTCTCGATGCGGAGGAGCAGCGGCTCTACTTTGAGTCCCTCCCGAATGACTGAACTCCTCACCCTATCTCTAAGGGAGAGCCGAGCCACCCTGCAGAGGAAACTCATTTCTGCCGCTTGCACCCGCGATCTCGTTCTTTCGGTCACTACCCATAGCTCATGACCATAGGTGAGGGTAGGAACGTAGATCGACTGGCAAATCGAGAGCTTTGCCTTTTGGCTCAGCTCTCTCTTCACCATGACAGACCGATGCAGCGCCCGCATGACTGCTGACGCCGCACCGATCCGCCTGTCGACCTCCCGTTCCATCGTTCCCCCACTCGTGATCAAGATCCCGAGATACTTAAACTCCTCCACTTGGGGGAGGTCCCCAACCCGGAGAGAGCATTCTACCCTTTTCCGGCTGAGAACCATGGTCTCGGATTTGGAGGTGCTGATTCTCATCCCAGCTGCTTCACACTCGGCTACGAACTGCTCCAGTGAGAGCTGAAGGTCACGGTCCGATGAGGTCAACAGAACCATATCATCTGCAAAAAGCAGAGACCTAATTCTGAGGTCACCGAACCGGACACCCTCAACGCCCTGGCTGCGCCTAGAAATTCTGTCCATTAAAGCTATGAACAGAATCGGTGACAAAGGGCAGCCCTGACGGAGTCCAACCCTCACCGGAAACAAGTCCGACTTATTGCCGCCCATGCGGACCAGGCTCTGGCACCAGTCATACAGGGACCGAACCGCCCTTAAAAGGAAGCCCGGTACCCCATACTCCCGGAGCACTCCCCACAGGACTCCCCGAGGGACACGGTCGAATGCCCTCTCCAAGTCCACAAAACACATGTAGACTGGTCGGGCAAACTTCCATGAATCCTCCAAAACCCTGCTGAGAGTATAGAGCTGGTCCACTGTTCCACGGCCAGGGTGAAAACCACACTACTCCTCCTGAATCCGAGGTTCGACAATCCGACAGACCCTCCTCTCCAGGACCCCCGAATAGACCTTACCAGGGAGGCTGAGGAGTGTGATCCCCCTATAGTTGGAGCACACCCTCCGGTCCCCTTTCTTAAAGAGGGGGACCATCACCCCCGTCTGCCAGTCCAGAGGCACTGCCCCCAATGTCCAGGCGATGCTGCAGATGCGTGTCAGCCAGAACAGCCTCACAGCATCCAGAGCCTTGAGGAACTCTGGGCGAATCTCATCCACCCCTGGGGCCCGGCCACCGAGGAGCTTTTTGACCACCTCAGTGACCTCCGCCCCAGAAATAGGCGAGTCCACCCCCAAGTCCCCACACTCTGCTTCCATATCAGAAGGCGTGTCGGTGGGATTGAGGAGGTCTTCGAAGTATTCCTTCCACCAACCCAAAACGTCACGAGTTGAGGTCAGCAGCGCACCATCCCCACCATAAATAGTGTTGATGCTGCACCACTTTCCCGCCCAGAGCCGCCGGATGGTGGACCAGAATCTCCCCGAAGCCGTCCGGAAGTCGTTCTCCATGGCCTCGCCAAACTCCTCCCACACCCAAGTTTTTGCCTCAGCAACCGCCAAAGCCGCATCCTGCTTGGCCTGCCGGTACCTGTCAGCTGCGTCTGGAGCCCCACAGGCCAAAAAGGCCCGATAGGACTCCTTCTTCAGCTTGACGGCATCCCTTACCACCGCTGTCCACCAGCGGGTTCGGGGATTGCCGCCGCGACAGGAACCGACTACCTTACAGCCGCAGCTCCGGTCAGCTGCCTCCACAATGGAGGCACGGAACATGGCCCATTCGGACTCAATGTCCCCCACCTCCCCCAGGATATGGGAGAAGTTCTGCTGGAGGTAAGAGTTGAAACTCTCCCTGACAGGGGATTCCACCAGACGTTCCCAGCAGACCCTCACTATACGCTTGGGCCTGCCAGGCCTGGCCGGGTTCCTCTCCCACCAGCGGAGCCAACCCACCACCAGGTAGTGATCGGTTGACAGCTCCGCCCCTCTCTTCACCCGAGTGTCCAAGACATGCAGCCGCAAGTCCGACGACACGACTACAAAGTCGATCATCGAACTGCGGCCTAGGGTGTCCTGGTACCAAGTGTACATATGGACACCCTTATGCTTGAACATGGTGTTCATTATGGACAATCAGTGATGAGCACAGAAGTCCAATAACAAAACACCGCTCGGGTTCAGATCGAGGGGGCCGTTCCTCCCAATCACGCCCCTCCAGGTCTCACTGTCATTTCCCACATGAGCATTGAAGTCCCCCAGCAGAACAAGAGAGTCCCCAGGAGGAGCGCTCTCCAACACCCTTTCCAAGGACTCCAAAAAGGGTGGGTATTCTGAACTGCGGTTTAAAGATGGAGATCCTTTTGAATAATAGTTTGTTAAGATAAATAATGTTTAGTGTTTGTATTTGAGGCAGCTTGTCTTGAAAGGGCCAGCAGGAAGTTGGGACCTGTCCTGTGACCGGAGAACGTTCAGCCTAAGTGCAGAGCATTTAACCAGGATGAACACACACATTTCCTGAGCCCCATCTTGGCACCATCAGGCAACCCAAAATCAGTATAAACACATGTGTTCCAAAATGGAATGCCGGACCCAGCTCGGCCTATTCTGAGAGATGACCTCATTGCCAAAGTACTCAGTTTCACCCATTCACAGACACTGTCTCCTTTTTCCATTGCTTCCTGTCATTTTCTTGAAACTTCTATGCTGCAAGAAAGGGAGAAGCAATTGTGTTTAGTTTCAAGTAAAGTTAAAATGTTTTGCTGAGCAACTTTGAATAACTCCTGTTCTTCAGCAACTTCATTGGTTTCCTGTCAGATATCATATTAATTTCAGGATTTTGAATCTATTAATCTTTAAAGTCCTTCATAATATGACTCCTGTCCCCTGTCTTTGGGTCTCACTCCTTCTTGATATTTGAAGTACTGACTGTTTCTCTACATTCAAATATCAGCTCAAAACCCATCTTTTAAAACTTGCTTAATTACTTTAATTTTTTTTACTTTATTTAGGTAGCTTTTAATTTATTTGATTATGATAAATTTGAACATATTAATAAACATTCAGAAGTGTTTGTATATTGTGTGGATTGTCTTTTTTGTTTTGTAAGGTGTCCTCGAGTGCCTTGAAAGGCACCTTTAAATAAAATGTATTATTATTATGATTTATTTAGAAAGAAAGAAAGAAAGAAAGAAAGAAAGAAAGAAAGAAAGAAAGAAAGAAAGAGAATTTTATTAATCCCGAAGGAAATCTTAAAACTATGTTTTAGAAATGCGCAAACCTTTATTGACATGACATAGAAACAATTTCATGAAATCATTCTAGCAGTGTAGATTTCCCCAGGGGGATCCTGGCCACGACACGATGACTAATTAGCCAGGCCGGCATTAAGGGATGCTAAGGCTGCCCGCAGATGTATGTCGGATACTGACACCAGTGTATCAGCACTCTTCCAGGTTGCCAGCTTCTGAGATACACCGACATGCGCGCTGACGGTACCTTCTGAGAAAAAGGGAAATTGGCTGGCAGAGCCCCCAGAAGTGCCTGCATCCTCTGCACAGAACGGCTACTCGGTTTGCGGTTCTGGCTTCTGAGGTGGCGCTGACTTGCCAGTCAGTTTCACTTTGTCTCATGCAAGAGTTATATATGCAAGCGTGCTACAGTACCATTAAAATGTAGTATGTACATTCTGTTTAGAAATTCTACTTAAAAATCCTGTGTAAAATCATCTCTCATACCATTCTCCCATGCGGGTAGGTCTATCAAAATTAGCGCAGCTTTTGGTAACGCGATCAAAGAAATAATAACACGCTATGACTTCGAAGAACCCTTTTCATAAGATGATTCTTCTTCTTCTTCTTCTTCTTCTTATTATTATTATTATTATTATTATTATTATTATTATTATCATTACAGGTTCTCTCTATGTCCTCGTGAGGTTTGCTACCTGTACTCCAGTTTTCCCCCACAGTCCAAAAACATGTTATGGTGAATTGGTGTTGCCACTGTGCATGTGATTGGTGTGTACGCCCTACGATGGGTTGGCACCCCGCCTATAGCTTCTGGGATGGGCTCCAAACCCCTGTGACACTACATATGACAAGCAGGTGTAGAAGATGGATGTATGGACGGATGAATGGATGGACAAAAAAGATGAATTCCTCACAAAAAAACACAATAGGCCTAATTACATTAAGAAACAACAAAGCTGGGTATGACCTTGGCGTACTTTCCTTCCTCTTTCCTCAGCAGCAAATGCAATTCTGCAGACACTGTGTTATTGGATATGCATCTGTCTGGAGGGCTCGCCATCTACTAGTCAGAAATATACAGGGCTGTCGAGCAGCATGCCCCCCGCAATCGCTAATAATCTGCCCTCTGCTCTCTGTCTGTCTGATTCAATGGCTACAGTGTAAAATTTCATATGTAAAGTGCTACAATATGAATATTTAAATTATAATTTTAAATAATAAATGAAACTGATTGACTGTTTTATATGCTTAAAAGGGTAATTGATGTATGTAGTATACAGTACATAACATAAACCAGTTAGGTGTAGATCTGCCGTTCAATCTTTAAAACAAAAAGAGTATGGTATTCAAGAAAAAACTGACTGGCTTGAATGAAGTGAAGCAATTTCAAAATGTAACAGTAGGTGGCAGCATTAAACCCCTCAGTTTAGGGTCCTGCCATTCATAAAAGCCTGCGGGAAAATCATTTTAGCAGAATTTCCGTCTCAGTGTGCAGGATTAGTCATGCTTATAATTTACCATCATAATCATCAAAGTTCGGTTTCCTGAGCATATACAGACATCCTGCCAGCCCTGGAGCTACCACTCCATGGATACAGCATCAGCACAGAGCAGTTGATCATCAAAGGCAGTCCCAACATTTAAGAGAAGACTATGATTCCACTCTGAAGATGCATAATATGCATAATACTGGATTGTATAATTAGGTATACTGAAGTGGGACCTGCAGTCTTGCAGACAAAAATTACTCTATAAAAATAATTGATGATAAGTTGCTATAGGGTGCTTTGTATTGTGTTATCTTGTGTTGGGAAAGGTACCATATAGAATTGAACTGAACTGAACTGAAATGAAACGAAATGAAATGAAATGAAATGATTTGAACTGAACTGAATAGAACTGAAATAAACTGAATTGAAATGAATTGCATTGAACCCCCATAACAGACTGAGGTTTACTTTTGCACATTGCTCCAAATAAACATTTTGTATACATTAATAAATTATGCTTCTTACTTCCTCTGCCTTGCTTGCTGTTTTGATGAAGGCAATTTAACAAATGAAAGTAAGATTAAAATATCTGCAGCACTACATAAACATCTCATAAATTGCTGCATAAACTGCACAAATAAAGGTGTAGTACGAAAAATAGGGTTTTATTTGTATGAAAGGGGAAGCTCGCAATCTTTTCGCAATTTGGTTAGATTTCCAATAATGCACCACACAAATGAAGCTATTTACAGAAATAAATAATAACAAATGGTCTTGGTGACTCACGTTTCCTGGTGAGTGCAGAAAACACATGTGGCAAGAAGTAGTTTTGGCACAGAGACTTGCACTTAGCAAGCTTTGACATCAGCGGACAATCACTGCCATTACCTTCATTCATCTGTAACTTGTTCAGCATGCCCAGCAGTTTAGTTTAGAGGGGTTACCCGGTTTTGGCTGGCACCTTTTTTGGCAGCGCCGCACCCTCGCAGCCATGGTCGAGTCACCAATGTGAGCCCTGCCACTGTTCCTCTGATTTCCCTTTTTGCCATCAAAAGCAAAGGACGCTGGACCTGTTGGCAGAGCTCAGGTTATGTGAGTTCAGAAGGATGAAATGGAGAAAAAAATAGACTGTTTAATTTTAAAGCAGCATTAGTCACTCACTTTAAGCAAGTGGAAAAGTGAGGAACACAGCGTTGACGTAACAATCCTAACAGTTTCCATATTTCAGCTTAGAGCTGAGTAGCCAGGTGGACGCGCAGCCTGCCCAAGCCTGCTAACAATCAGCTACTCTGCCACTGCGTCCACTTGGGCCAGATTCTTCAGCTCTCCCTCTCTCTCTCTCTCTCTCTCTGTCTGTCACATGCACACACACACACACGCACACACACACACACACACACATATATATATATCCATCCATCCATCCATTTTCCAAACCGCTTATCCTACTGGGTCACGGGTATATATATATATATATATATATATATATATATATATATATATATATACATGTTGGTATACCTATCTAAAAGGGGACCTTCCATTCATTTCTGTGGGATAACCCTAAGCCCAACAATGACAACCTTAACCCCTACCCAGCCCTATCCTTAATCATAAGTAATCAAACAAAATACACATTTTTTTTGGCATTTTTAGCTTTTTGATTGCAGTCACAGATTTGTATTAAATTGAATTTCCTCTTCTGGGGACTGAAAAAATAAGGACTGGAAAAATGGTCCCCATAAAGTCAAAATAACTCGTTTTTATCACATTGCCAGGACAATTGGTCCCCACAATCTAATATTCACATGACCCACGGCCCCCTCCCCCCACATACGCTTCTAGTTAAATTTCATTTATTGAAAATATGCACTATACTGCTAAATCAATTTTGTAGTGCTTTAGAGATTAATATAGACTGAGGTACTTTTCAGGTAAAGGACATTCATTCCTGTAACATCATCTTAGCTATCAGATTCTTGTTTTTTCTAGGAGTCTTATGACTTGCATCATCGCTCAGTCTGCAGTCATTGAGCTAGCCCGGATGGCATTGACTTATGTCTTTTTCCTTTTAATCCTCTTACTGCATGGTGTCCTCTTACGCTGAAGACGCAGACACTTTCGAAGGGTGTGTTTTTCCAGTATCTTAGCAGAAAACATAGCTTGCGCATTTTGCTTGACAGTCCCATCCTTGTAAGTGATGACAAGAACTGTGATCAGTTTTAAAGAAACTTCAAAAGTTCAGTCTAGAATAACATTGTCAGCCACTGATATGAACTTCTTCAAACATTCTGAAAATAACCATTAAACACAACTGTTATGCTAATTATTGTCAGAGTTCTGGGAATAGTTTGGTAGTCACTGAACTAAAAAAGGCTCATAAAGCAGCATGCGTACTAATTTAGATAAAATACCAAGAAAAGTTTTCTTCCAGGTCCTTTCATCCCACCATTTATGGTCAAAAATGAATCATAATCACTGTCAGCCACTCAGACTTTACAGCATATTGAGTAGGAGGAGGTCCCAATCATCGTGATCTGGGTACACAGGAAACCCCACAATGATCCACAAGTGCTTGTGTAACATTAGTCACCTCTGAGAGAACTTAATAATGGTCCATGTGCACATAAATACGTCTACCATCTACTTACACATAATGTTCTGTGATTAGGGGATCCTGGTACTTAATCACTTCAGGAGAGTTGTGAGCATCTTACACTGATGTGCATGACAGCCTGATTATGATGGTGAAATTCATATAGGAAGCAATGAGTCTTCGGTAGTTTCATGGGAGCTGCTGTGTGGTCATGTTTAATACTTTATCACAAAAGCGTACATTTTCATGTGTACTTCTTAAGTATTACTGTTACTTTCAACCTAGAAAAAATACTCTAAAATGGGAATGAGTTTTTCTGAACTTCTGGAGTGCAATAAAATACATCCAGAAATTCTGCCTTAAGAACATAAGAAATTTACAAACGAGAGGAGGCCATTCGGCCCATCAAGCTCATTTGGGGAGAACTTAACTAATAGCTCAGAGTTAATAAAATCTTATCTAGTTCTGATTTAAAGGAACCCAGGGTTTTAGCTTGTGTTACACTAGCAGGAAGACAATTCCATACTCTAACTACACGCTGTGTAAAGAAATGCTTCCTCAAATTCATTTAAAAATATTCTCCCGTTAATTTACACTTATGGTCACGAGTTCTAGTATTTAAACTAATATTGAAGTAGCCATTTGGCTGAACAGCATCCAGACCTGTTAGAATCTTATACACCTGGATCATGTCCCCCCTTAGTCTCCTTTGCTCGAGGCTAAACAGATTCAGCTCAGCTAACCTCTCCTCATAAGACATAACAATGGCTAGATATTGTATATGCATGTTATACACAAAAAAGTCAGAATTGTGAAAGCTCCCTTGCTATTGGTCAGATGACTGCAATATAATCCTGTCCCTCCAGATGTGGGCCTGCATCAGTCATCTCTCTGATAGCTACTACTCAGGCTCAGTGGGCGATGCCCCTCCAAATGAGCCATTGTGCCCCCCCAGATGCCACCCGCCAAGGACACCATCCTTTATTTTAATTACATTTTATTTTCTAATGAAGGTCTTCATCCTACAACAAATAAGCCTTGTCCCTTCCAAGGGGCGTGGCTATGGAGTGTCTGCTTACCCAATGCCCCCCACCCTATTGACAACTTTTACTGTCGCCACCCAAAAATATTGGGTCTTTGAGATTTGTTCTGGTGCCAACACTGTAACTATAGTTCTACTGCAACTTCTTCCATCCCGACCTCAGCATACACTGATTGGTTTAATTTGATTTTGAGTGAAGGATGAAGGGAGCGAGAGATCAACAGACAGACAAGTACAGCATCACTAGTAATGCGGATACTGTACTGTCCTGTCGTGGTAATGAGGGAGCTGAGCTGTAAGGCAAAGCTTTCGATTTACCAGTCGATCTATGTTTCTACCCTCACCAATGGTCACAAGCTCTGTGTAGTACAAATGTGCAGAAATGATTTTCCTCTGCAAGTCACAGCCTTAGAGATAGGGTGAGGAGCTCGGACATCCGGGAGGGACTCAAAGTAGAGCCGCTGCTCCTCCACATAGGTGGAACCAGCTGAGGTGGTTTGGGCATCTATGTATGATGCCTCCTGGACGGCTTATATCTTTTGGCTGGCCTGGGAATGCCTTGCTGTCCTACTGGAGGAGCTGGTGGAGTTGCCTGGTGAGAGGATAGTTTGGGCATCCCTGCTTAGACTGCAGCCCCCATGATCCGACCCAGGATAAGCGATGGAGAATGAAAGAATGAAAAAAAGGACTTTGACTGCACCAAGAAGAAAGTCTCGATAAACTCGTGTGCCAGATCACTACGGATCTACAACAATTTAGCCAGGAAAAAAGAATAAGGGTGATTTAAAAATCAGTCATAGAGCAGTTCAGTTAGCTTGCTCTTCTATACAGCAGTTGGCTTAAGCAGCATGCAGCCATTCATGCATGAAACTCTGACCAGAATGAGTGGATGAAAACCCGGATTTGGTTTTTATTGGGCAGGAGCTCCCTTGATCCAAGAGACACCACATTTGTTTGAGCGCTGCAGTTGTCAAAGCCACATGAATTCTCAGGACACACCCCATGCCATTTGCTATTACTAGTTTTCTTATATTTGGAATTCAGCAACATGCAGGTTTTTTAATGACCCAGTCTGGGATCAAATGGACGTAATTTAACTATATTTCCTATGTACAAATCTGACTACATATGTTTTCTACACGACATATCTGATCACCATTATTATAGGTTCGAAGGGCTCTTAAGGTCTCTTAATGTTGAATAATAAGTGACAGTGTGAATTGTTTTCATATAACTCAAATATAGAATGTTCACTGGTAAATCATCACGCTAAACTCATTATAACGAAGATCATCCATTCAACATTCATCCATCCATAGGGATCTACAAATTACCCACATAAAAAGAGACAAGAGGCTTTTCGCTTGAGTTTTTGTTTCATTTTCACAAAACAGGTACAAGGGAAGGAAAAGCCTTTCAGTTTAACCTGAGGTATTTTGCATCAAGCAGCCAAAGGTATCAGAATTTTCTTTTAAAATTACATTGCAATTTACAACAAGATAATAAAATCAATAATGACAATTTATTATAATCAAGACAATCTGCATCATTTCATTACATAGGTTATAAATAATAATTATAAGAATGGGAACAACAATGTTTTTCAAAATACTTAGAAAAGAAAGAAAAAGAAAAGAAAAGAAAAAGGAAAAATGACACACAGGGAAAAAAAAAACAGTCAATCAAAGTCCGAATTTTCAGCAGCACAAACAGAAGGTCAAAGGTTGTCATTTGAAAATGCAACCAGGATCAAAAATAAATTTATATACACTGCAAGTCGAGTAATTGCATTCACTTTAGTAATGATAAAATCCTTTCCTCGTGCATTTTCATAAAGAAAGAATAATAAAATAAGGCCAGAATGGGGGCTGATTTTATACCGTATCAAAATACTCTATCTACGGCAGAGCTCAACATTAGTGAGTAACGTAGCATCACCTGCTGGAAGCCACTGTGTAGAGCAGGGATCCAAGATGTTCTATAGCATCAGACTCTTTTATTGCACTGGCAACAGGGCTAAAAGACACCTCAGCATGTTCTGATTAAAATGTGCTGTCAGAGTCCATTCAAGATTTCAGGTTCATTCTAAAGAAGCTCGGGAAAGTAACACAGATCAAAACCAGGGCATCGCTAAGCTACTTTAAGGGAGTTTTAGTTCCCGTAAAATATTCTTTAGCCCCCAGAATAAATGTGCACTAATTAGTTTAAATAATGTGCTCTAATTATCATTAAATTCAGCGCCCCCCCCCACCCCAGTAAAGGCCTAGCCCCCAATTTTCATAAATCTCTCATAACGCTCTAAGGTCACAGGTCTAAGGTTTGTCATTCATCCTTAATCTGAATCTCCCAGAAGAAAATGCATGCTTTGAAGATTAGGTGAGAAAGGTTTTTCTCGGGGATATTGCTAGAAGTTTTCTAAATCCCTAAAGTCCACCTTGGTTATACAGAGAAAAAGGAATCAAAAAAATAATCAAAAAAAAGTATTGCTTGAGTTGAGTTTGTATATTTCTGGTTTCAAAAACACCTGAAATAAACCGTCATGATTTCATCTTATTTATATCGTTTTTCTCACTGACTGAACAAATAGCTAAAGTAAATTAAAATGAATTATCAAGAAAGGCGCATTAACAGCGCTGTGACACACACGCACACATGCACTTTCTCACTACACGCGTGTGACCTCACTACCTACAAGGTCACAGGGTTATTTCCCGGCATGCTTAGCGCTCACATGCACATCACAAGTGCCCTCCAAGCCACCGGTGGCATCGTCAGTCTTGCGGCGCGGCCGCCCACCGGGCATTGCTGGAAGAATCCGTCGCGTTCGCATTTATTAAATGCATATGCGCTCTATGTGTGTTTTGCCACATGCTCGCCGCCATTTAGCTAGCTTGCGGCCTGCCCAGCACAGAGTCCTTCATTTACGTTCTGTCCCCAGTCAGGGTCACCCGTGTCAACGTGACATGTGTCACTGCCTGACACAACCAGTTACACAATGAAAGCCAGATCAAAGCTTCCTCCACGGTCCTGCAGAAGGGGGTCCCCCTTTGCAGTGAGGGAAGCATGCGGATTTCCCTGCAGAAGGCGAGCGATCTGTAGGGGGTGTGATTTACAGTATGCATCAGTGACAGCCAGTGTCATTGTCATCTTAGGCTTCTGCACGCTTGTGCTAAGAGACAAAGCAGGAACGCTGCTCTTTCAGATTCCTTCGAGCCAAAAATGCTAACAAAACTAACAAAAAATAGAACTATGTTATAAATAAACCCATTTGCTCCTCTCCCTCCCCCACCCCATCCCCCTCCACAAGAAGGCAGTTCTTGTCCATAGACTGGTATGTCAGGACACCTCGATGATCTCCATACTGCCAGAGAAGCTGGACTGCTTGCTGATCTTGGCGAGCTCCTCGCAGGAGCCAGTCTCAGCAATGCTGTCCTCAAACTCCATCTGGCAGCTGCGACGTTTGAACTGTTTGTCGGAGACGCCGCCGGGGGTGTCCTCGTGCCAGCTGGCCCGTGAATCCCGCCGCTCACCTGGCTTTTCGCGCAGGCACACTGGCTCACGGCCGCCGGGGAGTCCGCTGCAGCTAAAGGCTACATAGGCCGAGCTGCTCCCGAAACGCACGCTGCTCCCCCCAGCCGGTGAGTCAGTGCCCAGATACCACGGGCCATCACCCATGGGCGTGTCTGGGGTGGTAGGTTGTACCGGGTCCCTGTGCTTGGTCCACATTTGGCCAGAGCCCAAGCCGGGGAGGCTGAGGAGCAGTGAGGCCTTCAGGTTCCTGCCCAGGCCAGAGCTCTTCTGGGGGGTCTCGCTTCGGCCGACACTCAGGCTCAGCGACGAGCCCATGCTGCCCTCGCTTTGGCCTTTCCATTTCTGCCGCGTCCAGGATTCCCCGCTGCTTGTCGATTCCAGCATGGCTGGACTGTCCGTCACTGGGGAGAATGGACAGGTGTCATTGGGGACACCCGGACTGTCCAGCTTGCAGAGCTTGGGCACATTCTCTGCATCCACGAATTCGCTGTCCATGCTGGAGGCATCTCTGGGCCCAGGGCCTGGGTTATAGGCAGAGTGGATGTTCAGGGAGAAAGTGCGCTTCAGGAGGCTGGTGTCCAGGATGTGCTCTGACGACAAGTGCAGGCCATTGAGGCCTTGCTGGAGCGAGGCAGGGCTAGAAGCTTTCGGCTCCATTGCCTGGACCCTAGGCTCTACGTCATGGAGTCTGCTCTCCAGAAGACTGCTCCTGCCACTGCCTTCCTGGGCCTTACGCTCAGGCTCCTCCTCAAGCTGATCAATCAGGTTCTTCCCGGGGACTGAAGACAAGGCCTTCAGGAGCTTCAGGCCCTTCTCAAACTCCAGCAGCTGACCCAGAAAATTGAAGTTTGGTGATATTGAGGGCCTCCTGTCCTTCACAAACCTTGAAGGTAGAGAAGCAGAGAGTAGAATTAAGATTTTGGTTCAAAATCACCGCACTTGGGCACACAACCAAACTAGCTACTACAGGCAGATTTAATAGTTTTAACACTGCAATTCGCAAACCAATTTAAAATATTCCATTACTTGAAAAGGTTCTATACAGTACATAAATCATTTATAAGAAGCAAAGGCTCTAAAACAAGGAATTTTGCCAAAGCATTCATGGAAGAAGTTACCTGTAAGCATCATCTGATGACAGGCCCATTGTTTTCATAATATAAGCAATGGCGATTGTAGCTGACCGGGAAATTCCCGCCAGACAATGGACAATGACTCGACCGTTGGACACTTTGGCTTTGTCTACAAGACAAAGAGACAAAACTTATCAAAAAAAGAGAATGCAGACCAGAGAATGTCCTAATGGGAACTAATTTTCAGTAACATGAGTCAAACTATATAAAAATGGCAGTTTATAAGTGAGTTGGATACCAGACACAGAAAGCAAAACAAGTAGTGAGCAGGATTCCACAGACATGGAAGTGATGGAGACTCTCCTTACCAATGAAGTCGTTGGTCTTCTCCAGCCAGGGCAGGAGCTTCTCACAGTAGCTGTCGTTGACGGGGACCCGCAGGAAGTGGCTCTCGCAGATGAAGTCGGGCTTTGGGCACGTGTTACTGGCATTCAGCACATAGGTGATACCATTCTGTGCCATCAGGTCCTGAAAGCAGCGACACAGCTCTGTTATGATTCTCACCTTTTAAAAGAGGCATAAAAACTCCTAACCTCAAAGCTTCTTCTCCATACTGGACGGCAAGCAAAAGCAGTAAAAACAGTCAAATAAAGAGACACGCCTGAAGTCAGTCATTCATTATGCAATATGACAGGATTTTTTGTCAATTTAAGGATTTTAAAAGGAAAAAGGCTCAATTTTCTTCTGTTCATGCTACAAAATGAAGCATGGTTTTTCCATGCAAGGCAACTAATTATAATAATTATAATTTTTGTAAAAGGCACTTTTTCCTCATTCCACTGATGTGAAATCACATAGCAACTGTACACCCAAAGGTGTGCAGCAATGCATAGTCATACACTGACAAAACTCCCTGAAATAAACCTCTTCTTCACTGCTACTAATTGCATATGCTATGCTACTAATAGTGTCTGAACAACAGACTGCAGACAGTAAAACCAGTTGTAAATGATTAATCACACATGGGATTTTTTGACTGGGAAAACAGGCAAGACACAGCTCCCATAAACCCATGTCTAGGTCTCCCCTCACCTTGTTGAGGACATCTTTTTGTGAGCCTAGGTAGAGGTGGGGCAGGATGCGCGTGGGGCCCACGTTGGCTACCGGAAGGCAGGGCTGAGAGAGGCTCATGGGAAGGATGGTAGTAGGTTTGCCCTCACAGAGGCTGGGGAAGCAGGAGGAGAAGGCTGCAAAGCCCCCTGCAAAGAAGATGCGGAAAAGCAGCGTTAATCCCAGAGGACATGGGAAACTAGAGAGAGCATTCATATGCAAACATCGCTAGTAAAACTATCAAGTGTCTGTCTCTTCTTAGAATAATCTATCAATAACTGATGACAGGAAAAAAAGCCCGGCTTGCAAAAGTTTAAATTCCACTGCAGGTCGGGGCACATAGCTGGGGCTCCAGTTGACAGATGTAAATGTCACATCACGAAATGTCCCTCAGGGAAATCCTGATCGGGCTTAAGCCATGTAATGGTACAGAAATACACTGGAAGCAATGAGGTGAGGGAGCCACAGTCATTTAAGGGATGTCAGGTTAGGTAATTTTACAAACGAGTCATCGGGTGACTCACTGCTGCTATTTGCATGCAGCTGAATTCTGGGAACGTGAGCGTGATTTCAACCAGAAAGGCAAACACTGCGCTGACACGAAAGGGCTTCCTCAAACAATGTTCTCAGCACGTCTAAGCAGATAAGATCCATTTCTGTCAAACGTGCACCCCGTGCTAAAACAAATACGTTTGTGCACACTCACTATTCCAGATCTTGTTTAATGGTGTAAGGTGATCCAGAATAAAGTCATAGATAAAATCAAGCGCTTCTTACAAAAAAAAAAAAAAACACTCAAGTCATTTCTGAGAATTTAACAGCAGGTGTGACATCACTGGGAGAAATGACAAAACGGGGAAATACACAGAGACTTGGATTGCCGACAGGTCACACAGAATTACATTTGAGGCCCTCGACCTGGGGTCCGGGGCCCCCTTTACTGGGAGCCACTCCCATGGGGGCCTGCAAATGCTCAGCAGACACCTGCTGCAGGCATTACGGAAGCCAGCTCTCTGGCTGACATTCAATATAAACAGTGGCTTTAATAATTACTCACCTCAGTGTTTTGAATTACTCGGGTTTGTCTGCCTTGGTTACAAGCTTTTTTTTAACCCCAATTAAGCTTAAAGACATTTTAAGACCTAGCCTTCTACTTTGTTAAGCCTTCTAAACAACAATGGCTCTGCGTAAGAGCAAACAGGTATTTGAAAAGGCTACCTCATCAGTGGGTATTTTCTAAGACAGGTGCACACACAGAGAGGCTGTGATACCCATGAGGTCATGTGTCAGGCCCTGTGGCTGAGTAAGTCTGTTTGCATAATGAATACCACTGACAACGACAACCAGTCAATGATGCAAATCATGTTATTTTTACATAAAACAGAAAGATATTCAGAATAAGCCCAAACCTACAGCTCAGTGGGATGTGCTGAGAAATGTACACTACAATTGTTAATATTTTTTTTACAGAACTCTGACATTTGCTTTACACTACCTAGCCTTTTAAGACTTCAATAAACATGAATAAAAATACTGGACAAACATAAAGGATTGAACAGATGGTAAAACCGGTTTTTAGGTAGAGTTACAGCACTGTCCTGCGGGCTCCTACTGCTACTACGGTGACTGGCCCTTTAAGAGCAGTAAACCTTGCCCATTCCCAGCTATTAATGGCAGCTGCCACGGGGCATGACATCATCTCTCAACATTACTGGTCGACAGGCAGGATCTTGCCTTGTCGGTTTTGGACGAGGGCGATCTTGTCCCCACGCACATGCTGACACACAAGTTCCTTGGCTGCACACTCCCCTGGACCTGCCCTGTGCCAGGTTCTCGCTTCCCACACCACTCCGATCCATTTTAGCACTGCACTTTAAACTGTCTTTTTTTAAACATAGTCAATGGGGGTGTACAGGGATTTAAGTCGATTACATCCACAATGGGCTTCTATCCCTACTGTGATGATAACTTGACAGTGATGTCACACAATTCAGGAAAAGCTCAGGGGGAGGCTATGAAAGCCGTGAGTGATTAAGGCTCAGTGAGACCCAGGAACCGCACAGTAACTGCATAGAGAGGAGAGCAAATACAGAAACATACAGGATGATCTGCCAGTCATTTTGCTCCTAAATAATGCACCTGCATGATACCAGAACCCCAACAGGGTGACATGAAGCCTGTCTCCTGTGTGTGTGTGCGTGTGTGTGTGTGTCTGTGTGTGCATGTTCTCATGTGCCATGCCAGTGTCTGGGAAGTCTGGTTTTCCTTTGCAGACCAAAGACATGCAATTAGGCTAAATTGCATCTCTAAATTCCCCAGAGCGTATAAAATTGTGTGTGCGGGCATAAGTTCTATGATGCAGTGGCATCCCATCCCGGCTATATCCCATGCTGGGATGTGGATAATAACTGTGTGATCTTAAAAAATCAAACAAAAACAAAATCACAAAAAACTGAAATGGAACTTACATGAATTTATGCATGCAGTAATTAAGTCATCTAGTGGAAATATTCAACAAAGATGTAGCCTGGACTGTACAGTGGCGAAATAAAGAACAACCTATATTGTGGGTAGGGGGAAGGGGGGGGGGGCAAACAAACATCGACACACATCATGCAGCTAGTCTAAATGGGGAAGATATCTGGCTGAACTGTCACAGTGTTAATCCTTTACAAATGCAACTTATCTTCATGCAAGAGCATACAAATGCTATTAGTCATTATGGAAGAGAATCGTAAGCCTTAATAACAAGATGGGGTTTACTTTACAAGAGTCCTGGAAGTCTGTTTAGGAATCCAAAAATTGTGCCTAGTTTACTGCAAGACATCTGGGCAAATATAAGTTCATCATCCTGTCTGACTGAAAAAAAAAACCCAAATTCTACAAAATCATACAATATCTTGTCAACACTCTGCCTTAATTGGTAACGCTGCACATCCACCTCTTTCCCCCTGGGCTGGGTACTCTCTCAGTGCCAGAACAGTACTTCTGTCATAGCTGCACAATGGAGCCTCAGTCACTGGACTTGGAGCTGTACATCACATGACCTCCATATGAATAGTTACCATGGAAACAAGAGGCATGGCTGTCACTTCTACCAGTGGCAGAATGTGGCATCCCACCCAAGAAAAGCAGTGTAAAAGGACCACTTTAGTATAAGTAAGCGTTCTGCACGGTGGAAACAAGGGACATAGGCCAAGGCTTGAGCCCTATGCTTCTCCACAACGCACACAACCACCTCCATGCAGACAGACGTTATTGCAAAGTCCCCCCTGTCCGGCGCGCCATGTGTGGTCCGCGGCGAGCGTCTGCAGGGTCACACTGAATGACGCTTCCACACAATGACGTGTATAAAACCAGCAGCCTGCATTTAAGATGGCCTCACAAGACTGCCACGAGCAGCAGAAAAGGTCCGATTCAGTTCCTGCCCTCATTCTAACCTCAAGTGTGACTGTGCTTATTTTGAGGGCAGCAAAGGGGTGAAAGCCAAGGGAAAGGAGGTCACTGTGCCGCGGAGCCGGACTTCCTGTTTCCAGCACTTATGAAAGAGCTCTGTAGGCTGCAGCCCCTGAGGCACAGAGCCACTCCCTTTAACTCACTCCCCAATGCTGCCAAGGAAAACAGACCTGGACAATGAATGAAAGACTTCAGGGACAGTCTGTGAGAGGCCCATTAATGCTGTAGATAACTCCGGCACACATGTAGGTCATCTCAAAACAGCCAATCAGAATGCAGCCTGCTTCTTCAATAAACAATGCACCGGAACCATCTTCAGTAGGATCCTATAGCGCCCAGGCACGTCCCACTTCTCCACTCTGTACTGCTCTGTATGAGCTCCATGATGGAAAGAGGCACATTTCATAATAGCATTTTCATCTGTTGTTGCCAAATAAATACCATTTTAAATGCTAAATGTGTCATCATTAAAGGAAGTCTGCTGGCAATGCTCAGAATGCATGGAAATACATTTCACACCGACACACATGACAAACAAATTTATCCACATATCAGTATAAATCTACTGAAATACTGGTGCAGAGTTTAAATTATTATAACAATTATTCAGTGATTATATCTTCCCTAAAAACACTGACAATAATGCAGTATGTAATTTTCTCTGCAAGAGAAAACACTTAATGTTATTTAAAATGGTATTACTAACCCTGCAGGTGGCGCTGGTGTAAAAAAAAGACTCTGCAGACCAATTTCCCCATAACAATGACAGATGAGGATCACTTTAATATTTTTCATGAAAAGCAAAGCAGAACGGACTCCTGTTTGTAGAACGAGCTGGACCCCTGTATCAGCAGGGAAATGGCTCTTTGCCTCCTCCCCTATTCCACTGCAAAAGGACATTTCTGTGGTGCACTTATCCTCCAGTCAGCCACTGGGTGATTATAACATAATTATTATAATATAATATTTTGGACACTGAAACAACAGCCATAACCAACAGAGGGACAAACGAGTCAAACGTAACTCAGGTGCAAATGCTTAAACTCTCAGACTCCCTCCACATACTGCATTGCTCTCCAAGGGAGCTTTATTAGGAGGTAGGAGAAGATCAATTCACCCCCCCCGACCAACACGGTTTCTGATCTCTCAGCCTGGTTGGTATGATTGTCTCAGGGATGTGGCTGATTGCTCCCCAGGTGCTCCTCAGAGCCAGCAGACCTGTGGAGGAGCTGTGCTGGTCAGATCGGGGTGACTGGTGACACAGGAGAGGGTGGCATGGCATCAGTGCCCAAACAATCCTGTTTGGCCCCGTGGCAGGGCATGGCTACAGGCACCTCCATCTGAATGGCTGGCACTGTTGCCTCATGCACTGCTACTCATGCGGGCTTCAGTGCCCATCACAGATCGACAAATGACAGAAAAAAGGTAGATAGAGACTCAACATCCACCCTCCACCCAACCCGAGACCCCCGCTTGCCACACGAACCTCGCAGCTCCCGACCCTCCTTCATCCTCCGCACTCGGATCTTGAGCTTCATCTCGCTCTCGTGCATCTCCTGCCAGAAGCGTCCCTCGCCGGTGGGGGCGATGACCATGTCCACCGGCATCCACACACAGTGCACCCCCCACTCACAACAAGACAAAAAAACCTCCAAAAAAAAAGGGGAAAAAACCTCCCACTTTCGTGAAAGATGCAACAAAAAAGGACCTCTGCGATGTGCCCCTCCCCCTGCAGCGGTGAGGTGATTTGGGCCGGAGCTGCACTGCCCGGCTGCTGCCTCCACGTCTCCCCCGCACTCCGGCTATGCTAGCTCCCTATTGTCTCCCAGCTCTTCTCTCTCTCTCTCACACCTCCTGGCCCCTCCCTCTGTGCTGTGCACCCGGAGCTGTGCTCCCTTTCAGCGCTCAGCGAGTGAATGAGCTCATTTGCCGTGAGCAGCCCGTGTTTCTCTCTCTCTCTCTCGCTCACTCTCAGTACTAGCTAATGCGTCAGGCATGTAACCACATTCCTTACTCACCACGCAAATATGTGGCCACCTTCGGGGCCTGTCTGCAAGCTCACTGGCTGGCAGATGAGGCTCCTACGCTAACCCAGTGAAGGAGGCCCAGCAAAGAATCGACACAGAGCACAGTGTTCCTGTTCACGCTGGGTTATCATCTTCTAGCCAGTTAGCAGCCTCTTTTCTCCAGTTCTGTGATGCAGGCCATCCCTGCTGGTCTCTGTTACACCTCAAGATATAAGGTTTGAGTCCTACTCAGAAGCCCAATGACACTGCAAGCCAGACTGCAATAATGTCTCTGAGCCTCTGGGGGCAGTGCTCCTTACCCATGATGCCACTGCGTCTTCTGTGCCTGTTGGATCACTTTCGGTCAGGCAGCGCGTTTTTATTCACACTTGAATTACCCTCAACTTCCTAATAACAACTTCCTGGATCTCCAGAAAAGTTCAAGTGCCCCGAAGCAGCCTGTGCTACACAGTTTTGACTCCCTGTGGCTACACGCTGCACCCGGCTGGAGGCTGTGCAGGTTGGAGCTGCAGGGGATGAAGATGTCATGTCTCACTGCAACCAGGGGAAGAGGATCTCTCCAGATGCAGGGGCCCTGAGATGCTGGGGATCGGGAAGCCATACTGGGGGCATGCAAGTCACCAGGGAGCACTATGGTAAAGAACAGCGGCAGTGGTCGGGACGCCACAGCCCATGCACACAGACCCACGGGCTTCCGAGAACCTCTGAAAGGATACGGTGCTTCAGGAAAGTTTAAAAAAAAATTTCCTGTCGTAGCAGGAATTCCTGTGGCTTTTCTGTCAGGTAATCAGCAAAACAATGCATTTAACACTCCCCGGAGCCGCAGGAAGTCAGAGGCAGATTTTTCGGTGGTGAGGTACATGTGTTACAAAATCAACAGGATCTGACTTCAACGCAGAGCTGCCTAGGAGGAGTCAAACATCAGTAGCGCCAAAAAGCATCCCCCAATCCCTGCACCGCACAGCTCCAAAGTAACTGAAAGTATGAAATGACATGGAGGCCCCCCCCCGCCATTTTACAGCCCAGCCTGACAAGCAGACACTGACATTGGAGACATTTGTGATACATAGTGGCAGAGGAGTGACATTATAGTATATAATCATGGGCAAAGTGTAAGCTTGGACTCATACATAACCGTTACGAGGATCTTTACTGGCAGTTAAGCTCAACTTTTGCATAATTAGTTCTGCTGCAAACGTAGGAACTTTTATTAATGCAGACCTGGGCCAAAGCCAGCCTGCAGCCGGTATGATCATTAAAAAGAAAAGGAAAAAAAAGTGTAAAGTTTTATGTTCAAACTTCCAAATGCAACTGCTACTTCCAAAAATGAGCATCTTCTATCTTGGCTTTCAAGGGACAAATTTATTTTAAAAATGGCCCAAGCTGACAGGGCATAGCTCAGATTTGGTAAAGAACAGCACATTAATTATGTTTATTGATGTCTGACGGGTGTAGAATACAAAGCTAATCTTTAATTGCAATACTTATGAACTGTGGCCAAGGAAGGTAACCAATATTCACTCAGTCCGCTATTATGCACAGAGGGCCCATAGAGCAGCTAGACCAAGGGCATGCTGACAGATTCATTTTAATTTTCTGCTGGCTCTTCTCAATGGACTTCTCAATAATTACAATTACAATTACAATTACAATGCCAATCAGAAATGTCACTGGCAGCATTAGCACATCCTGCTGGCCACACTGCTGCACTGCACCGTTTTCCGGCCTCCTCCCCAAAGCCTTTTTCAAGGTTGTTCCTGGGCGGCCCCCCGAGACTCGGTGTAATCCGATAGACAGACTCTGAGATCCTGGGCGATGCAGCATGAGCTAGAATTCCAGCTCTAATTAGAGGCTGTGGGGTGGGGGTCTCACATCATTTAAATTATCTGGCGCGGCCGTGTGTCAGCGGGAGCCATAAATAGGTGCAAGCATCACTGCGCCTTCTGCTTCTGTTTCTACATGGGCAGCCGCTGGGCCGCCTCGCCGTGTATACAAACAAAACCACAAGCAGCCGGCGGACACCAGCAACCTAATGTGGCTGAAGAGAGCCGGCCAGAGCGCTGAGCTGCCATGGAGGAGCGCACCAGGCCAGGTCGATCCGCCCAGGCAGAGATGAGGTGCTGCTGAATTATCCATCCATTTTCCAAACCGCTTATCCTATTGGGTCGCGGGGGGTCCGGAGCCTATCCCGGAATCAATGGGCACGAGGCAGGGAACAACCCAGGATGGGGGGCCAGCCCATCGCAGGGCACACTCACACACCATTCACTCACACATGCACACCTACGGGCAATTCAGCAACTCCAATTAGCCTCAGCATGTTTTTGGACTGTGGGGGGAAACCGGAGTACCCGGAGGAAACCCCACGACGACATGGGGAGAACATGCAAACTCCGCACACATGTGACCCAGGCGGAGACTTGAACCCGGGTCCCAGAGGTGTGAGGCGACAGTGCTAACCACTGCACCACCATGCCGCCCTGCTGCTGAATTAGGCAGATAAAAAAAATAAAATACGTATGAACATCAGGGATTGTCCAGTTCCAGACCTCCAGGCCTATAGGATAACGCCAGAGCACGAAGCTAAGGTGTATCGCTTCAAGTTACCCATCCAAGTAGCCATATATGTACTGCCACTTCCCTAATGAGCTGCCCTGTTTTGGACAGGAGTACATTTCAGTCGTGAACTGGAATCCATTACAACATGGTTTATTTGTGAGGGGGGGGGGGGGGGGGGGTCAGTGAGGCTAGAGAGCAAAGGGGAGAAATCGTTTAGATACAGCGAGGTCCCGAATTTCAAATTCTGTCAGCTCACATGTTAAATGAACTGAAGATTGCAGCACGTCACCTGCAGAGCGATGAAGGAGTTCCTCAAACATGTACTAATATGAAAGGGCATTAATGAGAATTGACATGCATTACGACCAGCTGTTCTGACCTCTGAATGGTGGGGTTTGGGACTGCTACTCTGAGAGGGGGGTGAAAACAAAGGCAGTAAACCAAACAAGGATGCATCCTGAATCTGTTATTACCCAAGACGCTGGTGTGCATGAGAAAACAGACAGAGTGATGCAAACAGAACCTGGGAAATACTGGAAAAAGTTGGAGCAGTTAGTCTTCTGCTTGTTAGTAAGAAAACAAAAACAGCACCAAGAATAAACAGATGAAAGCATGCAAATGTATCGCGGAGGAGGCAGGGCCAATGGCTGCCTCTGGGCGCTAATGGCTAATTGCTGGGTGTCCCGAAACTCTGACACTCCCTTTAGGACAGTAAGCGGTGGCACAACCAAAATATGTCAAGTGGAAGCCTATGTGATACTAATAATACAAACATTTCTTTGGCACAGGCAGTTATAACAAGAAATAAAACGACCCCAAGGTCCTTCATTGTGTTGAATAACCTCAATAACGATAATCTAACGTATGAATCACAGCCTAATGTCTCCTTTCAGGATCCACAGTTCCATCCTGGACCTTAAAATCTGACTTTGACGTACCTGGACCTATTACTGAAATCTACATAACAGCAATAACTATCACAACAGTAGTAAAAGTGGAAAAAAATGGCAATGCCTTGTGGGAAGGGTATACAGTATACTACAAAAATGTCGACAATATGGTGACAAAAGCACTGACAGAAATTCTATTTTTTCTCCAATAGCTAAACTCAATGACTTTGCTTCATATTCTCCCAGCTGTAGACGGGCCAGCAGTGACACCCCCGGAAAGCTTTGCGGAGACGCCGTTGTTGTACAGTAGAGCGTCACGCCCCTGCTGGTACAGCCTGCCTACTGAGGCATGGGGCCTCTTTCACACGTTCTGTCCGATAGGACCTCCGAATCGGGGTGTCAAATGATTCCAAGAGCTATCCGTTGGATCCTTGGGGTCTGAGTAGTACATCTGTCAAGGTTGAATTAACGGAGTATGGAGGCTGGGGGGGGTCAGTGGGGTAGCTGGTTGAACCCTTGTGTTCTGCCACTGGGGTCAGAGGTAGTGAACAGGTGGTTCTGGGACACATTCCCCACATGGTGAGATGTGGAGCAGTAAGAAGCTGGGTGGGAATGGACCAAGCCCTGAATGGACATGGTACTTGACACCGTTGTCATGGCATCAAAGCAAGACAAGCTGTGGCCCCATCGGGAGCTGCAGGGGGTGTGAGAGGGCATGGCAAGAAAAGGAGAGGTGGCTGGTGGAGGTTAAGAACAAGCTGGGGGGGGGGGGGTGTGATTTACAGCCGGCTAAAACTGGACTGAGAAGTGTCGTATCTCTCTGTTGCCGTTGTTGTCAAGGCATTGGTAACAAGCAACTAATATGTACTTACATCAGTGATGTAATGCTGGTGCCATGCACAGCTGACATACCTTGGGCATGATGTCATTGCTCTGGAACCCTGTGCAAACAGGTATCATGTGACACCCTCTGAGTGCCGTCCCTGTGCGCTGTCACACGGACAGCAGGACTACACGCTTGTTGTGTACAGTACAGGTCTACGATTCAAGCCCTTTAGTTCTGATATATACCCTGCAAGTTAGTCTAATCTGGGACAGCTTGTGGCTCCGTGCCTGAGATTAGAAGGTTGCTGGTTCAAATTTCGTGGCTGTCAGAGTGATGTCACTTATAGGCCGTGGAATAAGACCCATGACCCCAGTTATGCCACGGACACTGGCTTACCCTGCTCTTCCATCCTCACTTGTATGTCACTATGGACAAAAGTAAGAATGTACATTTTAACCTGGAAACACTTACTGTTTCTTTCATATCTTTTAATAACCATGTGTTAAGGTGTTAATATAAATCCCTGACATTCACTGGCCACAGTGCATGCTACGGTCGCTGCACCTCCTCAGCTGACAGTGCCATGTTTACATCCAGGGGCCTTGCCGCAGTCACCGAAGCCCATTGAAAGGACTCAACTGTCACAGCCCTAACAGACTTCCATGCGCTCACAAAGCGCAGGATTGTGCTGCTCCAGGACGCGATCGGTGGAGAGTGAGCTCATGGCCTCAAAGCTATATTGACTCACTGATCACACAGCAGACAAGTCACCCGAAATTCCCCACACTAGGGCCCCGCCTTCCTGTTGTAGCCCAGAGCACAGCAGAGTAGAGCAGGTGTGGCCCATGCAAACCGTTTTCCCCTCCGCAGCTAAATAAAGATGAAAATCTCACAGCTACAGGTTCACAGAGAGCTATAGCACATCTGCTATCAGCAGCTTACAACGCAAAAGCAAAGGCTTTATATCTATTCCCCTTTACTTACGCATCGCTCAAATCAAAATGAACCATGCTGAAACGTGGAGTGAGCAGGCAAGATCCAGTTCAGACAAGGCAGTACACAGAATCCAGTAGGAAACACTCAGCTTTGACAAGCCAAATAATTATGACCATGGAAATTATTACAAAATCTTTTACGACACATTTTTAAAAGGAGCACCCTGTTAGTTGGTCCTTTAAACTCCAGTTTGAGATAATCAGATCACCGTCTCCAAGGTCCGTGCCCAGAGCTGCACTTTGTACCTATGGTAGAACTAATTTTCAAGTACAAAATAGACAAATTTTGTTTTCCAAGCACTTTATGACGCAGAAATGATACAACAGTAAAGAAACAACTGCCCATTCACCAGATGTTTCCATGAGTCTTTCAGGTACTCTTGGACTATTTAACTTGTGGCTAAAGTGTGAATGTCTCCTGTAGTCTGCTGCCCAGCATGACCTCACCATAGCGATTAGGCTGGAGGCAGAAACCCCAAGGTCAGGACACCTCTGAAAACAGGTTTGGGATGTACAGGCACAAGAAAGCTATTAAATAAAGAGAATGATGTCAAACAGTGAGCAAAGAGAGAACGTGTGATAGACAAAAGGGGGAGTTCACCCAGCCTGGACACTCAGCACCACTGCTGACCATTACATAGCCTGCTGATGTCACTGTGACCTTTCCACTTGCCAGGTTTATGCACGGTCGAATAACGTAAGAACAGCAAACACGCAGCCAGTCATTGGGGGCTTTCCTTCAACTGAAACAAATATGAAAGACCTCTCTCAGAGGAGATACACCTAAGGGTGGATAATAAATGTGTCCCAGGCGGGGATGACCTCAGGGAATAACGGCTTTTAAGTTCTTGCTGCTATGAAGAAGGTTTTAATGAGCAGCGCCAGGCTGCTACCAATGCAGGGTCTTTCCACAGAGCAAAGATGGGCTTCTCCTCTACAGTTACCACGAGTGAGACCCTAGAGACCAGCCATAGGACTACAGGGGCACTGGGGCAGTGTGGAAGCCAAAGGGCAGCACAGCACAGCACAGCCATGGAGCTCAACCTGTCTTCCTTGGTGAAAGTAAGAAAACAGGTCACTGGAACTGGGGCGATTCTATGACAACAAAGCAGCATTTCCAGGCTACTACCACTTCAGACGGTCACATCATCAGCAGCTTCCATGACCGCTGTGAGTGGCATGTCAGACTCAGATGGCAAAACACACCACATGTGACGGGAACCACTGTGCCAAGAGGCTGGCAGGCAGCATGCTGTACAATAATCCATCCATCTTCTAAGCACTAGTCTTGGTTAGAGTCCCCAGGAAACCGGAGCCTATTGCAGGAAGAACTGGCTGATTTGTTCGGTTCAACAGCTTATGAAAACTTAAAATCTGAAGCAGATCAAAATAAATCTAAAAAGCGGAATACAGTACATATGATCCTTTACTCTCACTTCTACCTGCATAACGGAATTTCCGTTCCGTTCTTTTTCAAAACCGTTGGAAACGTGGGCAGGAACCTCAAAAGGCATCAAACGAGAACCAACTCAGCACCGGCTCTGTGTTGGTAGAAACTAAATATAAGAGTCCTGGGGCCCCAGGCTGTGGCACACAGGCTGTCTAAGGTTGCTGAGGCCCCATGGGACAGGAATGGGGCCCCCTCCACAGGAGTCCGCAAATGCATCTCTGGAAATGGTGTCCGGTGACATGATCTCCAAGGCTTGCCTGTAAGGTGGCCATCCGCACCCAGGCACGCCTCACAACTCAAACCAGGCCCCATGAATCCTGCCAAGAAATCTGACCCTCACACCCTGCTGAGATAGCCTGGGATCAATAAAGAAAAATGAAGAATAAAGATTCCTGCTGTGCTTATGAGCAATTCCTGGCTTTAATAGCTAAGCAGGAGTACAGTGAAATTACTAAAAAGAAAAAAAAAATAATTACAAAGCGAGGGATTCTGGCTCAATCAATATTCATAAAGCCCTTTAGGGTATAAAATCCCAAAATATAATTATCAGTCGGCATTTCCTATTTGCACTGTATATCAAACACTACAACAGGTATGCCGTGGGGAACCTGGCAGGGAGAAGTGTGATGGAGAGCTGAGTGTCCAGCCCATGACGTCGAAACACCTTGTAAGGTACAGAGAGGCCCGTCAAGGCAAGAAACAGTGTCTGTGAGTCCGGCCTACTTATCCCTGCTGTTACATCACACTTCAGAAAAGCTTACAGCCTCCCTGTCCTCGTCTCATCCTGCACCAGGCCCATTTCCTGAAGTCACGAGCAGGGAGCGAGGAGTCCTGATCCCAGACCAGCAATGACTGCCTGCTTAGATAGCTAGTGTGAAAACAGAGAGGCAGGATGCTGAGCAGTGAGCAGATAGACCAGCTTCACAGCAGCAGATGAAGTAAATCTCCATGAGCTTTTGTTCCCACTTTGCGACCACAATGACCTGAAAAGCAGTGATGTCACCGAGCTGGCGGCACCACAGGAAAGGCGTCAACCACCGAGTTACACAACAGGGCATGACCTCGTCACTTCAGGCTTTTAAATAAGTGCTTCACAGCCCCACACATTATACTTAATCAAGTAGCACTGGGAGAATAAAAACGAAACACTAGAAAAAAAAAAAAGTGAGGAGAGTAAAAATTTCAGTAACAACCTTGAAAAGCTGAGGGCGACAGAGACAAACTCAGCTTCTGTCTGAAAACCTCTGAGGAAATGTGCAGTGTGTGACTAACTAAATCCTAACCCTAACCTAACTCTAACCCTAACCCTAACCCACAAACACGCTGTCGCTTTTTCCATGACGGCTGGCATCTCTGTGTGACATCACGTGTCTGTTGCTTTTTAAGAACGGTGCTGCTCTGCCTGTTCACACGGGAGGATAAGCTCATTTATTCCTAGGCAGGCTAATGAACCAAGAAGTAGCGGATATAGATGAGCAGTAGTGAGGCAGGCTGGGAGAATGCAGGGCAGGTGGGAAGTCACCGCATGAGGGACAGTGTGTTTACACCAGAAGGAATGGGCGGGGAGTGGGGGCGGCCTTCAGAAGCCAAGGAAGGGAGGGGGCTTTTGTCAAAGGCTAGTTTGCATCTGTTTACAGAACTACAGAACATATGTGTCCGGTGGGGGGATATGGGAACTGTCTAGAATACTTGAAATGATGACAATGACTGGCCATTGTTCACTGCAGAGGGGTATAGCGACAGACTGGAAGGCCAAATTTAGCCTGCCATCAGAGATGAGAAATGTCAAGTCTTTATCGAGAGCGGAGTGTTTGGCTGCATCGGTGAATGTGTACAACAGCGGAGGGGGAAGGAGGTGCGTGGAAGACTTTCCTCCTGATCCTTAACTATGCTTCACCTGCAACACACTACAATACTACACTGTGGCTAGCAGGCAGCAAAGATGTGAAGGGACACGTCTCTTAATCAGAACTTATGCAGGTTAAAATCTGCAACCTTTATTAAAAGGTGCATCATCTAACATGCTGCAATGAAGGCTTACTATATTAAACAGGGAAAAAAAATAAGATGCATCACTTTACATAAACGTATCTCAATAAAAACACTTCCTATAAATGCTAAAAAGTTATTCTTTCTTGATATACAGAATAAAAATACATCCATGTTTTAAATGTTTATCGTGGTCAAGGCCATGGGGGTGCTGGTAGCACAGGGCACAGGGCTGGGGTACACCCTGGACGGGATGCCAGTCCATCACAGGGCATAGGGCTGGAGTACAGCCTGGAGAGGATGCCAGTCCATCACAGGGTACAGAAACACACAATCATATTCTATGGACAACTCAAAGACACAAATTAGCCTAAATGCATGTGTTTGGGTGGAATAAAATGTGACAGTCTGCAGACAGAGCACATGTTTGTGAGGTAGCCGCCTCCCCATCAAATGAGGCTGCCTTTCACTGGGGTGGGCTGCATTATTTCGCTGCTGTTGTCCCGGGAGATGCTGGGGGTGATTTTTTGCTGCAGTTATTCTGTTTATTATTGTCTCATTAGAGGAAACAGGAGAGGCCAGCGAGTCAGAGATGGCCGTCGTCCTGATGCTGCCTTCGGTGCAGCTGTCAGGCAGAATCTCACTTCCATTTTAAGACGGTATGTTAACCGTGTTTGTGTTACCCCAGTAACAGTCGCATGAGCAACAAAGTGAGGATAGCACACATGCGCCGCTAATTCCCAGAGATCCCGTTCTATTTCCAGTTCCCAAATGTGGGGGGGGGGGGGGGGGCTATAGTTTTTCAGCCTCTGGCAGCTGGGCAAGGTTTCCGCTCCATGTCCTGAAGTCACTCCTGAATCCACCCCCCCCCATCAACCCCTGTTATAAAGAGGCTCTTCATCTGTTTCACAGCAAACAGTTTTAATGAGATAAATCAAATCTGTCATGGGGAAGTGGGGGGGATTTTCAGAACATTCAGGGGCTTTAAAACAATGACTCTCCTTCTGACTCTCAGTAAAAACACAGGCTCAGCACACAGACTCGATGTCAGTCATGGTGCGCCTGTCACATTATGCTGGAATGTTCCCAGTCGTGACACCCAGAGCTTTCGGCCAAAGACCCCACTGAATCGTCAGTGATGTATGATATCACTACCTGACACTACATCACGTTACTGCCACTACACCGTCTGACTGCCAGGGCCGGGGTGCCTCAGTGCAGGACGCCACGCTTTTCAGCAGCCACCCAAAAATTTGGCACTAGTGGTGGACAGGCTCTGGCTGCCAAGCTAGGGATAGGCCAGGGTGGACGGGCCCCAGCCGATGGGCGCGTGGCCCCTTTAAGACAGCCGAGGTTAGAGAACAGTCAGCGCTGCTTTGCTGAGAGCACTCAGAATGCAGAGGGATCACGTCATGCAGGAGGCATTTGGCACCGGTCGGCCGGCCCTATTTTCATCGCTTTAAAAGAAAAAGGGAGAGAATGACACAGGGCCGTAATACACAGGGCGGGACGCACGTTTGAGCGGCTTGATGCATAATGCTGCATGATGCCTATTCAGGGTTTAAAGGTGTCCAGCAATGGAGCAGCTGCTGTGTGAGTGTATCCAAAAAGTAACCCATTCACAGAGCAGAGCGGAGATAGTAAATGGCATGCACCACTCTGAATATGCATAAATTCACACATAGTTAATAGCGTGGAGCAGCTCTAAGGACTGATCTCACCTCAGTCAGTCAAGGAATCATTGCTTATTGAAAAACACTTAAAAATAGGAAGAAGAGATTAAAGTGAGAGAGTGACTCACTAACAGTCAGCCAAGAGTTCAGTAATGTGGCACACATACATGCAAACTAAAGTTAGTAAGGGATATGCAAGCGATCCATAAAAAAGGGAAGAAAAATCAGGAAGCTGTGTTGCTCATCTATTTGTGGGATTGTTTTTGTAGAGGGAAAAACAGACACATTCGTCCCTACCACACACCTAGCCTGAAGCTGACATCAGCTTGGGCTAAATAAATCAGTGCTTTCAAGACACAATATGACCTAATTAGGCAGACAGTGTGCATTGACTGAAAGCCTGAATTTGAAATCGCTCCATTAATCTGATTTCAATGACCTTCTTTCTTAAGCTCTTGCTTTTCCCCACAAGCAGGAGCAAGCAGCCACAATTCCTGACTTTTGGGAAACGGGGCGTCTCTCCTGCCAGGAAAATGTTCAGATTCAACAGATAAAATGACACTTCTCCAAGGCATTACTTATTTCGGAAAAAGACTGCAAGGACCTCCAGGCCTACACCTCCCAGAATGCACGACTCCCTCAACAGTAAATCTCCCTGGACAAGACGCTCCTTGTCCTCATGAGGGTGCGGACCCCGGGGCAGCCGTCCAGCTCGGTGACGCAAGTCTCTGTATAAATATAAGTGGCCCATGGTGGTAACAGATTTCAATGCAGCTAACCTGTGTATTTATAAAACATCCCACTCTGTCTTTGCTCAGCCGCTGGAATTATTTTGAAAGGAAGGGGAAAGCTGGGCCATGGGGGGGCAAGGAGGGCCAACCTCTGTCGCTGAAGGCTCCACGAAGCACTGGAGGGTGCTGGGAGATCTGAGAGGGCAGAAACTCCATCAAGGACCAGGGCCGGGAAAGGCTGCATGGATAAAGCTGCTTGCCTGCTCGCCTTGATGATATCCAGGGCCCAGCTTCTGAGGGCTCAGTGCCAGTGACCCGTTTATATACAGGGGAAGCGGACCTTTCATACACCAAAAAACCTGTCCAGTTTATACATAGACGACTGCTTGTATGTGTTGCTGCTGCTGTAATATCGAAATGACATATACAAATATAATGACAAAATTGTACACTTAGATGAGAATAGCGTGTGTGTAGATGATCTTTTCAGTGAAAACATCAGGCTCTGATGCTCTTGTTGATAATATTTGATTACTGTGAAAGACCACAATCTCTCAATTAATATTTGTTTTATTAAAAAAAGCAATGTGTTAACAATTGAAACTAAATATATAATTTATTTCTTTGAAATACTATTTTGCAGTATATGGACAGATATGGATGGGGGCCGCGTGTGGCTCAGTGGGCTAAGCCTGTGTGCCTGTAATCAGAAGGTCGCCGGTTCAAACCCTGCTTGAGCAAGACCCTTAACCCCACCCCAGGCCCTGGGACGCCGCTATGGGTGGCTGCCCTTCACAGCCAACTTAATCTGCAAAAAAAGAGCAAGTAGCAGGAGGCATAAAGACAATTTTCCCACGGAGATCAATAAAGTATCAGTTATTATCATGATACATTGGCTTGTACAAGCAGTGCTGAACAAGTGTTGTAAAAGAGGTAACATAGTTAAGGAACTAAGCAGCTGAAGCAATAAGAAATGATCAAAACATTAGTTTTGAGGACAGAGCAATGTGCTGACAGACCCTAAGGACCTACTTTGAGTCAGAGCAATGTGCTCACACACCAACAGCTTCAAGGACCCTCTCCGAGTCAGAGCAATGAGGTCAGAAACCATCAGGCCGAAGGACCCAGTTTGAGTCAGAGCAATATGCTCACAGACCAACAGGCTGAAGGACCCACTTTTAGTCAGAGCAATATGCTCAAAGACCAACACTGAATCCCCACTCTTCAAGGACCCACTCCGAGTCAGAGAAATGTATAGACAGTATGTTCAGACCAACAGCACATAAGGACCACTATGCGATTAAAGATCCTGTTGCACTCTTGGTGACAGTAAGAGGGTCTATTTAAAGCCAACAGTTAGAATCCAGTCTGTAGGATAAAGATGCATTATTGTCATTGTAAGTACAATGAGATTTAATTTGGAATGTGCCAGCAGATGCATAGTAAACTTACAATTAAATAGAATCCAACGCATAAAATAGAATCCCGACCACAGAACCTCGCCAAACTGCATCATGATATCGTAGTATTTGCATTCACAATTATACCACCATAATGGTTTTGATACGGCTGACATGAAACAACATGGCAAATCAGGCTTAAAGCTTGACAGATTTTTGCAGAGTGCTTCATTTCCTGCTCACTAAAGCAGTGTGTAATTGTGGTCAGCGGGACGCTGGCCCGGCTGGCAGCATGGAGCCCGGGGATGGGCAGCTACAGCAGCGCAGGGTGTATGACACAACCGCAAATCAGCACTAATGCAGGCTAGCCGTTCAGGGCATCCCGCTAAAGCACAGAGATTTCTGCACAAAAAGTTTCTAATCTTGTCATCCTTCATATATAAAACACTGCATTAGCAGCAGTTATTGAGGTATTGCTGGTTGCTGGTATTTGAAGAACAAATGTCATGACATTAGTAACACTCTAAATCCTAGCTAGAGCACTGTATGATTATGTTTTACTTTTTTATCCATTTTTAGGAAGGCTATAAAACCTTAACTGAGAAAACATTCTTAAAAGCTTATAAACATGATCCATACATGCACACTGAAACACTAGGGATTTACTTGGTAACTCTGCATCAAGCAAAACAACAACTAACCTGATTTCACTGAAATTCTACCAATAATGAGGTACATTTAACTTTATGCAGGTTTTATGCTTAATGTCTGCATTTAGCAAAACAGAAATTCAAAAGATTTCAAAAAATTATAGCAAGGGACAAATGAAATTCCTGACCCTTTTCTGAATAAGCGATTCTTATCTCTCTAAAGTAAAATTTAAATGTACAAGTTTTTAAACTGGTTTTCACTGAGCTGAATGGTCACAGTAATATCATACTAAAAAATGGAGAATTAGAGTTCTTCTGCTGATTATTTCAGATGATTTCATGGAACAATCCATCTCTTTAAATCAAAATGTCTTATATTGCTCTATGTACAGTGGAGAGAATGTCATGGTGAAACTATATGAAGTCATTGACTCAAGGGAATTGATAGGAAGATATGACTGATAGGCACTTGTGCAATGCTTGTTAACAGTGGCACCAATGGTAACTTACTCATGTTCATATGCTTCAACACTGGCTGATTCATTCTTTTTAACTCTTTTCTTTCAAACATATCTGAAGAATCAGATAGTCATATAACAACAGGTCCACCACAACTCACACATGATAATAGAGAGGAAGGTCGCAACTGATCGTGGTTACGAAGCATCAGAAATATTCCCAGAATCCTTTTCCAATGTGACGTGTAGCACATGGTTAGAAGAAACACCGGCACACACAAGCACACATTCACACAAAGTTTATCACCAACACACACACTAATAGACACCCAAGCACACACCTTATCATGTACGGATACACAGACTCGTTGGCCAGCATTGCCCCAGCATTGGCTCCAAATTGCACCAGCACTGCCCCATTATTGGCCATCCATCACCGCCCAAGCATTGGCCACAAATTACTGCAGCATAGGCCTAACATTTCCCTATTATTGCTCCAGCATTTGCCCAGCATTGCCATAGCATTGGCCCAGTACTACCCCATTATTGTCCCAGAATTAGCCCAGCACTGGCCCAGTACTACCCCATTATTGTCCCAGAATTAGCCCAGCATTGCCATAGCATTGGCCCAGTACTACCCCATTATTGTCCCAGAATTAGCCCAGCATTACCATAGCATTGGCCCAGTACTACCCCATTATTGTCCCATAATTAGTCCAGCATTGCCATAGCATTGGCCCAGTACTACCCCATTATTGTCCCAGAATTAGCCCAGCATTGCCATAGCATTGGCCCAGTACTACCCCATTATTGTCCCAGAATTAGCCCAGCATTGCCATAGCATTGGCCCAGTACTACCCCATTATTGTCCCAGCATTAGCCAAGCACTGCCCTAGCATTTACCCAGCACTGGCCTAGCCCTTGTGAGTGCCTCTCAGCCCTCTGTTTCTGTTTGTGCTGGAATCCAATGACTTCACTCCAGCGTGACTACCACTGCTCTCATTTGGTGAGTATGCCACCAGACACATCCCTTAGCCCCCTCCCCCATTTCCTCATTACTCAGTGCACACACTCATGCAAACGCGAACAACACAGAGAGGCATACTGGGCCTCATGCCAGCACAGTCATGCTCCTGCGCATGAATGCACTGGTAATCGCCGCTGGCTAAACGAGTGACACACACACCCTCACAGCATTAAACACATAACCTGCACAGGTAACACAGTGGCCCTGTTGTGCAGGGCATCACAGCTACTTGCGACAGGATTACACAATCCATTACTTCACACAAGCTGTAGTCCTCACTTAAGCGTGACGCCATACCCCAATCATAAGCCCCACCAAGGGCTGCTCTGTTCCTCTCCCAGCACAGAGCACAATCAGTAAACAAACACGCAGACAAAGGATCGCTCTTATCTATGGGGAAAATCTACCCTCTTTGGTATTCTACATTCCTCTTACGTCAGTCTCTCTGAACCACTCCTACCAGCAGGCCTGCCCTTTATCTTTTCTTTTGAAATGAGGGGAGAAAGGGCCTTGCTCTTCAAACGTGGGGGGACAGCAGCGTGTGCTCAGGGAGCCCTAAATAGTTTCACCCTGACACATTTTCTCACAGGCCAAGGCAGCCCCATTTGGCTCCTCCTTTGTTCCAGGGAGGATAATTGCTGCTCTCTGATTCTTGTTTGACATCTTACATCATCAGTGCAGCCTCTGGCACTGAGGCTGGAATGCACGTGACACTTTTGTATAAATCTCCAGCTGACCAGCGTTATTACTGCCTTACCCACTTATCTCCTAAGCTGGATGGGGTAACAGTATTTTTCTATTTATAACAGAAATAATTGAAGTCAAGGATCATTGATTTTTATTCAGTCGTTCAAAAGAACACAGCATTTGGAGTATAACTGAGAAGTAAATAATACTGTAAAGGGAAAATGTTACTCTGCGTGCTCAGCCTTACAGCATTATCCCAGCAGAGCATTTTGATTTGATGTGGTGTTGAGCTGAGCCTTACCATGGACAAGAAAGATGACGACTTGAGCGACACCTGCTGGTCATAAAACATGATGACACCTACACCACAGCCAGATGTTTCTCCACTGCTTTGGTTTAAGAAGACACTAATGCTACAAAAGAGTATAACTTGTGTGTAGAGTTTAGCATAGGACATACCTGTGAGCAGGGACACCCTGTGGAAGCTACCCTCCAACTTGCCCAGGAGAATATAGACAAAGCTGTCTTTGGTGAGCAAGCTGGTGTCCTGGGTGCTCTGGTCGTACACCACCACTTCCTGCTTCCTGCCCAGGTCCAACTGTGTAGATACATCAAAGGGTAACAGTCACCATATCAATGCCAAAACCAATATAAGAATGTAATAAGCATTTCTCAATCATTTTGGCAATATTTCTTATACACGTGTAACGACTTTTACTATGCATGATGAAAAGTCACAGATGCAGAAGCATTAAATTCCCTAATCTTTGTTCTGATATAAAAGCAAGACAAATGAACTGAAACTCCTGCGAGTTCTAGGTGACTATTTTCAGCAACGCTTGGGACCCTTTCCAGGACAGAATCAGGATGAGTGGCACCTGGACTCGTCCCAGGATAGGAGCACAGCGAGTGGCACCTGGACCCGTCCCAGGATAGGAGCAGGATGAACGGCACCGGAACCCATCCCGGGACAGGAGCAGGATGAACGGAACCGGAACCAGTCCCGGGACAGGAGCAGGATGAGTGGCATCAGGACCCGTTCTGGGACAGGAGCACAGCGAGCAGCACCAGAACCCAGGACAGGACCAGGATGAGCAGCACCGGAACCCGTTCTGGGACAGGATCAAGGTGAGCGGCACCAGGACCCCTCCCAGGACAGGAGCATGGCGAGTGGCACCAGGACCCTTCCCAGGAGGAAGTTTCTTTATATTTGAGCTTCAGAAGATGAATGACTCTTCATGGTGAGATTGTTGGCCAAAATAGCCATCATAGACTGCGAGTGTGTGAGCATGAACGCTGGGGCAAAGGCTGGAAGTCATCTAGCATGTGTGTGATATGTGAATTCCCTGATGAATGGCTCACAGTTAGCATCCCACATCTGGCATAAACAACTTATCCTGCTCTAACTTATATATGATGTTATTACACAAAAGGTAAATCAGAACAGCAAAAAGAAAAATATCCTCATTTAAGCACAGACAATACAGAATTTCCATCCATCCATACCTCCATCCATCCATCCATTTATCCATGAAATGCCTAGTTGACTCCTGAGATTCACAGCAGTCGCTCCATGACACAGGAAGGGGGGGTGTCACTCAGCCCTCACACAGACAGCTCACACAGAGGTACGAATGTGCTACCATTTGCCAAATTAATGTGTATCCAGAGTATATAAAAGCGATGTGGGGGGGAGGGAGGGGAATTCGGTTCCACATGCTATGCCCATGCATGTACCGCTGCTGGCGTTAACGGCTAAGCAAAATGCCTGATGGCTGGGCAGCCCTGACCTGGCTCCGTTCACCCACCTGGTAGGACTCGTCTTGCCCCCATGGTCCTCCTCTGTTCTGGCCCGGGGCCCCGTGGATGACGTCAGGGCCGCTCTGGGACAGCTAAGGTCAGAAGCCTGCTACACATTACCGAGTCTGCCTCTGGCCAGGTAGGCCGAGTGACATAATCGCACAAACAAGCGGCGCCGCCCACAGTAGCCTGGCCTCGGCTGCAGTTAAAGGGCCGGTAGCACCTCCTCAGAGGCGCTTACTGTGCCCATAAACAGCCGGCTCATAAACCATTAGCTGTGAGTCAAGCGGGGCAGGGGCAAAATGAGCAGAAAGAAAGCTGCTGGCAGAATCCTGACACACTTTGGTTTTGCAGTCACCCACTGCGTGGCTGTTCTCAGATCCAGACATCACCCCGCTCCCCGCCAGCTGCCCACAGGGTAGTGCTGTAGTTCTCGAGACCAATTTTTTGTGGTCTTGGTCTTGTTTTGGTCTCGACTCTATTTGGTCTCAGTCTTGTCTTGGTCTGGGACATAGCGGTCTCGATGGGATGAGGAAGAAAAGAGAAAACAGCGTATCCTCACAGAACAGTATTATTTATTACGCGCCTCAATTCAAATGCAACCAGTCAGATGCATCTATTTTAAAAATGTTACATTGTATACATTTTCTCAACGGACACTGCCAGTGCTTCACAGTCCACACACATCATACACATCGCATCATAGTGAAGTAGTGAAGTGAAGAAATGTCCAAAAATGTCCGCGAAGTCGGCAGTAATTAACTTTGGCTTTACAGAGCACAAAGAGTATAGTTGCAAAACGTCCCAGAAAAAGAAACATTCTGCTGTATGCCGATTATGTCAAACCACCTTGACGGAGACTGCTGTGTGGGTATATTGTTTAACTATTACAGTGGTGTTATTTGACATAATAAATCATCATTGATTTTATACAGCATCAGTCTATGGGCATTGTGTTTACCAAGCATTCGTTCTAAGCTATATGGTAAGTAATTTTAGTGATGCTGATATTGAAGTGTAAAGATTACAGTGGGACAATTCCAGTTTATCTATTAATTGGTACAACATAGTCTATAGCATAGTTATAATTGAAATAAATTAGGTATTTTACATTCATTAGAAAGCACGGTCTTGGAGGTGCAAGTCAATCTGGAGGCTCATTCTCTTCAATTCAAAGCAAGGGATCATTACATAGTCATATTCATAGCTTACCGAGGTCTCTGTCCCTGGTATAAGAGACTTAATATTAACATCTTTCTGGTACATCCCATCTCTTTCCCTTGACGAAGTCTGATAAAATGGTTATAGGAGAGAATTGCTGAGATTATTATTTTCCATCAGGCCTCGTAACTGACAAATCTGGGAGATTTTAAATGAGAGACACATGGACAATATAATCAAAAAAAAACATGAATTTGATTTAACGAGTAAAGACACTTTACAGCAATGCCTTTTTTCTCTATAGTTGACCTGATTAATGTGATGTTGATTCTAGCCCTAGTCTGTTTTCGGTCTTGGACTTGGTCTCAACTAGCCTTGGTCTTGGTCTCGCCTTAGTGTGTCTTGGTCTTGATCTCAATCTTGGTACCCTCCAGTCTCTGCAATGTCTTAGTCTTGGTTAAGGCGGTCTTGGCTACAACACTACCACATGGTCTCTCTCCTTTTCACTCTTGGGCTCCTGGCTGCCTCCACCTGTCAGGCAAGGTGTTCAGCTCTGACAGCATTACGGCAAAACTTTGCAATCACAGCGTGACCTCTGGCTATATGGTAGCACCTTCTAGCACCAGGAAGGTCCAGCATCAGGGGTTTGCGTTCACCTGCTTCCTGGGCAGCTAAGTTAGAAAGAGCAACTAACCTAAGCCACAAACGCAGCATGCATTTATTTGATTACACACCATTTTATTCTCTCCTCCCTCTCACAGCCATCTTACCTTGGGACCCCTGTCGTTTTCTTCACCCACTAGTGCGACCTTCTAAACTGAGGGATCTTTCTCTCCCTCTCCACCACTGTCGTCTGTATCACACACTGCCTGCACCGTGTGCCACACTTGTTTACATCTATATATGTAAGAGCATCCTTAGGCAAATGTGTCGGCAAGGGTAGTCCATAAATAAACTGAATCGAACTCAATCAAGCAGGTTCCTCTCAGGGTTGTCCGCTTAGGGGAAGTAAACCCCGAATTCCATTATGTCCCACACTGGGGATTTGGTCTGTGTACAGTGTTCAGGAACACGATACAGGTGCAGACAGTGTGGTGCGTCTGCACAGCCACATGTGGGAATGAGCTCACTTACAGCTGGGTTAGCTCAGGTAGACATTGCTGGGTGCTGCATGCCCCCACTGACTCCTACGATAGGAGGGGGGGGGCGTGAGGAAGCATAGGGGAGGAGGGCAAACGACACACAGATCTAATGTTATTATTTTAACACTTATTATGTTTCTTTGCTGCCATTTACATAACTTTTTCAGTTTGATGACCGAACTGCTATTTCTGTCTAACGGTAATGCACGTTAAAGAAATATTCATTGACCAAAACTGTATGAAAGGGAGAGAGATGCAAAAAGAACCAAACACACAGCAGCTTCCTCAGGCACACATGGAATATACAGTTCAGCTTGCTTTTATATAGCACCTTTGACAACACAGTTGCCCGAAGGCTTACAAAGTATTAGCTCCACGCCCACAGGTCATGTCCAATGATGTATCACCTGCAGTCACCACCCTCATCATCTGAATGCAGCCCTGGAGCCTTAATTCACAATTAGGAAGAAACAAGCTCAATGCACAGCATGGATTACACAGGCTGTCTGATGCCTGTCCATTTTAACACGTTGTGTCATCTTGTGTTGTTTCTGTTATTTGTGTTGCACCATGGTCATGGAGAAACAATGTTCCATTTAAGAACATAAGAAATTTACAAACGAGAGGAGGCCATTCGGCAAATCAAGCTCATTTGTGGAGAACTTAACATAGCTCAGAGTTGTTAAAATCTTATCTAGCTCTGATTTAAAGGAACCCAGGGTTTTAGCTTGCGCTACATTAGCAGGAAGACTATTCCATACTCTAACTACACGCTGTGTAAAGAAGTGCTTCCTCAGATTAATTTTAAAATGTCCTTCCACTAATTTCCACTTATGGCCACGAGTTCTAGTATTTAATTAATATTGAAATAGCCATTTGGCAGAACAGCATCCAGACCTGTTAGAATCTTATACACCTGGATCATGTCCCCCCTTAATCTCCTTTGCCCGGGGCTGAACAGATTCAGCTCAGCTAACCTCTCCTCATAAGACATTAGTCTAAGACCAGGAATCATTGTTGCACCTTTTCCAAGGCAGCAATGTCCATCTTAAGGTATGGTGACCAAACCTGCACACAATATTCTAGGTGGGGTCTTATCAAGGAATTATATAATCGTAGCATCATCTCCCTTGACTTAAACTCCACACACCTAGAGATGTAACCTAACATCTTATTGGCCTTTTTTATTGCTTCCCCACACTGGTGAGAGTGGGACATGGAAGCATCAACATACACACTGAAGTCCTTCTCATAATCAGCTACCTATATTCTGTGGAACCCATAAAATAGCTGTACTTTATATTTCTGCTCTCTGCATGGATTACCTTATATTTATTTATGTTAAATTTCATCTGCCAGGTATCAGCCGAGGCGCTAATTAAATCAAGATCCCGTTGTAGCCTCTGTGCTGCTAGATCAGTATCTGCTACACCACCCACCTTGGTGTCGTCTGCAAATTTGACCAGTTTACTGTATGTATCGGTGTCAATATCATTAATGTAAATTAGGGACAATAGTGGTCCTAAAATTGAACCCTGCAGTACCCCACTATGAACGCAGGCCCTCTGTGACATTGTGCCTCTTAATAACTACTCGCTGCTTCCTGTCTATTAACCAGTTTTCGATCCAAGCTGCTACAGTTCCTAAAATCCCTGCAGCTTTGAGCTTAAGCAATAGCCGTTTGTGGGGGACAACATCAAAGGCCTTCTGGAAATCTAAGTAGATCACATTGTAGGCCTTTTTGTGATCAATTTCTCTTGTAGCTTCTTCAAAGAACTCAAGTAGATTAATTAAACAGGATCTACCTCTCCTAAATCCATGATGGCTATCCCTCAGAATGTTATTTGAATCCAGGTAATCTACCATTTTCACTTGGATTATAGCTTCCATTATTTTTCCAGTTTGCAAGTTAAAATGATTAGCTTATAGTTTGCTGGGTTACTTCTATCCCCTTTGTTCAGTATGGCGTTATATTAGCATGCTTTTCAGAAGGTACAACACCCACAGATAACGATTTCTGGAATATTAAAGTTAAAGGTTGGCTAATAATATCCCTCATCTCCTTAAAACTATAGGTAAGATGCCATCAGGGCCCTGCAATTTATTTATTTTTTAGCTTACCTAGGCTTTGTACCACATCAGCCTCAGTTATACATATATTGGTCACAGACAAAGCTGTATTCATACTAAATGGTGGTAAGTTACTCATGTTCTCTACTGTGAACACCCGTGTAAAATAATCTTCTTAATAAAAAAACTCATTTACTATATCAATTTCATTTTCAATTATAAGGCCTTCACTATCCTGCATTTCACTGTGTATATGGCTGAAATGGCAAAAAACCCACTTGACAAAGACCAAAGCTGGCCTATAACTCTTACGGCCTTATGGAAAATAAACGACTGCTCTTCCAAGGTCACTTCCTACCACTGTGCGCATTTACATTAGAAACACCCTTTTCATAATAACCTGGAGGTAATATGCCAGCTAACTGCCAGAAAGCCATTGTGGAGTGCTTTTCATTTCTACTTATCCGAAAATAGTGCCACAATCAGGCCCACCCTCAGCAGGATCACCTCAGATCTTAGTGCCCAGCGAGCAAGATTAGGTCGAAATAAAGACTCAATTCCTCATTCCTGCGCAGACCTGACACCTTCCTCGCACAATACACTATATCTGCACATTGCATGCAGAGTGAGCATTAATAATTACTTCAGCCCACTTTCCTGAATGAAGTAAATCTTTCATAAACAGGAAAACAACGCAGGGATTCTGGAGGTTAACTGCAATGACAAATGGACATTTATGTTTGTGTTTGGAAGCACATACTGTTTACTCAGATGGAGTATGGAGTCTCTCCAGCTCTCCAAGTGGCCCACCACATATTAGAGGGGGTCTGTTAGCACCCCACCAGCCCTATGACTGAGGTGTGTGGGCATTTCATCACACCAGTGCCTATAAGTTAATCAGGTCAACGGTATCAAGTTAATCCCTTCCAGCCAATTCAGAGATCCACCAAGGCAGCAGCCATGTGGCGAGCAATCGCTGTTCATTTCAGCAGCAGCGATAGACCCAGAGTAAGCGGCTAAGCCTAAACCAAGGCTCCACTCACAATGGAGCTGAGAACATCTGCCAGCTCGTCACGGTCGCCGCTACTGCAGACGTGATCTGCTGTGACACTGCTGACGCATCTGCAGACAAGTTACTTCAACTGGCTGAAAAAAACGCCTAGCTGGGATTAGGGTCCTTGATTAGAGAGCTATAATAATGTTAACCAAAAGCAAGGTCATGAGGACTACTGTTTATTACAGAATAACTGTATACGTTCTATCCATCCGTTTTCCTTAACTGCCTACATCTATCTAGCACAGCACTGCAGTGAGCCTGGAGCCTATCCAGGGACGCACAGGGAAGGAGGCAGGGAATTCAGAGGCAGATGGAGCTGATTATGAATTCACTATGAACTTTATAGCGCAAAGCAATTGGGAGGCTCACACCAGTACCCTGCAGCCGCTTCACACGTGCCTCATATGCATGCTGCCAGCGGCAACACAAAAAAGAGTGATGTCATGCTTACCCAATCACAAAGAATCCTCCTCTAGCTCAAACCACCATCGAATACCGCCAGCCTTATTAAGCCTTTCACTAATCGCACGCATTATCCTGTATGGCAGGGAGGTAATGAGAGGGAGTCAGCTACAGACAGGCCCAGGGAGGGGAGGGGAGAAGGGGGAATGAGGAGCACGATCCGGGAGAGCACCGCGGAGCTCTATCACACGCAGAGGGGCTGGCGCTGCCAAACGTGACTCAAGAAAGCTCCTGGAAATGTAGCCTTCCATCAGCACAGCGCAATGGGGCATGATTGCAGAGCAGAGCACTCCGTGTGATGCAGAATCTGCCCGCATCACACAGGGAAGCCAACAGGATTTATCAGTATTTATATATTATATATGAAATCCATCAAATATGACTTTCATCTGTTACCTCCTCAGCTAACTACACCTTAACTACAGTTTTTCTGCATGTACTGGAGTGACCGGGTAAAGATAAGAATGAAATGCATTAAGGTGGCTTCATGGTATGTAACCATAGGAACAGAAGATGCTGTGAGGGTCCCAGTAAGGTCAGGATAACCGAGAGCTATTCAGAGACCTTTTATCAAAAATGCTCACAGTACAGCTTCAAGAGTCCTGTGTTTTTACGATGCTGAGGGACCAGGTTCACTCTTCACCCGTAGAGCCCGTAGAGCAAGACTCAGCACCAGCCACTCATGATCACACACAGCAAGCAGAACATGGATCAGCTGAGGATAAAACGGGCACCACTCCACAGTCACAGGTAAGGGTATCTGCACAGGTCTTACTATGTAATGAGCTTCGACCTTTGGAACACTCCTTGTAAACAGTCTAAATGCCGTACTTCCGGAGTACATGAACGTAGGGTGAAAACTGAATCTGAGCAAAAATTATCATTAAAACAGTTGAAGGCGCAATCTGGTTCTGGAATTTTAAATTTATTATTTCTGAACAATTATTCTATTTTACATATCCAGATTTCCATTGTGGATCAGCTATTTTTACTCTGCTGACAGGATCAGCTAATAAAACGTCAGAGCCCTGCCAGTTTTACTTCATTTTATTATCACTAATAATAATAAAATAATAATAATAATAATAATAATAATAGGGGGCGGCATCGGCATGGTGGTGCAGTGGTTAGCACTCTTGCCTCACACCTCTGGGACCCGGGTTCGAGTTTCCGCCTGGGTCACATGTGTGTGGAGTTTGCATGTTCTCCCCATGTCGTCGTGGGGTTTCCTCCGGGTACTCCAGTTTCCCCCCACAGTCCAAAAACATGCTGAGGCTAATTGGAGTTGCTAAATTGCCCATAGGTGTGTGTGTGAGAGTGAATGGTGTGTGAGGGTGCCCTGCGATGGGCTGGCCCCCCATCCAGGGTTGTTCCCTGCCTCGTGCCCATTGCTTCCAGGATAGGCTCCGGAGCCCCCGCAACCCAGTAGGATAAGCGGTTTGGAAAATGGATGGATGGATAATAATAATACGACAATATGTTTTTTAAGGTCACAGTTTGTGAGCAGCAGCATGGTGTCAGGGGAGAGGAGCGCGGGAGAGGAGCCGGGGGAACAGCATGCAGTGGAAGAGGGCAAGGTAGGGGGGGAACGGGGGGTGCTTGTCCAGGTCCTTTACCTTCACCTTGGCCCCAGGCTGTAGGAGCTCCCCGACCGACACTTTGTCCTGCTGCAGACGCCTCTTGACCAGCTTGGAGCAGCAGATGTTGACCGAGCTGAGCACGTGCGAGGCATTGTACTCGGAGAAAGTGCGGCAGTCAATGAGCAGCGTGCGGCCCAGACCTCGCTGCAGGAGCCTGGCCAGCTGCTGGGCGTCCATCGTCCGGCGCTGCTGCCTTCCCGTCGCCGCCGCCACGGATCCAGAAAGCACCAGGGCGCGTGGCATGGAAGACGGCCGCAAACACTGAGCCGGGCCATCCATGGCTTCTCTGGACAGGACAGTGGAGAGAAGATTTCCCACAGTTCCAGAGGTGAAGTACATTCCAGAAATGATCACATGTCTCAGACTCACCAGGACTGATTTATTGTAACATTAAGAGGTAAATGACTGATCCTGATCACGATACACAATTGACAGGCAGATGGCGGACGGACTATTTTGAAGGATTACTCAAAAGAACAGGCTTGTCAAATTCACTCTCTTGACACTATGATAAGTTAATGAACAGGACTGTAAGCCTCAGCATGTTTTCGGACTGTGGGGGGAAACCAGAGCACCCGGAGGAAACCCCACGATGACATGGGGAGAACATGCAAACTCCGCACACATGTAACCCAGGCGGAGACTCGAATCCGGGTCCCAGAGGTATGAGACAACAGCGTTAACCACTGCACCACCATGCCACCCCTTCCCTGCAGCCATCAAAGTTTATTCAATTATCTGCTTAATAGCGTTTATAATTCTCCTGTTGTCTTTAAAGTGAAACAAGAAAACTTCTTTTGACCAGCTGAACATGCCAGAATCTCATATCCTGATAAGTCATCTCGTATCTTGATAGCAACGTCGCAGCTGAACCTCATATTTATGGATTGTTCTACAAATCAGCTGCAGTACAAATAGGACAAAAATTGGCAAATAAAAAGGAGTGAGGTCACAAATGTAACACAATCCACAAATAGAGAGGAAGTAATCCACACATGTGCAAAACCTGTTTCAGATGTACAGACTGCTCTGCATTTTTGTGGATATAATTTTATACAATACAAAAACTACATACTTGTGAATAGTGATATATCTGTGATTTTTTTTTCTACAGATCAGCCCCATAATGAATTGAAAATTTGCAAATTAATGGGAAGTCACAAATGTAACGTGATCCAGAAATATGCAAAACCCTTTTCATGTGTAAAAATTAGGATATTATAGTACACAACACAAATAAAAACACATATTTGTATTTTGGATAGTGATGTATTTGTGATTTCTTTTCTACAGAACAGCTGTGTTATACAGAGCCCATCAGAGGTCCGGGTGGGAAAATATTTTTTGAAATAGTTTTGCACTCCCTTGCAATACTTTTCTGTTACTAATTACTGTAAAATGTCCATTTAAATGACACAAGATAAGTCCATTAATTCTAAGTATAAACCTAAACGATACAGACATGTCCAGTAAATTTGCTTTAAGCATTAAACTATGGAGGACACTGCACACTATGTCATTTTCATATATATGTGTTTTTGATCATATGTAATTAACCCCCACCCAGCCCTAACCTTAACCATAACCATAACCAAAAAAAATACGAGACATTTGGCATTTTTGTTTTTTTTTATTCCATTCAGATCTTTGTGGGGACCTGAAAAATGGTCTCCACAACGTCAAAAAAACAGATTTTTATCACATTGTGGGGACATTTGGCAAGAGTAACAAAACACGTGTATGTAATCAAACAAAGGGACTCAGGTACCTGCAGGATGACAGGCACTCAGGATGTGAACCCTTTATGACTGTTACAGTCAGACATTATACGTAACTGTATTCAGGATACTGACCACATATTCGTCAGCCACTTCCGGAACATACTGTATGCATGTCTGGCTCACTTGGAGCCGGTTACAGGCACTGAACTCCCCGATGCCTGCAGAGGCCACTCTTTCTCCCTGCATCCCAGTGATACTGATGGATGCTCAAATAATACTGATCATTTCCTAGGCTCGGTGGCCTGGAGAGGGCCAGTGTATATGAGAAACCGGCAGTGCTGGCTAGCATCCAGCTAGCACCCAAAATATTACAGAACATATAAAAAAAAAAACTGGAGGACTGTGACAGAAATAATTAGCCATGCGGGATCCAGCAGCTGCTGATTTCTCGACTCATATCGGGCCTGTTACTCTGGTTCTTTGACCAGAAGCACAATTTCAGATAACAGTGATCAGATATGAGACTGAAATGTTAAAAAAAAAAAAAAACATATACATACCATTCTCAGCATCTCACAATAAAGATATTTCTATCCACTTGCTGACTGTCTTTCATAATTAATGCACACTTTTATGAAATTAAAGAGCTAGTAATGGACCAAAAGAAAACACAAGATTTGTATTAAAAAGACTACTCATAACAACAAAAAAGCAAAATGAACCTCAAAACAAAGTTTGTTTTCTTTGAGAATAAAGTACCCTGAATTGTCTCTTTCAGAAACTGCTGTTTTTAACCATATTGGTGTGTAGGTGGACAGTGGGCAATGGATATTTTTTAAAATTTTCCCTCAGAAATACAAAAAAAACAATAATAATTATAAAAAATGTGCAAACATATGATAGATGAAAATAAGGTAAATGAAGAATCAGACACTGCTGGGTTGCCCTATTGTTACTGTGTCTATGCCATTAAAGGCAATGCGGCATATGGAAATGCTATATGCTTTCATAGAAAAGCTGCCTGATGACTGTTTAAGTTGGGAACAGAGTGAAAAGACATGGAACATGACAATAATAAAGAGATATTGTAAAATCGTTGGAGCAGTCAGCTGGGACAGCTGCAATCATTCAGTATGACCTGTGACCTTTCACCCCTGCTGTGCCCTCCTCCCAGCTAGATGATGTAATGCCAGAGGGAGCTCAGCTCTGGATATCCCAGCAAGCTTTGTGTCCAAAGCTCCCAGCTAGAAAGTGCAGAATGTGTGGTGGACCGGATCAACAGGAAGAATGTTGAAAATTCAGTTGAAATTCCCCTTAATTATCACAAGCTTGTTTGACCCATTGTAGACTAAATATTTCTTAAACACATACTTATACAGAGTACCTCATCATTAGTAGAAATGATAATATTTTATGCACGATGAATGAAATTATCATCGAAGGTCAATAACTGCCATTTTAAAAACAGAGAGTGACTGATGATAATCCTGTGTACTATCAGACAATCTGCCCGTTCATACCCTATCCACCAATGAACTTATTCGACAACTCATGTGTCATTCACACATGCCTATGTTTACAGGTTTCTTGTTACAGAGGCACCCTTCCAAAACTCTCAGCACATTTACTACACAAACGTGAGCATTCTGCAAGTACTGTATCATGCACAACACCCACCTGTCCCGAATCCAGCTGATGATAAAGAAAATGACCTAGTTAAGAAATCTCTGTGAAGAACAGCTGCACGCAGACACATGCAATCATAGAAACAAGCTGCTGTCACTGGCAGTGGACGATCATAAGGTATCACAGCGCTGCCTTCACCAGCTCCCCTGCCTCCCCAAACACACAACCTGGCCAAGCAGAAAATAAATTCTTATATATATATATATATATATATATATATATATCTCAAGAATCACCCCTATTTCTCATCCCTTAAACAAGCAAATAAGACAATAATTAAAAAAAAACACCAAATCCTGACCTTGGCAGTTATGCAGTCATGCACTCTTGTGAAAGAAGCCTCGCTAGGGGAGTTTGTGTTTTAGCTCAAATGCAGTTAAGCTCAGGCTGCAAGCTTTTAAAATGCTTTTCTCCTAATGAACATGGGGGGGGGCTGACTGCATGTATAAAAAAATGCCCATTTAACTATTGCCCTACCGCAGGATGCTAACAGCATCCATTGAACAATCTTTCATTCATGTCTACGGGGGTCGGTGCAAAAGAATTATTGTCACCAAACTTGTACACAGCAAGACTTTTTTTTTTTTTTTTTTTTTTTTTTTTTTTTTTTAAATCGGCAGTACCAATAATAATAAGGAAACTCTACACAGCAAATACTCCTTTTCCACAGCAACTAGTCGGCAGTCCACTCTCTGATATTTTGTGCCAGTTAAAACCGTTAGAAACCAATGAAGAAACAGCTTCTTTGTTTCCCGCAACATTGCTTAAAAAAAAGAAAAAATTCAGAAAAATGCTAAACTCACCCCTACGCGAACATTCTTCCAGCATGCTCTCAAGAACCAAACGATAACCCCCTTTTTAGAAGACAAATAATGACCTCAGTATAGCCGAGAGAAGAGGAAACGATGGAAACAAACAGATACTGGGAGGCGACAGGGATAGGGAAAGATTAGCAGCAGGACATTTAACAACCACTTTCAAACACTGAGTACATCGGGTCTTTGGCCCAAGTGCTAGTTTCCAAATTCATAAAAAAGATAAGTGATGAGAAATGAACAGATTAAGACATGGTAGGTAATGAGATTAATCATAGCATACGATGATAAATCCTCTGTTCTGTCTATGTACCCCATTTGACACTGCCAAGTCTTCTCTAACGTGCACAATATACATGTGGGTATTGTGCAAAGACCAAAGGAACAGCAACTTACTAGTAAAAATAAAATAATAAAAAAAACATCAGTTTAAATATACAGTGGCACAGCAGCCTATTGCTATTTCAAAGTGTATGACATTACATTTATTATTTTTGGAGAAGTCGATTTATTCAGTAAATACACTAACCAAATATTTATATGTATAACGTAAATAATGAAATGCCACATTTCACAAGTAAAAAGTTACCAAGCATGAGTGGTAAAACGGACACATGCATGCAAAAAAACTATGCGAAAAAGTGAGACCTTTTAAGTACCTTAAAGAAAATGTGTTAAGCAGTTGCTGAAAGTCTCCTTATCGCTTCTCCATGCCTTGCAAAATCTTTTTCAGATGCTTTAATTTTCGTAGCTTTTTTGAGTTACACAAACTACCACAAGTAAAACTGCGAGAAAAAATATATACGCACGCTACATAGAGGTGCATTCCTTTACATCCATATATATAAAATAAAATGCTGCATTATGACAGGTATAACTGCTGGCAATCCGACTACACTGACCATCCACTGGGTGTGTTCCCCTGCAGGGGTACTAATAAGACACATAACAAGCAAAATAGAGTACTTTCCTACTGGCGCTGAGATGTTCCTAAGCAATCAAAGGCTAAACAAAATATGTAATTATAAAATACATTAAAGGTTCTGGAGTGCGGTATCTTCAACAAATAACATTCCCTTTACTCAGTTTTAATTAGACTCGTCTCGTTACTGAAATTGTCCTATGGCAAAATAAGCAAATAAGTGTCGACACAATCGCGCAAATAAGTAAACGGCTGCTCTCTCACTCTAAGAGAAGAATAAGGAATGACCGACATAAAACATCGATTATAATAATAAAACGATTCAAAGACAGAGGTAATGCAATGCGGCAGAAAAACCAAGATCGGCAATTTTTTAAATAGCAAAACAAATGACCATGTTCGTTTCCCACCTGTCATTTTGAATCAGAGTAGAGCAATTCAATTGGATTTTATAAGGTAATGCGTTACCTGATCAGATTAATCGTGAATTAATGAATCGCAAAATTGTTTAAAATGCGCTATTTTACTGCCGCACCGTTTAAATCGTATGCCAGGTTAGGATGGCACACGTAAAGCGGCACAAGTATGACGTGAAAAGGTGACGGGGAGATGATTATTCAAAAATGGCTAACAGTAATTGCAACATACCTTTAATTAAGAGTTGAGAATAAGCGTGGTACAGCTCGCGTACTGAAAACACTGGCATCAGCAAGCACCCCCGGTTTTCGGTGTTTTATTTGAAATATAACAGACCGGGATCACTCATTGTCCTCTCAAAAGTACATGGTTGCAGCATGGTTAAGTAGGTATCCGAAACATACATGTATGAACACTACGGACAAGGACTGGAAATAGGATTCTGCATGTTTATTACACTGCATATTACAGGAAGATATACAGGCTTTAAAATGGCAGATGCACAAATAAACTCACCTCCTTCTTCACAGTGTCTTCTTGTCTATCTCGCTATTTTCCATTTGTGAGACAGCGCACCTCACTGCTCGGGATTATACTGTTTACAAATCGTGGACATTAAAGAACGAGGAGGGAATAGGCAGGGCGGCAGCGCTAGGCTGAACTGCGCTTATTGTAGCATTAATGTAAATTTTGTCATTCTGGACTAAAGTAAATGCACACATAATTGGCAACTCGTTTCGTTCATATATGGGACACTGATTGTTAACTGAGATGTGAAAGATAACCTTCCCATGATAACCGTGAGTTAGTAATTAAGGAAAACAGAAGGTGCACTTTGGCACTAAAAAATGAACTTACGATGAAGTCATGATTCCGAGGGGAAAAAAACACCACTGACGTCACTTTCGTCCAATTGGAGCCCGCGATTCGAGGCCAAGGTAACGTCACCCTTCTGATCCTGAAGATTAAAGGCCGCTGCTGCTTTTAAAGGGGACCTGCAATACGACATTTGAGTAGACTGATATAACAGGACTGTGTTTCTGATAAAAAATTAAAAACATTTCTGCAACAAGTACGCCTCTAATTTATGTTCCCTAGATAGTTCCCAGTCGTATAATTCAATACACTCTAAGCAAATTCTCAATTTAAATATTATAGCTTAAGTTGCAGTATAATGATCCTGGCCAAAAAAGACACAATGATGTTTTACCAAAATGAGTTTACTGTAACCTACTCACAGACTGAGCATTGCCAGTGTCTAATGAAGTAGAGATTCCAGAAATGTACTTTACTATGGATTTCCTGAGGACTCTTTGGAGTGCCCTGTAACTTATTCACTAGGTAGACCCAGTATGACAATGACTGCTTTTGACCAATTTTACTTATTTTTATCCAAAACCAAAACTAATTCATATATCTTTAGCAAATGGCCACTTAAATGCAACCTAAACAGTATAATTATTCTATTTTTAACTAGTGTTCTTTTTTAAAAGCAGAGATATTCAGATTTTGTTTTTGATTAAGTTTTACAAGTTTTTGATCGCTATGCAGTCTGCGGCCCTATCAGCAGTATGGCAGGTAAGCGCTGTTCTAAAGCACTTCAAAATGCCCTGAAAAATCTATATCTAGCACCCAGCCTGGTCTGTCCTATAGTCGGCAATGGCGACCAGCTGGTTGACATGTAGGCCGCCAATTTCACTTCTGTGCAATATGCGCAAGTCAGACTTGTTTTATTTGTCCCATAGAAGTGCTCTCACCCTCTGTGGTGCAATAGATGATATATATATATATATACTTGAAATCTATGAATGGTCTTAAATTTCAAAATTCTATTGATTTAGAGGTAGTGTGCGGCTCACTAGGTTAGGATGCTGTGCCTGTGGTCAAAAGGTCATTGGCTCAAATCCTAGGGTCAGTAGAGCAAGGGCTTTAACCCACAGTTGCACAAGGAAATTTCTAACCCTCCATTCTCGCAAAAAAAAAATATGTGTCACTTTGGATAAAACATCTGATAAATTAATGTAAATGTTTCCACCTGCTGGGGAATTATATAATTGTACTGACTTAATCATATAAGATTAATATGAAGCAATGTAAACTACTGTATAAGAAAAAATCCACGTCTACATATATACCACCATATACTAGCATACAAAGACAGATATATACTTCATATTTAATCAAAACTGAGTTATGACCAAAATTAGGTCTCATGGGTTCTGTTGTATATTGTGACAAAATATCTTAGTTTTACTATACCTGGTTTTGAAGAAACCACTGTCATTTACCTACCTACTACACATATGGCTTGATAGCCAAAAAAACTTTGAAGCCTTTTTTGTTCATTTCAGTGTGAATATATTTACATTGTTTTGTCTTTGTAGAACAGTGTATATTGTGTGCATTTCTGAGAAACACTGCAGAAATGCTTCACAATCCCAAGAAAAGTGTACAATTGTATGTTAATATGTTTTTGTTGTAGTATTATGTCATGAAATACTTTCCTCAAAACTTTTACAATGGAATTAACTGAATTGGTTATAAAGCAAAGATTTATCATTATATATGACCTAATGAAAATATTTAATAAAAAAATATACTGAAGGGCCAGTAATTGGACATGTTTATTTGGAATAAAAGCATGTTTACTTCGGAAATATATAAAAAATATTTATTATAGAATACTTCTGGTTTTGAAATATTAAGAAATTTCCTGGTTGTTCAGTTTTAAAATGAACACTAGATGGCGACTTAGTATGGCAACTGAAACCAGTGGTTCTGAAATGCTGTCCTGTTGAGGGCGCTGGTAATTTAAATATGCAACATATACTGTATAAACGCATAAACAAGCACCAACCCGCTATGGAGAGCATTATAGGTACAGCAGTGTAAGATTATTTTGGCCTGATTTATGTACACATCCTAGACAATAATCAAATTTCTCCATCCATCCATCCATCCATCCATCCATCCATCCATCCATCTATCACCTTCCACTTAATCCGGGGTTGGGTCGCGGGGGCAGCAGTCTCAGCAGGGAAGCCCAGACTTCCCTCTCCCCGGCCACTTCATCCAGCTCCTCTGGGGGGATCCCGAGGCGTTCCCAGGCCAGCCGGGAGACATAGTCTCTCCAGCGTGTCCTGGGTCTTCCCCGGGGCCTCCTCCCAGTGGGACATGCCCGGAACACCTCCCCAGGGAGGGGTCCAGGGGGCATCCTAATCAGATGCCTGAGCCACCTCATCAAATTTCTATTTAGTTTAATAAGCATTTCTCAGATGTATGTCTATGTATATTTAACAAATGTGAACTATTGTTTTCAAACGTTTAACATAACAAAATATTCATTTGGCTTACAGGACCTCGACATCAGTTACTGATGCTTTTATTCACTGTCCATAACTTTGCATGTTCATATCTAAAAATCACTTGTTTACTTAAAAAAAGAAGGCCAGGAAGTCTTTTTTAGATTAGATAGTTGTTTTGAAAGAGTAATGGTTTACATCTTAATTTGCAGATATCAGTTTGGCTCATGAACATTTAGAAATATGCTATTCTACTTTAAACATACTCGACGAAAATGGATTGATTCTAACAGCTGTACCTGGTGTCAGCCACAACAATCAGCATTTAATAGCTGATTACTACGCAAATGTCATAACAACAAGTAACAAGTACACAAGTACATTTATTTAAGTGTGCTTTTATTATGATGAAAAACACAATATATATATATATATATATTAACACTGTATATATATATATATATATACACTTCTAAAAGAAAATAAAAACTGCCACTGTAGTTAGGAATTGCCATAAAACCATAGAACAAAAGTTTTGTCAACAATATAATTGCTAATCTCATTATCTTTTTTGAGAGTATCAGCAAGCCTTAATCCCACATGTATCCATGTATTGTATGATGCAAACTGTCTCAGCACATTTTTTTTAAACCTACAAAATAAATTAGAGAACATACATATTTGTATAGCTGCCTCTGGTTCTGAGATTTAGTAATTACTTGTGATTTTCTTTGTTTCTAAGCAATTGGACAACCTCCTGTGGTCCATTTTCAGTCCTTAAAATAAAACAATGGACTTTCTCTGTAATTCAGATGTGATGTTAGGTGCATACAAATTCAGGAAGACAAGACAGCTAAATTTTTTATGACTTAAGCAAGATGTATCTAATTTTAAGGAGAGCAAGAGAAACTTGGTGTGACATGGGGGCTCAGTGGGTGCCGCTACTGTCTCACCCCTCCAGAGCTGGCGGTTCAAACTGTGGCTTGGTATGGGGAGAGTCTGCATGTTCCCCCTGTTCAGGCTTCCACTGGTTTCTTCCCACAGTCCAGTGACATACATTTTTAGACTAATGGGGGTCTGTGCCTGTGGGTAGTGTGTGTATGTGACCTGTGGCATCTGCCTGGTCCCCTCTGCAGCCTGGGACAGGCTCTTGGTGACCCAAGCTAGAAGATGGATGGATGGATGGATTGATGGATGGATGAATGGATGGATGGATGTAAATTAAAAAAAAGCATACAGGTACATATCTTTAATCTCAGGTAATCTTTGCCATTCTCCATGTTTCCATGGTGATTTTTTAAGAAGGATAAGAATGAGAATGGCAAGAAATAGACAACACATATATGAAATATGCAAAAAAGCCAAGACATATATGACAAGTTCTCTTAGCAAGAAGTTAAATATACAAGCATACAATGCAGGCATATTGTGGTTGGTAGTGTTTTCCAGACAAAACCAACTGTGATATTTCACAAGCCTTAAACAGATATGCGAGTCATATAAGAGCCAAACGGCCCGGGCTGCATCACTGCAGTGTCTCACTGTAACATAATGATATCAGCAATCACTCAGACATCTTTTGCTTCTAGGAATATACCACATTTTTCAAAATGCACTTGAATGATAAAGCATGGCACAAGCTTGAAAAAAGCAGGATGATCAGTTTATTAATTATTGTTTCTCTTTGTGCATGCAAGTCCTTAAAATCAATACAGTTAATTTTGGGACTATGTAACAAATGGAAGGGCAGTTCTTTTAGGATGGCTGTTAACACCTGCGAGAGTTCCATGCTGTCGTGGGGTCATACATGTATATACTTTAAATATACCACTGTCACTATCCTACATCCATAATTCAAAATCACAAAGCCTAAAGTTAGAGTATTTCAAAGAGTAATGTGCCCTTTAGCCATATAAAAGTATGATACAGACAAGAAGGAATGCATCATGTGTTTCTGAGGGTCCATAACAGCCAACTGATTGCTTATTCGGAATGGTCACTAAAAGATTGCGAAGGTGATCCCCATCTTGCTGCGATGATTAAAAACAGATAACATTGTTGTTTAGCTGGACAAGGTAGACATTTTCACTGAAACATACTACTATTAATTTTGAAACTTTAAAATGGTGGCGCTCCCTTTTTCTACTGCTGTTATACAAAACTCCTGGAGTAGGTAACTCATTATCAATGGCATGACTATGTTATTACAGCTGTACCTTTAACCACCCTTTTTTGAGGAACTAATTATGCAAATTACAGCACTGAGCAGATACTAATACTAAAAACTATAAGCTTTTGGGCTTTTACAAAATTTTGCCAAGATCTTAAGATCTTTACTGGCTTAACATTAGCAGGTAACATTTTAAAAGTGAAGATGAAACTTCATAGAAGTCTCATATTTCCATTCGTGCATCAATAATACTGCCTGGTATGTGTGCTTGATAAACAGTATATAGAACAGAGTGCAGTGAGAGATAGAAGATGGAGGCGCTGGAGGAAAGGGGCTGTGTGATTGAAGGAGGAGGGAGAATGAGGAGGCTGTGGGCAGGGCGAAGCCCCCACAGTCAGCGCAGATGGGCAGCACAGATGGAGGCTCCTAGCAGGGAGTGGGGGCACTGATGAGAACGATGCAGCAGGCTGGGCTGGAGGGCTGGACATCGGCATGGGGGGGTGAGGAGTGACCATTTCCATTGCGAGCGTGACTCATCCTGATCAGACCATCTGCAGGCATCGGAGAGCTTCTGACTCCGCTTTCCCGGTTCTGCTAATGGCAGGCGTTCCGTTCGTCAGTGACCAGCAAGGCCATGCTTCCTATTAACTCTCTGTGACCCTTTCTTCATATTTTCATAGACATCATCTTCTCATGTTCTATATAGACTTGAAATTCCTTTAACATTTTCACTCGCACGGGACATCGGATCTGGACTGTAAAATTAGCACACTCTCTTGCTTTTACAAAACTATGGGACAAATTATTTATCTCACAGCAATGGTCATTCATGTCTTAACACTGGCACAATCTTAATCTATTCATTTTTTGCAATTTTCACAAAGCAGTTATGAGGCTTTCTTAACCCTTTATAATATACAGCAAAAGGTTTATTCATTATATGCAAATCCCTGTCTACAGTTTAATCTTGTTGGCTAAGATGAAATGAAATGTTATTACTATCCCATATTGTAAATAATGTACAGATATGTATTATTATTATTATTATTATTTTGCACTTCTTCCACTCCAAATAGAAATTTGCCATAATCAGGTAGTAATCTGTATTTATGAAAATGGTCGATAACTCATATGAATGTGTATTTGCATAGCAGCAACACAAAGCAGAAGATGCTTATGAGAAAGCAACTATACAACCAGGCAAGTACAAATGTCACTATTTACTTCTGATATTTAATTATGGGCACAAGAAATTGTAACTTGCCTGCTTGAGCATGTGCCTACAACACACACACACACACACACACACACACACACACACACACATATATATATATATATATATATATATATATATATATATATATTTTTTTTTTTTTTTTTTTTTTTGCTGTATAATACACATCCTACAGGAAATGGATTGATAGTCGGATGCAAATTAGCCTCTTTAGACAAAGGAGAGCTGGACGCACATAATGATTTTCCTACGAAATATGTCACTTGTTGACATGTATGACTATCAAAGAGTGGATGAGTAAGATCATATATACATGGTTAACAGTAGCTAGATATACAGTATACCGGCATTTTCATTACTTAGAAAACTTAAGATGCAGCATCTTGGGTATTCAAGAGTCCAGTGGAACATCCACAAAACAATATACATACATTCATACATACAGTACGATACACACACAATTTATTTACTGCTGTCAGACTTGATTGGGCTGTTGTGAATAAGCAATGCAAACCTCGACACATCCAAACCAGTTGAGCTGCCTTGTATTTTCTATGGAATACAATGTGGAGTCACATGAGTGGCTGGCCAATAAACACAGTTTCACCCCAGAGCTTGCAATTGACACACAATGGGAGAGCCTCTCCCTCCCATGTCAAGCAGGCCAGAACAGTGCAGGGACTGAGTCGGCACCTTCTCCTGAAAGAAGGAGGCTAAAATTGACAGTGACAAAACGTTGTACATCTCTGGTAGAACAGAGCAAATCAGACGGACGTAGAATAAGGCCATTGCGTAAAAGAGATGTGCTGAATTAACCAGCCTACTATCCCCTCGTACATTTTAAGCTGTCCAGTCATAGCTGGTGAAATGGGAACCCTAGCTACCAAATGCAGGATACATACAATGGGAGAAGGGGGCATTCAAGAACTCAGCTGGTCCTTAAAGCCCAGGCTGGCAGGTTGGGTCCCAGGGCTTTGGGTTCCCAGTAACAGGTGATTCTCATAGGCCACGCTCTTCCTTTATTTGTGCTGCACAAAGGAAGCCGAAAGACCTCGCCAGTTAGCCCAGAAATTCACAGGTAAACACACACAAACACACATCCACTCACACTTAGATGTATTCCATGGGGTTCATCATGCAGTTAAAGAAATACTTTAACAAAATACTTTGTTTTGCACAAGCTGTTGTTGGCTCTGCGGTTCTGCCTTGACATGACGACAGACCACCTGTATTCTTCACCCTGATGACTCTTGATGATCTACTCTTGTAGCAACGTCTACAGAATAAGGTCAAGATAAATATTGTCATTGTTGCTATCAGTACCAGATCAGGTAAAATGTATATGGTGGAATACAAGCTTTGTAAGAAAAAACATCTCACCAATCGGATTTATAACAACATGGTACAAAAAAAAATACGGGTTGAAATTTCAATGCAGTATTGACAGTTATAAGCCCATTCTGAAACTCGTTACTACTCCAGGCTGGAAGTATCTTGCAGTGTTGTGCTTGAACAAAGACATCTTAAACCAAGAAACCCCAGAAGACTCCACATTGGTGATTGTGTACAGAAAAGAGATTCTCTTGCATTTCTGAGAACACTGTGGGCAGCAGAGCAGTTTGAGATCTGTTCCTTCCTCAGACCTGTGCCAATGGTCTCTGAAGGCCTCTTGGGGTTGTTGAAATGTAGTGAAATCTGAAGTTGCTGTGCTAGCAGGGTAGCTGCTGTTTTTATGGAGGTTTGTTCTGGAAGGTGGGAATACATTCACTATTCCTCCACAGGACACGATAGCTGCTTTTCATAGAGACTAAGGACATGGTGCACAAACTGGTACTGTTCGCAAGTCTGGATCATGCCACCTCTGGAGGAGAGAAAAGCTAATTTCAGGTATTGGCCAGACAGATAGCATGAGGAGAATTACTTCAAATGTCCATTTAGGCCTGTCAGATCGGATGGGGGTTACCTATCCAGGCGTAGCTGGCAGGTCGTCTTCAATATGTCCACCACCCCCTCATTCTTCAGCTGTTTGCTGAGGATGGAGGTGGCAATGAAGCAGCCTGTTCGGCCGATCCCTGCGCTGTGGAGTTAGACAGAGCACAGGCTGAGATGACAGAGCTGCGGTCCAACTTCCAGTTCATTTAACTAAACGACAACGAGGTGGGGGTGGGGGTAAACAGGGAAAGAAAACATCGAGGATACTGATTCTCCATTTCCTGGGGGGTCCTGGATACTTCCACAGGCTCAACCAATTACCAAATTTAAGGTAACACAGAGAACATCGGATGGGATAAGATCTGACTGTCTCCTTAGAACAGGAGTCAGAACACTGATGCTACTGTCAGATGAGTCACCATTGTTTTTTTTCTCTCTCTCTCTTTCTCTCTCTCTCACACACACACGCACACACACACACACACACACACACACACACTACCTATTCCAATGCACTGCATATGTGTCACAGCTCTTTGGTGCTCCAGAGCAAGCGAGAAGGCGTCCACCAATCCTATGATCCACCCACACCACGCTGTGGTCTACCATCAAGTGCCAGACTCTTTCTCAATCTCATTGCTCTATACTTGTGGGTAATATTATCTGGTAGTGAAAAAATATTTACAGAGCTCTGTGTCTTAATTTTTTGCAAACCTTTTTGTCCTGCTCTCTGAAGTCATCAGTTGCATAAGTGCATGTATTAATTTTTAAAGTAGCACTGATAATCTCAAATACATACTCTGACATTTCTTCCAATGAAAATGAGAGAACATCTGACTGTGCAGTACAAATGACCAAGTTCAATACAGATCATGTTGAAATTGCATAAATAAATTAGAATGTTTCTATTACATTTTATACCTGCAATGAACAATAACAGGGCCACTTCTGGGTGGGGCCTGTTGTCGTGCTTCCTCTACTTCCTTTACAAGCTCCAGCAGGGGCGGGGCCTTGTCTGGAGTCTTCTGGTCTGGCCATGATGTGTACCAGTATTGTCTGAGGCTGCGTTTCTCGCCACCGCACTGCCTCAAATGCAGCAGTACATGAATACAAAGGGGTGCAGTTTCAAACCAAAGTAAGAAACGCAGACGCAAAGAGGAATGTACTGAATCATCACACTTTTCAAAGTCTTGCTAATGACCTTTGGTTTCCTGTTGGATAAGCAATGTGCAATTCCTCACAAAATGTGCAGTCAATACATTCATTTAATTAGCCTTTTTTGTGTTGTTCATTTACACCTCTGTCAGCTGTCAAGTTACAGAATTGTACTGTACAAGAACAATGTTTCCTGAAAGAGTGCATATGTCACATTTGACATGACATAGTCTTCCTTTATGACAATCATAGCTGTTGGTTGCCTAATCTCTTTGTGGTCATTTAGATGCTTTACTGACCTGTAAAGTGAAGATCCTCAAGCTGTAGTCATCTGCCTGGATCAGCTGGTCAACAGTGATCTCAATCCCCTCGTATGTCACACGCTCCTCTGGCCAATACTCTGCACATTTCTGTGACAAACAATGTCCAGGACCAATATAAACTCCATTGAAGTAGCTAAAATTATGCAAACTTAAGAAACACATTCATCAAAGACACTGGAGATGCTGTGGCTTGGTGCTCTCAGGTATCATATTTTGTTGTCCAACCATAGGGTCTCACACACTACATTTCATTGTATCAAGTTGTTCAAATGTTTTTTTACTCAATTTTTCTATGCAATGTAGCCAGTAGGGTTGTCACTCTTGATTTGTGAAAAACTGGGGGGGGGGGGGGGGGGATTAAACCATATTTGCATATATAAAATGTCAATATTTGCAGGACTCCCTGTTGCCTCTGTTACCTATATTTGTCCTGACGCAGGTGTAGTCGCACTCGCTCTGGATCCCTTTGTCTGCTCCTGTCCCTTTCTACGTTAAATACAGTTTTTCTTTTCCTTTGATGAGTAAGTATATATTACTTAATTATAATCTATTATAAAACCTAACCCTAATGTCCAAAGTTACACTCCCTTTTGCAATTAAAACATTATTAGACATAAAATAATAAATTACAGTATAAACAACCTTTTCCCCTAATGAATTAAACTCCAAGCATGATAATTTAAAAGTTTGATGAAAGTTCTGCTTTGCCCAAAACTTGCAATGATTAGGTTTTGCGTTTGCGTAATATAAAACTCTGGTGCTATTTTGTTTTTGCGTGGTTCTACAGTGCTGTTTTTCCTTTATATTTAACTGAAATTTTAGCTGGACACAAAACAAGAGTGGCAGAAAACAGGGAAGGGGCTATTCCTCAAAGCATTTTTGTTTCTTTAGCCAGGTAACTTCCTTCACTCCTATTGGATGGTTTTCACGTTTAGCTTAGGTTATCCAGCTAAATGGTAAATTCTGCTTTGTTGAACCCCAAAGTCTACTTGGTTGTGCCTTATCCATTCACAAATTTTTTCTCTTTTCGCCCCTCTGAGTTGTATGCTGTGAATTGCTTTTTCTATGAAACTGGTGGTTTGTCCAATATTGTTTTATAGTCCTCATCCCTGTCACAAAACCGGCAAAATAAATAGAAAGGTTTTTTTTCTAGCTAGAAATTTAAGGGTCATGGATGTGAATGCGTGCAGCAGAACCAACAGCCCGCGCAGTTGCTAGGTAACAAGGTAAGCTTCGTATTTCTGCTACCAATTAAACAAAGATGTAGACATGGCCAGTCGAATTAGATGTACAGTAAAACCTCGGATTGCGAGTAACTTGGTTTGCAAGTGTTTTGCAAGATGAGCAAAATTTTAAAATAAATTTTAACTTGATAAACAAGCGAGGTCTTGGAATACGAGTATTATGTATACGCTTTGTCTGCCGAGCGACCCGTGATCACAACTGAGCTGATGGTTTTTTCTTTCTCTCTCTCTCTCTCTCTCTCTCTCTCTCTCAATCTCTCTCTCACTGTGGGATTGTGGGTAATCGTCTCCCATGCTCGGTCTCAGTCGGCATGCCTCACTCGTATAGTCAAAACTTAGTAGAAAAGCACCACCCGAATAAGGGCGTAGCAGTGTGAGCGATGAATCTGTTTAACGTCAATGCAATGTCCTCATTTCTGCAAAATCGAAAAGGAGGCAAAAGCATCTGTCATTGGATAGGTTCCTTGTTAAAGTCGCATAAAAAGAAAAACATTCCAGTGAGCCAACAGATAGCAGTGATTCCGTTAGTTATAGTGAAAGTCGTCCTACAAAATAACCCTCCTCTCTCTCGTCTCCCTCACACTATCCACGGTTATTTTCAAAGGTAAAGTGCAGGTTAATTTGTTTTATGTATTGCTACTTTAGATTTTGTATTAATCAATTTTATATGAATATTTTTGGGTTGTGGAACGAATCATCTGAGTTTCCATTATTTCTAATGGGAAAATTCGCTTTGATATACAAGTGCTTTGGATTAAGTGCACGTTTCCGGAACGAATTATGCTCGCAATTCGAGGTTTTACTATATTAACATAACCAGCAAGAAAAAAAGAATTGCAGTAAAAGGAAGCCAAGTGAAGTTTTATTTGAAACTACAAAATTCTAAATTAGATGTACATTTTCACAAAAACACCAGGACAATTCGTGTCTCAGGAAAAAATATAAATTTTTCTGGGACAGTTGCTCAAAAAAGAGAACAATCCCGGGAAAACCAGGACAGGTGGCAACCCTAGTAGCCAGTAATATCATCAATACTACAACTGTAATCACAGTGAATTGTAGCCTGTTCTCAAAGTTTTTCCAAAAATAACCATCTAGTAGGACTACAGGAAACAGAAATATAGCTCATGCTGCTTTCCATTTACCTTGGAAGTCAAAAGTCAGAGCTAGGAGTGACGCCACACCGTCACGTTAGGCTTTTTTAGCGTTTTTTAGTCTTTAGAAATTCCAGTTCTAGTCAGGTTTGTTGTTAGCACTTTACACTGTCACATTTTCCACATACAAACACACAGCAGCATGTCCACAGATAGAGTTTGGACTGTACTGTGTGTACGACCGATTAATGAGTTACAAATAAGACAGAAATATAGTATAAACAGTTAATTTTACAGCTTTTTACTGTTGATGCACAGAGCAGCCGTCTTGAATTCTGAGGTCAGGGTTGCAGAGGTTCCTCCGACCTTCCAAGTCAGTGAAATTCTGACTTCCCAGTTCAAATGGAGTGCAGCATAAACCAGCTTTGATGGGCCCTATCCCGAAACAGAGCAGCCAGTCAAAGTCAGGGAGACAATTATTTGCCTGCAAAGGGGTCCCACCTCATTTTTCTCCTCAATATTGGTGATCATGACAACAAGGGGTGATTGTTCCTGCCACACCATTCTCCAGAAGTCACTGATGGTGTTCACCGTGGGGCCCTGGGTGGCAATGTAGGCCTTCTCTTCACCTCCATAACCCTGAAAGTCAGAATATGAGGTGCATGAGCTCTGAATGTTCTCCTGCTATAAATATAGACTGGATGCTTACGCATCTGCTGAGATTCACTGTTCTTTCATTAACCAACCTGACCCTGGGTCAGGCACATGACCCAGCACATCCACCCATCCTCCAACTGCTTATGCAGTAGCGGGTCACAGAAAAGACTCAACGCCACAAAAGTCAAGCAACACATACCCTCATGTAATTAGCGTTGATGTAGGTGCTGAGGAAATCGTCAGGGTCTGTTGCTTTAAGGCAAACTCTGCTGTGTGTATCTGAAACGCAGCAAACACCAGTAAGTGTGGGATTAAAACATGCTCACATTTCACAGCCGTAATGACCTGCACCTCTGCACAGTGCTGATCTTGTGCCTATCTCCACACTGCAAAGCTCAGCGCAACACTATGCTATGCAAGAACAGGGCAGTGAACAAGAAGGATTTTTGCCTCTGGCAGCAGAAATGCTCACTTGGGAGTATGGTCTTGTATCGATTCTTCCTGACCACACCGGGAATGTTGTATTCTTTCGGGTCCACAAAGTTCATTGGAGTTTCCTGTCGATAGTAAAAGAATATCTGTGCTATTAAATTGTCATTTAAGCAATAAATCATGGTGGAATATTATCCCAAAGGGTATATGTTTGCATGTCAAATCAGCATTCACCTATAAAAGTCTGGCCTCTGTAACGTCTGCTACCCCGAAAGTCAACCATCTATAGATGGTGCACCTGCTGAGAAACACCTACTTCAGGGACTGATTCTTGCCCCAAGCCAGCATCTGTCCACCTACTGCATATCCATTGTACTGCACTGCATATCCATTGTACTGCATGCTACTGTTAATATACTACTTTTCTGCACTTCAAAAACATTAAATACAGTATTGTTGTCAATTTGTGCATCCCCATAATGCACTTCCTTTTTATTACTTATTTATTGTATTATGTTGTATTTGGCATTGTCTTGTCGTGTATTGTCTTGTCCTCTATTGCATTGCTGCCTGTCCTATTGTCCCCCATGTACCTCTCCCTTTCCCTGCAGCTGTGGCGCAAGAATTTCACCGTGTTCCTCTGAACAGATGGGAGACAATAAAATGTGGAATGCAGACGCACAAAGAACTCAGCCTGCAGCGCTGCGTCATCCAGGGCCCTCTTCTGAAGCTCCACCGCTGTGAGCACATTGGATGCCTTCTGCAGATACTCCTTTGTCGACTGTTCCCGTGGTGACAGCATTGCGGCGTAGGGTTCAGTGGAGCCAGGAGTGCACATGTCCAGAGTGAGAGACACATTGGAGCCCCTCCTGAAAGCACATGAGACACAGAATGTGGGTCTCGCCGAGGAGAGAATCTCAAAGGCATATTGGTAGGGATGACCGTATTCAGCACGTGGCATCACACCTTTCCTGGAGGCCCACTGACTTGACGGTGAGTGTAGCTGGGTCACTTTCAGGTTTTATGTCCATGCAGTAGTCAAAGACAGGGGTCTCGGGCACCGGGTCGGCACTGAAGACGTCCTCCTGCTGTGGGTCGGTCCACTCCGAGTACGTGAAAGACGGCTGCCGACTCATGGACTGACGCCGGTCATCTGGGAATACTGGGATGCTGCTGGGCGCCAAGGCTCCGAGACAGTAAAGGACCTATGGAGGTGTGTCATCAGAAGGGAATGTACCACACAGCTTACAGGATAGGGGGTTCCTACTTTAGCAGTTACTGAAGATGGACACACTGGGCTAAGTAAAATCTGCTCAACTTAAAAGACGTACCCCAATACCCAGGATGACAATGCCGATGAAAAGGGTAGCCAGCAGGGGGCACAAGCTTTCCATTCTCCAGAGTTCCTTCTGTATGGTCTAACATGCATTACAGGGGAGATATCCACCAACAATGCAGAAGAGACATAAGGATTAGGTACATTGCTGTTTCAGATCCTACTGCCATATTACTTTTATCTATGAGGTGCTCATATGGATTATTGGGAAATACCAACCTCTTCCTCCAGTGAGCCTTGTGCTCCAATTGGTGATAATAAGTACTGCATGAGGTCCAACACTTTATGTGCTGCAGGGAAAGCTCCGTATCCATTGAGCATATAGAGGATCCACACTCCCTATGTGAATTAGCAGACAGACAAACGTAATGCATACAATGACAGATAGAGTTATGTGATTTTACTATTATTGCAAAAGTTAAAGTGGAATTGTAAATCAAGACTTTGAGCAGCAATCTCTTATTGATAAAGGTAGCAGTCAAATATAATCATCATTGTTGTGGGCATGTTATAAAGAAAGTCTGGAAGCATAGACCCAGAGGATCATGCAGAAAATAATTATGAACCAGCTTTGCTTGAGCATTGTTATGTGCCTGTTTGTGTAGAGGGCTGTTGCCATCATGAGATCAATCTCCCTACCATGATCTGGGAGAAGACGCAGAGACTGAGGAGGCAGCCGACCGCCACTCCTGTCTTCCAGCACTTCTCCCACCACATGCCATTAGCCTGCTGCAAGGCACTACGGGAGGGGACCTCCTCTGGCCTTTGCTGCCCCTTTAGGTCCAGGGGGGTGGCACCTGGCAGAGCCATTACAGCTGACGGGGAGAAACCTGCTCCTCAACACAGCAGTACCTGAAGGCAGAGACAGTGTATCCATCTATTTATCAATTTATCTGTCCATCCATCATCTAACCATTTATCCATCCATACACCCATCCTTCTATTTATTCATCCATCTATTAATCACCCATACATCCATCATTTCATTTCCAAAATCTGTTTACCTGACTAATGTTGCACTGAGTACAACTATCGCCTTGCACCAGAATACCTTAGTGATCTGCTGACCTCATACAACCCTCCGCGCTTGCTATGTTCTCAAGGCGTGGGATATCTGTTGGTACCGAGGGTAGAAAGAGCAATGGCAGGCTGCAGAGCTTTCTTTTATAGAGCCCCTCAGCTGTGTAATGGTCTTCCACCGGATGTGCGGGTTTCAGGCTCCCTCTCAATATTCAAGTCTAGACTAAAAACACACCTGTTTAGTTTAGCGTATAGGGACACTAGTTCTAGATCTAGCTAACTCTTCACTCCCAGCCAGACCTGTAGTGTGAGGTGTAGAGCTGGGTGGGGATCGGTGCCATTTGCTTTGGATAAACTGAACTGTCAGTGCTGTCACTCTGGCTTCACAATCCCTTGTGGAATTGGAGTGCTGACATTTCAGGGACTCCCCATGCCTGCATTCCCACTTTCCTCTCCCTCCTACTGATGTTGCCATAACCATATCTGCTGGAGCTTGCACATTGCACTTCATATTGCACTGACCTAACTGTTAGCACTGCCTATAGTCTCCCCTACTTTGACTAATTCCACATTTTATTTCCCCTATCCCTCCTGCGGGGTGCTGCCTGGAGATCTCAATTTATAAAGATATCCAGCACACCCTGCTACATGTGATGTCGCCACTACCAGTGACGTCCTTATATCCAGTTTGCCGCTCTGCCTGTGTCATCCTCCATGTATGACCCGCTGCCTTACTTCTGGTTGCCTGGCGATTGGAAGGAGAGTCGGCACCGGCTTGTCATCACCTCCCTGCTCCCCGGTTGTGACTAAAATCTTATGACTGAGACAGTGTGACTTGGCACTTAGCCATCTCTCCAATTTCACTTCACTACCAACCCCAGGAAAATGGGCTCCCCCTTTGAGTCTGGTGCCTCCCAAGGTTTCTTCCTAGGGAGTTTTTCCTTGCCACTGTTGCCTATGGCTTACTCATTGGGGGCTTTGGGTGGGGATGCTGTAAAGCACTTTGACACAATGTACTGTTGTGATAATGCACTATACAAAAATACATTGGTTGTTGTTGTACATTCACTGTCGATTTTTGCATCATTTCCCATTATCCAAACTTTAGGAACAATGTCAGAGTTCTAAGATGAACAGACTCGGATTGAAAATTGGTATACACAGGTTGTGTAAACCATTAAGGTAAAACAGGATGCCATAAGCTGGAGTGATAAATTGTTCTAATAATGTTTTAGTAATGATTTCCTTAATTTCTTCAATGGCACAAAATTATGCACATTTGATAACCATTGAATGGTTTTATTGGACACGCTGGAAATTCTGACTGGTTTAAAGAGCAGTACAGGCCCAGAGGAGCTGGCAGCTGGTCAGCTTTTTACAGGCTATAATAATAAATTCTTCTTCTTATTATTATTATTATAAACTGTCCTTATCCAAAGACATAGCTTTGCTTTAATCTATTAGTTTAGTCTATTTAAAAATCTATTTATATAACTGTACAGTTATTTATGTAACTAGAACTTTTTAAGGGCACAGTGAATAATTTTAGCATATTAACCAGCATTGTATTGTTCACAGACCTCCATTGTTTGCTACTTTTTTCATCTGGAAATTAAAGTAGGGCTAACCATAGCTATGGGTCCTTCAGCTGACCTTTCTGGGGGACAGTAGCCTCCTGAGAACCCGGGGTGTATCTCAAGGGGGTTAGATAATCGATGACTTGCCTGTGCATGCTGCCAGTTTAGGAGGAGAAGAGGTTTCTTCTGGCCTAGCCAATACACCTTCTCCTGGACCATGGAAACTTCTGTATCATACCTCACTTCCAAAAGGATGTTTTCAGGAGGCCACAGGCATCAAAAGGAACAGAAGCTGTGAGGGTCTGTATCAATAAACCAGTCCCACTCACTACTTTGTCATTAGATAAATATAAATATCTTCATGTTACGATATTTTGTATCATATTAGGATGAATCCATTTGCATTGTTGTTTAATATATTCAGTGTTCATATTCCTTTCCTGCATGGATTATGTGGATGTTGATATTGACACTTCCAGTGAAATGCTGATGTCAAGCAATACATGTGGTACGAAAAAAAAGTTCAGTGAAATTAGGTGCAGCTACCTGTAAACACCTTGTATCCATCCATCCATCAATCCATCCATCCATCCATCCATCCATCATCCATCCATCCATCCATCAATCCATCCATCCATCCATCTTTCAAGACCTATTTTCCAGTGTCCTAGAATAATCTTTAACCCAGTTATCACCAACAGGTTGATGAGTAAGACTTTCTCAGTTCACACCTTCTACCCCCCCAAAAAATAAAATTAAATAAATAATAATAATCTACCAAGGGGAAATTGCAAAGATTTATTACATGGGTTTATTCTTTGATTTTTCAAGTATGTGGTCATCTAAAAAGAGGCTTGGACACCCAGTTGTTGCTTCCTCTGAGAATCTGCAAGCCCACCCTGCCACCTCTAAGGGCATTGTCACCTAACAAAGCCGATTACCGCTCTTGGATAGGTAATACCAACCAGAGCCTTAGGTCTCTGCAGTGAATCACTCCCCATGGCTGCTCTCGGCTTTTCTGAGGGAAACACTGACTCATCCTCCCTACCCTGCACTTTGCCTCTTTCTCCCTTTTTTTAATTAATATTATTTATCTGTTCCCCAGCTCCGGAAATTGGGCCGAGCAGAGACCTGCATTCGGGCGGCCAGCTGGAGGCCCTCGAGTGGCTCGTCTCTCCAGGCCCCTTTGTGTTGCGGCGCGGCGCTGCTGGGGAAGAGTCTGCGGCAGGCGCTCTCTATGTTGCCACGGACACATGGGCCCCAGACCGCCATTCTCTGTGCCCACGCATAATAGCTCTCAACCCCGTTTCAATCATGGTGCTATTCAAAGCCTGTCCCCTTGCTTACCCTTTGTCCTTCACGGTACGTAACACACGTGTGCTAGCGTGTGCATATAGACGCGTGCACTAGCATTCTACATGTTTCCTTATGCATCTTTGTTTTCATTTGAGGTGCAAATTGCAAAACGTTTGTTGACTGTGTATTGCACCTAAATGGCATACCCTCAACTAAAGTATTAAATCAGAAATATTTTAATAAATAACTCAGTCATCTAGCTTTCCTCTAGTCTTTATTGAGAAATGAATTTTGCTCATCGTGTTGTAATAAACCCACAAAAGTCCACATTGTCACAGGTAGAGAAAAACATGGCATTCAAGTATTTATTTGACATCAAAACAGACGCCTTGAAATTTCTGTAAACTGAGCTATCTATGCATTTTTGTCTGTAAGGTTGGTTTTAAGCCAAAGATGTATTTGTATGAGCCTTAGTCTGGTACCCACAAATGGCATTAGATCTAACTTGTGTTCCATAAATTGTATTAAAGAACACAAATACACAAATGCAGGTTTAAAATACAGCATCAGTCAAAAGTCTGTATTCGCCTATTAAAAATCATTTGTTTTTCAATAAGATAATGATCCTAAGCACACCTTGAGGTTATATATTACAGAGCCTGGGAGGGGACATGAGAGGAAATAAATGAATAAATAAATAAATAAATAAGCATTTGGGAGATCTCGCAAAACATTACCTTGAGAAAAAAAAAGATAAACATTTGTGAGATCTCGCAAAACATTAGTAACTGTGCTGTGTTTATTTGAAATGGGGCCATACTTTGAGTACGTACTCACGGAAGGGGGGAGGGGGGGTCTAAAAATTTGACCGAATTTTGCGTACGTGTGCGTATGCCGGAGGGGGGCTGAATCAACTTGAGAAATTTCAAAATTAAGTGTTTCGTTCACGATACCTGACCTGCTGGATTCCATTCCATACGTGCATATAACTCAAAGTTTAGTTCATCTCCCAATCATCAGCCGGCCGGCCGGCGGATAGTCCATCAACATCGAATCAACACGCAAGCAGAATTATAAGCATGCAACACTAACCATTATTATTAATGTATGTAACAACTGTTCGCCTGACATACATATTCGATGTTTTCATGTAATTTTCAAGCGCCATTATTGCACGTTAACTGTCCAGCGAACCAAGTTTTTTTTCAGAATTCTTGACAAGTGTGTCTGCCATGCTTATGCCGACTTTTGAGGAATAGGCTAGTCCTTATAGCTTATTCCTCCAAATGCCGACTGAAATACTACATGTATAAGAATTAAAGAAGTCTTATTTGTTGCATTTCGTTTTGTTTAAAAGTGATTTTATTACAGTAAATCTCATGACATCATTCTTTTGTTATCCCTAAAATTAACAGGAACGTTTGTAGCTCCAAAAAGCAGTGCATAAGTCGACTAACGATCGCCCATGCGTGCGTGCGTGCGTGCGTACGTACACGGGGGGTCAACTACCCAGCGTATGTGTGCGTACAGGGGGTGGAGGGGGGTCCAAAAAATCGGTAAAATGTGCGTACGTAGTAAAAGTATGGGCCCAATGCAAAAAATGGAATTTTGGCATTTATGTATTAATAACTGCACTATGTCCATTCACTGCCAGTGACTGTAAGAAAGGCAGCTGGACTATTGATCACTGAAACATTGAACACTGAAATAGTCATAAAAAATTCGACCGTACATAAATCTGAAAAATGGGTGTTGTTCGCTTTTGCTGACAGATATGGCAACTGGAAACCAGAATAAGTTAATTTTACCTCGGTGCCAGAGTTAAGGTTTAAACCTGAACCCACTTTTGTGTATGCCTTCCTGATGATTGATGATATATCATATATACATGCATGGAAATAGAATTTCAACACCGTGGTAAAGTTCACTTTATATGCAGTTTTCCAGCTGCAATATCTTTCAATGTGTTTATATACACTCACCGGCCACTTTATTAGGCACACCTGTCCAACTGCTCGTTGATGCAAATTACTGATCAGCCAATCACATGGTGGCAACTCAATGCATTTAGGCATGTTGACATGGTCAAGACAAACTGCTCCAGTTCAAACTGAGCTTCAGAATGGGGAAGAAAGGTGATTTAAGTGACTTTGAACATGGCATGGTTGTTGGTGCCAGATGGGCTGGTCTGAGTATTGCAGAAACTGCTGATCTTCTGGGATTGTCACGCGCAACCATCTCTAGGGTTTACAGAGAATGGTCCGAAAAAGGGAAAACATCCAGTGAGCGGCAGTTCTGTAGGCGAAAGTGCCTTGTTGATGCCAGAGGTCAGAGGAGAATGGCCAGAGTGGTTCGAGCTGATAGAAAGGCAACAGTAACTCAAATAACCACTCGTTACAACCGAGGTATGCAGAAGAGCATCTCCGAACGCACAACACGTCGAACCTTGAGGCAGATGGGCTACAGCAGCAGAAGACCACACCGGGTGCCACTCCTGTCAGCAAAGAACAGGAAACTGAGGCTACAATTTGCACAGACTCACCGAAATTTTACAATAGAAGATTGGAAAAATGTTGCCTGGTCTGATCAGTCTCGATTTCTGCTGCGACATTCGGATGGTAGGGTCAGAACTTGGCGTCAACAACATGAAAGCATAGATCCATCCTGCCTTGTATCAAAGGTTCAGGCTGGTGGTGGTGGTGTAATGGTGTGGGGGACATTTCCTTGGCACACCTTGGGCCCCTTAGTACTAATTGATCATTGTTGCAACGCCACAGCCTACCTGAGTATTGTTACTGACTATGTCCATCCCTTTATGACCACAGTGTACCCATCTTCTGATGGCTACTTCCAGCAGGATAATGCACCATGTCATAAAGCTCGAATTATCTCAGATTGGTTTCTTGAACATGACAATGAGTTCACTGTGCTCAAATGGCCTCCACAGTCACCAAATCTCAATCCAATAGAGCACCTTTGGGATGTGGTGGAACGGGAGATTCGCATCATGGATGTGCAGCTGACAAATCTGCAGGAACTGCGTGATGCTATCATGTCAATATGGACCAATATCGCTGAGGAATGTTTCCAGTACCTTGTTGAATCTATGCCACGAAGGCAGTTTTGATGGCAAAAGGGGGTCCAACCCAGTACTAGCAAGGTGCACCTAATAAAGTACTAAAGTGGCCGGTGAGTGTATATGTACAGGAAGAATATGTTCTAGGAAGAATGCCAAGAGCCTGCAATGCTGTCATTGAAGCAAAAGAGGGCTATTTTGAAGAGGCTAAAATTTGAGAAAATTTTGAGATGCTGATCAATTCTCTTGGTTGTTGCAATATTTGATATGTATTACTTCATTGCCTTGAGGCCTTTTACTATAAGGTGAATAACATGGTTAAAATAGATTAAATGCTTTAAAAGCAGGTGTGTCCAGACTTTTGACTAGTACTGTCCTGGACTAAAGCAGAGAAGGCATGGGGGCAAGGATTGGAGTAGGCAGGAACAGAATATGGATGACCCACTCAGCTCACAGGAACACGGGGGTTTATTAAGCAAAATTGAACACACTAAGACCAATACAAAAATAAAAATGGACCACAAGGGGTTAAAACACAGACTAATAACAAAAGGGTCAGGGCAACAAGGGGCAGGCAGAGTACAAATAACAGAACCACCACCATCAATGACTGTAAGAAAAGAACAGGATTAGGAAGTTAAATACAAAAGGTTAACAAGGATAATGCAGGACAGATGAAAACAATTAACCAATCGGGGAGGGTGCAGGATAGCGAGCAATCAGAACACACAAGGATTGACACAAGAAAACAGGCAACAGGTGGAAGGAATAATTAACTCAAGGAACTCAGAAACTAAATAGGGAAACTAAGAACTGACAAAGAAGGAAAACAGAATCTAGCACAGGAAGGCAGGTAAAACACAACCAAGGCACAAAGCAAGAAACCAAAACAAACCACAATATCATAGGAACTAGAAAACCTGATGAAACCAATGCAACACTAGGGAACAAAATACAAAAACAGAGGAGGAAGGATTCAAACACACAACAGAGGGATGAATAGGTAGCCACACACTCAGCTCATTGAGCCATGCAGCCATCTGGGGAGCAGAGAAAAACACACTGAAGACTTTGACAAACAGGAGCTGACCCTGACTAGTACTGTACTTGGAAAGATATAATCCATCCATCCATCTTCCAAACCGCTTGTCCTACTGGGTCGCGGGGGGTCTGGAGCCCATCCTGGAAGCAATGGGCACAAGGCAGGGAACAACCCAGGATGGGGGGCCAGCCCATCGCTGGGCACCAGTCACTCACACATGCACACCTATGGGCAATTTAGTAACTCCAATTAACCTCAGCATGTTTTTGGACTGTGCAAACTCCACACACATGTGACCCAGGTGGAGACTTGAACCCGGGTCCCAGAGGTGTGAGGCAACAGTGCTAACCACTGCACCACCATAATAATTAAAAACATAATTGACTTTCATAATGTAACACCTAACAGGTTTTAATTAGCTACTCATGAGAGTAAATTAATAACATCTTTTCCTAGGTGTGCTCTGTTCTGTTTATTTTATTCTAGTTTGCTTTTATATTGCTTTTTATATTGTTTATTGCTTAATAATTACAAAAGACACTGTACACAGTTTCATTTGGTTGCATTCTGCCCCATTGATTTTTGCATTTTGTCTTATTTTTTGTCATTTGCAGATGTCAGATACACTGGGCTCATTGAACTGTATTCAAACTGCAGAATTAATATGAAATTTCAATAGACACCATTTCTTGGAAAAGCCAATAATTAAGTTTTGAAAATTTTCCAGTTCCTCTTTAACAACTTCTAGATCCATCCAATACAGGGTCACAGCCAGTCTGGACCCCATCCCAGGATGGTGTGAGACACTGTAAACCCTGAAAAAGATGCCAGTTGGCCCACTGGACATACACACATACACACAAACAAACGCACAAGCATAGTTCAAAGACATAAACGTAGTTAATCTTAATTTCTGTGAGGTACCTGAGGGAAACCCATGAAAGAACGATAATAATGTGCCTGCACTGACCTAGGAGCAGCTGTTACACATCCCTCCAGCAGCCGTTACACATCCCTCCACCCACCATTTCTTTAATCCCACTGAAATCCTGAAACATTTTACCTTTGGTAGCACTTTCCTCCCTTAGTAACCTACACCTACCTTTAAGAACCTCTATGACGGCAAGCAGTAGATCACATGATGAAATCGGGCAAAGACTCTCCAGTTGGTGAGCCCCCAGTGTGCTCTGCCACTAACCAGACCTGGGCAGAGAGGGCAAGAGATGAGAGAAGGACAATACCTACACCCCCCCCACACACACCCACACATTAGCCCCCTTTTATTTCCATGATACAAAGACAAAAAATACAAAAACAAAAATGCCTGCTTCAAAATTAAACTGGTCTCACACAGAATGAATTAATCCAGCATAGTCTTGCAAGGCTCCCAAAGCTCTGAAGCAACTGCCTCTTTTCCGCAGAAGCACATTTGATATGTGACACCAGAAAATGATTTTAAGCCTAAATCATTATTCTCAATCTGTCCTTCCCAACGTACCAAGCACAAAAGAAGAGAAATGTGTAGGTAAGCACCCTTATCTCTACACTGCAAAAAAAAAAAAACCAAAAAGCCCTAATTATAAACTGAAGCAGACAAACGCATGACGTGGATGAGGCTACAGCTCCATGAGCGTTTTGAATGGAGGACAGATTACTGGCCAACAATAGGCGAGGGGGACCGGTGACTGTGGAGATGCTCTGAATCTATGACGCGAGCAAAGCTGGCGTTTCAGTAACCATGGAAACAAGCAGACTCAGCCACCAATGTAGACATATAGACCAGCGTGCTGTTTTACATCAGAGTGAGCTACTTTCCACAGCTAAGGCAGAATGAAAAGGTGTCTTTAGTATTGCTGGTTGGAAACCATAGCGACAAGGCCGTGAAGCCGCACGTCTACATAGCCTGGATGCCAGTGGGTTATATTATGACAAAATATCTATTATCAACTGATCTAGAGAGTGCACCTTCAGCTGGGTCATTTTCCCAGTTTTCCATAAAATATTTATTCTTTCCTCACACCGACAGTCATTTAAAGGATTTGGGCTATTTAAAGTTTTATCAAACATGGAAAGGGTGTGTAATACTTGAGAATCAGGGATTGATTGGCATTTACTTAGAGAGCCAGATAGTTCCAGCGCGCTTTGATGGTGACAGCAGCGCCGTTTCACAGCACGCTCAGCCTGATAAATCTTTTATTTAGCTCTGTGAATGCATAATTACATGGTTTTTGCAGGGATTCTCCCAATAAACTTGACAGCGCAGTCAGTAATGTAATGCAATACTCTGTGTTTATGGAACAACATAACATGGAACAGCCCAGCAATTTTGGTCATTATTTCAGCAATTTAGTAAATTAGACACCATAATATTTTGCCAGTATCTAGGAATTAATTCACCCTGTATTATCCCAGTTCACTGCACTTAGTTAGTATCTGGTTATACAATGTGTATATGCGTTGTGCTTCCAGTCTGGAATGTCTGGTCGTACACGTCAGTCCTGCAGTTTGAAGACCAGAGAAGCAGAGCTTTCTGCTACCAAGTAGTGGTTCTGCTGCTCATTGCTGCCCAGAATCCCAGGGTAACAGTATGGAGGGAGAGTAGGCGATTATACCTCAGGGTAGCACAGCCTCCCTGCTAGCTCACCCAGATGCTCTCCAAGGCATTCTGAAGACTGAAAACCAGGTTCTCACTCAACAGCATCATGCCACCAAATGACAGTAATTTCCTCTGGGAGGGGCCGAGGGTTGTGCGAGGTTCAGCCAAACATAAACCCTAAACCCAAGCCTTGACAAGCTGGTAAATTATACTTAGCAGTTTTTGGTGAAGTTTTGACCTGGATTAATGTAAATGTCAAAAATGGCACAAAAACACCAAGTATCACACTACTGTATACTAGGAACAGGTAGGGATTCTTTGCCTTCAGAATAAATCAAAATATATCAATTTAATGGGAGATTCATAATAATTCATTGCTGCAGACTGATATGCATGATGCCAATTTTCACAAAACTTGCACCCAGAATGAGAACTCTCATAGTGCCAAACGGGGATCATCCTGCAGGTGTGATGGTGATGGAGCCTCGCTATTCCCCACCTGCAATAGGGAAGCGATTGTGGCTGTTGGCTTGGCGACCTAGAGCCACTGCAGGCAGAGCACAGAGCACGTAGTGCTGGGCCACTGTGTGAAATACAAAAACACAGCAGCGCTGGCTGTGGTGGTGCTCAGATCCCCACCGATGCCCCTAAAATCATTACATGACTTCATTTCAGCAACATCATTCCCAGATTATCTTCCCACCTTTCCCACAACGACACACAGAAATTCTGCCTTTCGCTGTAGATCTCAGCACGTCACATTTAGCCTGAGCCTCTAAAACTTTGTCGTGTTTCTGAAATCCTACCATTTAAAACTCGTTGTCTCGAGTGCACCCTAAAGGGTTACCCTTCTTTCCTCTCTCCAGTCCAGTAAATCTGCATGTTTTTACAAAGACTTGTTTGAACAGACTGGGGTTGTTGCATGAACTTGTGTGTGTGAATCTGCAGTGGGATCTATTTGATGCAAGGTACTATGCTTATTTTGTCACCGTTTACCAATTTGTTGTTTTACTGCCATGAAAGCAAATTCTCCAAAGGAAACACTTTTCCTGAACATGTCCTGATCTAATCCCAGCTGTAGCAATAACAGGAATAATTAAACAGTTTTATAAACAATAAAAAAATCTTTCACTGCAAACTGCCACATTCATATCTTATGCCTTATGCACTGAAAAAATGTTAAAGTTCTCCACAAGGCATCCGTGCCATGAATAAAACATTTGCTCATTAATCTGTTTCCCGCCAGTCTCAATTTCTATTGTATAATCAAAATGAATAATTAAATTCATCAGTCACTAGCTGATCTATCACTTGCTAAACCATTAGTCTGTTTTTTTTTTCCTCTGGAAAAATTTTGCTTTTTTAACATTATATGGTTACTTCAAATGCTTTAAGTAAACACAGCACATACCGATATAATACATATACATATAGTATATGTCTATATAGAGGACAAGCACAATAGTATACAGCCAGTGTGTAGGCTGTTCCCAGCTGTGATATCATAGAGCAATATTAGACTGTAAACAAAAAAAAAATTAATTTGAGCCAAATAGCATACTGAAGTAAATGTCACAAGGCAAACCTTGAAATGTAAAGTATACCCTTATCTAAAAAGAGAATGAATCAATAAAATTTAAATTAATTCATCCACAATGGACTGTTACATTTCTAGATGGTTCCGTGCTCTCTGGTGCAGTTGGCTGAATAAAAATCATTAGTTGCAGATATCTAGAGCAGAAGGGTCTCTCTCCCATACAGCCGCACTTGGATGAGCATCATGGAAAGCTGAATGAACATCGGCACGGCAAGCTCCTATATGCGGCCGAGGACAGGACAGGCCAGGAGCTGCATAAACGCTGCCCCCCGGAGGGCTGCCTCTGTTTATTGCACTGCGTTATTTGCGTGCAGCAGGTGAGAGGCAAGTGTGCGACCTGAGTTAGCTGTGGAACCGTCTGCGGGTTCGCACGCGGCAGCCGGAGCAGACGGCCAGACGGAGTTGCACAGACGATAGACTAGAGCATCACTGGACCGGACTGCTATCGGAGGATGGGGGGTGTGGGTTCCAGGTGAATCCCCCTGACCACCCCAGATGCCCCCCAAACAAACGGACAATGGTGGGCCAGCGTGGACATGGCGCCTGCTTACCTCTGCACACGGAGGAGCGAGCGGGAGCGGCGGCAGCAGCAGAGGAGAGTCCTGCAGCATCATTAGTATTCACATCACAGAGAGTGGCGCTGAGCAGGCAGGCAGCCCTGGGAGCTGCGCAGGACTCAGCCTTCCCTCCTGACGCACGGTCAGGTCAGGACTGTGCCCCCCGGCCCGGCACACACCCCTCCAGCGCCTCTTGCTCCTGCCCTCGGCCAGCAGTATGGGGAGCTTCACCTGTTCCTTCTGTTTTCCCTGCCAAGCGTCACTCCGTCTTGGGGAGACTGGATCCCAAAGCCGCTTCAGGCTCGCTGAGTCTCTGTCCTGTTGCCACGGCAATGGGGGAGAGCAAATGAGTAAGAGAGGCAAGATGGGGAGCACACTCCTGGAATCACGTTGCATCTCGGAGTAAACCCCCCCTTCAAGCACCCCCCCCCCCCATCAAGCCCCGCCCCCAGTACCAATCTGCTGCGGTCTTTTTGTCCACCTCTCTGATTAAATTATACGTGTTCTGTTCTTTCCTCTCCATCACTCTTCCTCATTCTTTTTCTTTCATTCTCTCTATCCATTCTCTTTTAATATCAATGATTTGAATGATGGAAACCATACAAAAGCCCTCTCACCCTCACTCATTTTTCCATGCTTCTCTGTACCTGCTCTCCGCTCTCTTTCCCTCTCTCTCTCGCTTTCTCTGTCTCACCCAGACACATGTGAATAGAATAGAAAAAAGGAAGAAACATGAATGAAAAATACATGAACACAGTGCTGTCCTTTGCACACAGCCCCTAATGCAAACGCGCACACGTGCACTTTTTCTCCCCCGAGTGCAGGATTATCTGCTTGCATTTACTGCTCAGTAAGTGAGATTATGTAGCATTTGCTACATTGCCAATGAAAAACGCCTCAGATTTTGGTATCAAAGCCCCTGTACAGTCCTGCTGTGGCTGACTCTCAGCACACATGCGGCATTTAGCAGGAGTAAATGCTGTTAAATTCTCCCTCAACACAACATTTTCTGCCTATAAATGAATTAATTACAGCTACCTCCTAACACCAGCAACCAAGCCTAACCATGTTAGCAACAAGATTTAGTTTGAAATTGGTACAGGGGAGCGTCATCACATTCTCACATTTCAAAGTGAACTACACTTATCAACTAGCTGCCTGATATATACATTGAAATGTAAATGTCACTGTGACTCAAAGAGACGCGGTGGGTCAGGCTTTGTATAAGGTAGAATTGTTTCTAGATTGCAACAAAGACTGCAGAAATCTTCTCAGACGGTTTTGCCTAGCTGCATTTGTTGCCAAACTGCTTCAAACAGCATGCAAAATGTGGGAACTTCTTAAAATATATTTCATGCATTAATACGTCTTAAGAATTAAATGTAACTAACATGTGAGAAGAATTTGAAATACCCTAGATATTTCCATAACTAAACATTACAAATGAATTCAATGGGGGTAAGTCACTATTTCTTACAAATGAATGAGTTCAACACAAAAAGAATGAATACAAACAAGACTATGCTCATGTTCATGAAATATAAAATTATTTCTAAAATAATATCCTCCTATCAACAAAACAAAATATCATTGAGGGTATGAGGCAAGGCTATTTAACATACAGTACTTCTGTCTCTAGCACCCCCAAGTGGCAGACATTGAGAACAGTCACTAAAGATTCCAATCAATTTGAGGGTCTACAATGCAAGATGCTACATAAAACAAAAAGCAACTAAGCAACAATACTTTCAGCAAACGTTTGTCTGCATGATTTTTGAGCAGAAATGTTAAGCAAAAAGAAAACCATTGAATCTCAGGCTGCAAAACCTCTTATCAGTAGTGTAATTATGGTGTGTATCCTACATTCCATTCTGTTATACATATTTATATTTCCTTCTTTCGAAAAGCTGTTATCGAAGATGGGTAGATAAGTGTATGGATCTCCTTTAGAATTCACAAACTTTTTTCCCTCTGTGAATGCTGAGGAAATGTTTTTCAGAATAACTAAGAAGCATGATTTTCAGATGCCGAATGTGTGTTTGTTTCCAGTCTCCTGTTTATCTCGTTTCACGTACGGAAAAGGCACCCATATCTAATGGCTCAGCAATAATAAGGCTTTTGCAGTAGTTCCACCCGCACCCTAGAGATCCACCAGAGTCCCACGCCCAGGGCTGCAACAAACTGTTACATTAATGGTTGGAATTATGTTACGGGGGGGTAGGTCGGGGGTTCTGGACCGCTTAGGAAATCTGCATAAACAAAACCACAGCACAACATTAAAGAGAGCAACAGAGCAAAGCCGTGCCCCAATTCAAAGTTCTTTCCCTCGGGCTTGCTGACGTTTATCCAGTATAAAGGGTTCAATGGCAGGGCAGGATCTTAAAAATAAGATTTCATGGCAGAAAACAGAAGAGCTGATGATAATCATGACAGAAATCTAAGCAGAGCCATTGACATTCCAGCAGATGTAGGAATAAGAGATAAGAAGCAGGAGTGACCCATCTGGCTTAGGCAGCTAAAAACACTGTACACCTCATCCGGTACATGCAGAGCTCTCCTCAGCAGCTTTGAACTTGGAGTCCAGTATTATGAGCCTTGACATGAGTATTATGAGACCTGGGAGGGGGTCCACCTCTGGCTGGACGAAAGCAAGGCAGGGCTGGACTACCTGAAAGGTGACGAGCATGAGTAATGGCGGGAAAAGGGATGGTGCATGAAGAATGACAGAAGACCACATTTTAGAAGTGGGGTGTGTGATGTTCAGCTCTGCCAACAATGCGAAATGGAGAAGTGATGGTGCAGAGCCAGTACCAGCCAAGCACGCACATCTGACTTTATAGGAGAAAAGCTAACTGTTATCTGCATTCATTTTTTTCCTGCTTTTGATTCAGAGCGTTTAATGCAACCTAAGGAGCTAATTTCCAAAACTTACTCAGTTTTTGAGATGAGACCACTAATAACCCAAAGGCAGGCATCCTCCTATGTTACACACTCCACAAACCCACAATCCTCAAGTAAGCCAGTGAACTTTCTTTCAATTTCCAAAATTCACTAAGTTCACAGACATTTTCTCAAAAAACATACTCCTTGGAATGAGTGAGTTTTGGAAATGTGGAATCATGAAAGTTAAGCCCAAATTCACCATTGCTAATTTGCAAAGCAGTTCCGTGACTATTAATATCCTCTACATTGTACAAAAAAAGCGTCTTTGCAGTAACCAATTCGGGTATGAAGACAACTTCCTGCCTGCTGCTCATATCATTTGTGACCAAACTTCTCCTTTGTCACTACAGCAAACAGCACACTTCCACTCCAGCGACATGTGTGGTTACATCAAAGGGTGTAACACATTTCAGCAACAATAGAAACAAAGTCAGTAATGTTTTGCATGGTTAGATTAAATAATTTTTAAACTGAACTTCTTTTCCACAAAGATTCAATCTTTGTTCCAGAAAAAGAAAGCACTACATTTGGTCATTAGTTAGTTTCAGGCACACATGCTACTGGAACTAGACTATTTATTTTTCTGGGTAATTAAATCACCATCTTTGCTTGCTTCAGTTTACTTTTTCCCAAAATAACACCCACGACTAGATCCTGTCCTTCTAGGCTAATGATGTTGCAAAGACTTACATTTTTCCATATTCACTCATGAAGCAAACAGTTCTTTCAATATAAATTTGACTACACTTTTCAAATTTAGCCTATATGTGCTGTTTCCAATACAGTCTGCTTTTCGTTTTTAATTCATACTACAGTAGTCAAAGCATCTCTGTAACAATTAAAGCAGACACTGAAACGCACTTTTTCCATTGTGCACTTGTTGAAACTAATCTAGAAAGTGGTTTGCAACCTCACTTCCTTTTTAGCAATGTAAGTATGCGGGTTCATTTAAGAAGGACTCTGTAGATGCACGGTATAACTTACATCCGGATTTTCGCAGTTTTCAAGTCTTCCAGTTACGATCGCTCCACCCACAGAAAACCAAACTGTTATCGTCTATCCCTTAATGGAAGTGTCTACGTAGCGGTGCGGGCCTGCCACAAGCACAGCTTGCAGAACAGTGATACATCATCGAAAAGTAAGGAAAAGAGGGACAGGAGGAAGCAAACGCGTGTAGTACTATGTCAACACAAAACAAGCAAGCCGTGACCTACAGGCAAAAATGATGGGCATCACGAAGTTAGAAAGTGTCTTGCTGAAGGCATTGTTTATCATCTCTGTGCTTTTAAAGGTAAGTGTTCACATTTGTTGTCTGTCGTGAGCTGTGTGATGTACAACGTCTGCACGCATGTCAGATTTAGATCCAACTGTTACATCAGGTAATGATGACCTGATTGAATATTACCTATTTTACAGTGAAGTTTTATGATTCAGTTCAGCATTCAGGATAACTCACGTGTCTTTGAAATTGCGAAATACCGTTGCGATGAACAGCAGAAAGATTTTATAATTTTATGATTTTGCAGTTGTCATTTTTTTCGGGAACACTGATGAATTTTATTGAAACTGTGGCGAAGAAATATTAATATGATATAAGGATTTCTTTGTAGCGTTTACAAAAAAATAAACTAAAATTAACCAGTTTAATAATGGTAGGCCTACACTGTAATTGTATAAGAACTTAGCTTATCCATCCATCAATGCATCCATCTTCTAACCGTTTATCTAGTACATGGTTGCGAATGTAGTTAATTCAGCAACCAACATCTATGATAAAAGCAAGCGTGTTTTGTAGAAGCTTTGGGGAAAATGGTACTTGAGAGCAGGGATTTTAGATTCACTAAATTATTATGTAAATAAATCAGTTACATAGAGAATATCATATGAGGCCCTCCAGGTGCGCCCCCCTCATTTTCATTAGTTCAGGGTGATGTCAATCATAGAAATAAATACCTGAAATAAACAATTATTATTATTATTATTATTATTATTATTATTATTATTATTAATGATGGGGGGGCGGCATGGTGGTGCAGTGGTTAGCACTGTTGCCTCACACCTCTGGGACCAGGGTTCAAGTCTCCGCCTGGGTCACATGTGTGTGGAGTTTGCATGTTCTCCCCATGTCGTCGTGGGGTTTCCTCCGGGTACTCCGGTTTCCCCCCACAGTCCAAAAACATGCTGAGGCTAATTGGAGTTACTAAATTGCCCATAGGTGTGCATGTGTGAGAGAATGGTGTGTGAGTGTGCCCTGCGATGGGCTGGCCCCCCATCCTGGGTTGTTCCCTGCCTCATGCCCCTTGATTCTGGGATAGGCTCCGGACCCCCCGCGACCCAGTAGGATAAGCGGTTTGGAAAATGGATGGATGGATGGATATTAATGATGGCAAACACCCCCTCCCCTCCACACACACATTTTTCTGTTAGCAGTGATCATTTATATTGTGTTTTAGGTTTTAGTCATAACCACTCAGTGATATCAACAACTTATTAAAAAAGAGTATTTTGATGTTCTCATCATAATTGATACTTTAGATGCTTAAGGTTATATGATAATGAAATGTGAAAATTAACTGGCAATCGGTGTTTCTTTTCTATGCATTTGCATGGCATCAGACAATTAGTCGGTCATTGACAAATGACAGCTGTTTGAAGTTTCTTTTTGTTATCCGTGTATGTGCGTAATGTGCGTTATATTCGGTAATATTTGTGATCAGCAAGTGTGTTTTCCATTCTGGACAGAGTATTATAAATTAGATTTTATGGAATTTATGTTATTCCGTAATTTATGTTATTTATATTGTGGTATTCATCTATCTAAAAGCTCTCAGTGTTATTTACATGTAGAGAGGTGGTTTAAATAAGAAGAGGCAAACGGCGGGTATTTAAATGAGTGACTGACGGTAATGGTATCTTCTCAATCAGTAACTGCAGCTCCAGCAAAAGAGCATCTCTCCAGTTCATGCAGCATTTGGAGGCTTTTACAGATCACTGGTCAAAAAACATGAAACCCCAAAAGGATTTCAAATGTATAAGGTTTATTGTCTTTTGAATAATTCAGAAAATGATGAGTAAGGCTTTTAACCTGGGTACTAAGGGCAATATAAATGTGAAAGATCTGTTTTGGGAAGAGAAAAATATACCTGACGTAAGGAATATGGTGTGTTAATACAATACAATACAATATGTCACTTATCATATCATATATCATATACCCCCACACGGCATTGGAGCATACTGTATATCTCCACACTGAACTGGATTATATACCCCCACACTGCACTGGAACACATACCCCCACACGGCATTGGAGCATATACCTCCACACTGGACTGGATCATATACCCCCACACTGCACTGGAACACATACCCCCACACGGCATTGGAGCATATACCTCCACACTGCACTGGAACATATACCTCCACACTGGGCTGGATCATATATCCCCACACTGCACTATTTAAGTGCCTGCCTTTGTTCATTTGCCAAGTGAGTCATTGTGAATGTTACTGACTGTTTGGTGTCCTGATCTATTCCCTGTGATTTTACTTGGTTTCTTAGTTGTGCTTTTGTTTTAGTTAATTCAGTATTAGGCATATTCCCTGTTTCTGTGTTCTGACCCCTTGTGGTCATTTTGTTTTGTAGTTCTACACTGTGTCCAGTTTCTTTAATAAACCCTTTTTTGTCTTGGTACAGTAAGTGAATTGTCACCTTCCTTTCCCCGCCTGCACCATGCCCCACATCCGTAACACTTAGTGACGTTAAATTGAATTGTAAGCTTGGTTGTGATTGTTGGAGTTTTTGTAGCAAATGGCAAAGGTAGAGGAGGGAAGGAAACTGTGTGATACATTTTTGTGGGGACTGATTAAATGTTACTGCTATGAGTGAGATGATGTGTATCCAACAGCTATTAGATAGTTTTACAAGTAAAATAAATAATGCAGCAACTTGCTATCTTATGTACTGTGCAAAATAAACTGTTGGCATTGAATTGTGTAGACAGATGGAAGTAGAAATATGGAAAAATGTGATACTGTAACTTTGGTGAATATGATTATCACTAATTATTATTTATTACAATTCTGGATGTATTTATGCATTTGGTGGAAGTGGAAGGGCTTGAAGAAACTAAGAGAACACCTCTGACCTTTCATCCATCTATCCATCTATCTACCTATTTTCCAAACTGATTATCCTACTGGACTAACCCCACGATGACATGGGGAGAACATGCAAACTCCGCACACATGTGACCCAGGGAGAGGCTCGAACCTGGGTCCCAGAGGTGTGAGGCAACAGTGCTAACCACTGCACCACCATGCCACCCCCCTTACCTTTCATGTGTCCCCTAAATTTAAAAGCTATTGTGGTCTGAAATTATCTGACATTTGAATTTGAGTTTTGGTTATTTTATTTTCACCTTGTTTCTGCTCTTTGATGACACAATTGTTGCATGAAAAAAATAATTCTGGATTTAGTTCTTTTAAGTTTCCGAATTGCAGATGAAATCAGGGTTGGAGTCATTTCGGAATGCATTCATCACTTCCAGTACAAATCTGGAAATGGAACTGAATTAGAATTTCAGGGAGATTTAAATTCCTGCTGCAGATCCATTTCCTGATTTGGACTGGAATTGATGAATGCATTCCAGAATGACTCCAACCCTGGATGAAATGATCCACCACTGAAAAACAGAAGTATAAAATCATCCTAGCTGAATGTAATGTGGACAGGGGTCTTGGAGGGGCATGCATAGTCTGGCAAGTGCAGGGGGGCCTTAAATTGAGTAAGTGACATATAAAAATTGGAGCCCAAGGTGACATTTTGTCAAGGGGCCAAGAATTTTTAGGTAAGCCCATGGCTGCGGAGAAAGGAGAACTTGAAACACTGAGCGGAATGTATCTGCTGTAATGTGAAGTGTGAACCATGCTGCCCTCTGTAATACTGCCTTGCCCCCCTTTCCTGTTATTAAAGCAGCACCTGGGTATCAGGCCTAAAACAGGCGCTGCCTCATTTCTTTGCTGCTGACACTGAGACGTGCAAAAATACACCAGCCGCTGAAACATGGAAACATGCAAAATACGGCAGCCACTTGCCAATTTTTTTTATTTTATTTTTTTTTTTTTTTGGTGTTTTATGAAAATTTTTTTGTTGCTCCTTCTTTTGAGTACAGCTACTGGATCACATGCTTTAAAACTGATTTAAAACCGGGAGTGCTTGCGCTGGTTCAGCGCAGTCAGGTCTGCAGGCATTTTTAACATCTATGGGTCAATGCAGCCTCACTTACATGTTTGCTGTCCTTGCAACTGTGCAATCGTGCATTTCTCACAGGAACTTTTAAACTTTTCGGTGCCATTAATTTTGCATTTTTAATAGTGTGCCCAATTATTGGTAGCAAATCCTCATATTCATGGGGATTAATGACAGAAGATGCAAATGGGTGACTGTACTGTATTTTTAAGTTCATTGCATCAATGCAAAATAAGTGCTAATAAATGATCTGCACTAGTCTGCTGTACAGATATACCAACTCAGTATGATTCGGGTCAGATCTTTGTACATGCCACTCTCAGCTACAGCTGAAGTTTAAATAATAAAATATAGGCTGTTTACTGTAAAAACCTATGACTAACGATGTATTGTTGCTGAGATGACCTTTATGTGGGATCACTTTTTTTCCATCAAAGGCCAACTTTCACACACAGCAACCATTACCCTCATTTCTGTACCTGACTTTGAGATGGTTTTCAGTGAAATGATATTGTCTTTGAATCACGCTGCCACTGATGGAGCTTCCAAGACTCATCACTCATCTGTCAGTCTTGTTATAATCTTGTTCAGTATTTCAGTACCTCATGAGAATCCTACTCCATCTGCACTTAGAGTCATGAAGTCGTTTCATTGAGGAAACTTTCTTCAAGATGTTTCTTATGAATTTTGTTAAGCGATTGTAATGAATCATGATGGATCGTGAAGTGCATTTCAGCTTGATTACTAATCGGGCAATGGGTGCTGTCCCAGGAAAGGATTCTGCGGAAGTCTTCCAAAAAATGCAGACCAGCCAATGCAGGCAAAACCAGCTGATAGGCCATTAATAGGAGAGAATGTATCTTCTTTCGGAACAAGACGACGGCTTGTTTTTCCTCATTCTGTCAAATATAACCTGCTGCCTCGTGTAGTAAAAATCCATATTAGGAATGCATTTTAAAATGGGGGAGGTGGGAGATCCCCTTCAAAACATGCTTTAAATTCATAATTTGTGCTGTTGACAGTGATGATGAATCGCCGACTTTTGCATGTGGCACGGAGACTATTTCACTGCCGCTAAATTTTGTTGAATGATTGTACCTTTTTCCCAGGCAACTATCTGTTTTACTTTAATGTAGCCCTAAAATATGGGTTATATGATAATGATTCATGTATATTCACTTTTTCAAATAGGATGTTGTACTTGGTTTACAATAAGTCTGTCTTGTGTGACAGAATAACACAATTCAACACATTAATAATCAAACACATTTCCTATAAGGAAAGAATATCATTGTACTTTGTTAGCTTTTTCAAAATGAAAGTGAAAATGAAGAATATGTAGATATTGTCATTACTTTTTTATTTTAATTTTGCAAAAAATATGGGATATTTGTGATTAATATGTGTTTTCACAAGTATAAGCACGATGTAAGCTTTAGTTGATAGAACGGGCTAGTTAATTCATATGATTCTATGCTTTACAAACATTGCTGTAGCTTTTGCCAGTTTCTTGTGTGTTTTGCAGAAGTCTTTCACCACGACACACGTTTCCTGTTGGTGAAATTGTTTAAAAAGGCAGTCACATTTGGCCTTGAGCTTATACCACATATTAACTCCTTCCACTACAGAAATTCATTTTAAGTACCAGCATGACCTGCCACCTTAAAGTGTCCTTATGCAGACCTGGGTCATGTTGATGTTAACTTTGATCAAACAGAAGCAAGGAGAACTCAGGGCAAGCATATTGATTCTGTGGATTGATTTCATAAACAAGGCTTCCCAGTCCAAAGGAAGACAAAAAGTTCTTCAGAAAGTCTATATGTCAATAGACATTATGTCAGGAACTTGGGCATGTCCACATGCAGAGGCTACAGAGAAGCAAAGGTCTCACCAAGTGATTTTTTTCCTGTTTGATTTGCAAAGAGCTCCAGTGTATCATCCTCACTGAAATGAACATTAGTTGTCTTTTTTTTCTCTGCTGTCGTTGATCACTGGCCTGGTGTGGTGTCCTGATACAATCAATGGAAATGATTACAACTCTTCCTATCAGTAATGATCAGTTAGGTGCCAGTTAAAAATAGTGTGTGAAAATTTTGACAAGCTATTTTTTTAAGCCGTACTAGCATCCTCATAAGGGGAAGCTGTGGTTCTTAATAGTCCAGCTAGGGCAGCAGTCACTCTGTAGAAAGAGTTGAGGCTTCACCTCTACGAGTTTGGGGATTTGGGAGTCCCTTCCCTGGCCAGGTGTGTGTGGCATTTGCATGTTCTCCCCCTGTTTGGGTCAGCAGGTTGGACCTCGGTACTTGTGATTGGATAATTGGTGCTTCGAGTTCCATGCTCGCCAGAATGGTCACATCGCTGTTGCACCATGCATTTGGCTCAGCACTCGTTTGGCCTTCACTCTCCACTTCACTACTTGTAACCGTGGTGACCGAGCAGTACAAAATTTACTCACCACTCCAAACTCAGCTGGCTATAATTTGTAAATCGGAGAAAATATAGCAATTTTTACGAAGACCCGAGAAGGCATGATGACGATTTACTAGAAAAAGTATATGAAAGAATTAGGAATCCCGATAAACTTTGAAGCCTGCATCCGATCTTGGACACTGAAGGAAACTCAGAGACGTACTCATGTCATAGAGAATGACTTTGAGGAAGATGTAAATTATTCTGTTAAGACCTCATATAATTAAATAAAAATAATAATATTAACCCATAACTAAATTATTTATATTTATGAAAGTATTACGTATCATAATATGTTAAGACATGAAAATGTGAATGCGTCTATCGTTCTGAGAAGAGCCACAGCCTTGTGCTCAAAGAACCGCATGTGGTTGCCAACCCCAGGCCTAGTCTGTGTGTGATAGACTCTGATAGTCTCTGTGGTACCTGTTCTGGATATATGGTATGAAAATCAATGGATGGATGGATGGAAGATGGTTGATTGTATCATTTAAGTTAGAGATCAGACTTCATAAATGCTAGCATTACAGAGCAAGCTGTTTTTCAGTATATATTGACCTGGGGGTCATGTCCCTAGGGAAAGCTTGAAGATGGCCTTACAATACATCACATGAGAGGGAAGCTTGGTAACAGGCAAGGCATCATCTGCAAAGCTGGGGCAGAGATATGGGACTTACAGCTCTTTACGAGGCAGAGAGAGACAGGCGGGTCACGGTCGAGCTGAGTGTGGGACACAGCTGCCCTCTGCCTTTACCACTCGCATGCAAATGCAAGTCTCTGCTCTGAACTTTTTTTTTTTTTTTGCTCGTCCTCTGCAGCCACAGAGAATGAAAACTGAGCATGAAGCATGACCGACTGTACAATTATAGCAGATACACATCAGCGATTAGTCTAAAACCCAGCTGGAGCAGTGCAAACATCACCTTTGATTTCCGTAGTGCTCCAGTAGCTCTGGTGTTCTGAAGATACCCACAGAGGTCAGGGCAAAGTCATGGGCAGGGTTTTTGATTGGGGAGGAGGACAGGCTTTGGATGTGGTAATGTTACATCCAAAACTATGCTCAAATAATGTGCTTTGTGTCATGTGGAATATGTAGAGGATTTATCATCATATATCAGCCCCGTGGTCATCCTGGGTTATTCCCTGTCTAAAACAGGAAGGTACAGTATAGAGAATGGGGGGATGGATGGATGGATGGATGAATGGATGGATGGATGGATGGATAGATGGATATTAACCTGTACACTACTCCTGTACATATCCACAATCAGTGTGTGCATGTATTTTATTTTATTAAAAAGGTGAGACAAGTGAAACGTTCTGTTTTCTGTGTATTTCTGTTCACTTCCTTTCACAATAAAACAGAGGATTTTTTCATCTCCCACGTCAACTCTGTACTCTTATTGAGCACGTGTGATGTGAGGATCTTGCTGGCCACACAGAGTGCTTTTTCTCTGAAATCATTTCATTAAGTGGAACTGGAGACAATAGCAGGACTGACTGCTCTCCACGTGGGAGGGGCATTGTACAGTGGCTCGGTGACGGCTGCAGCTGCCGGCCTGAACCAGTTAGGGAAGGAGACGTCTAGCCATTTACAGCCACTGAATGTTCAGCCTTCCTTCAAATGTGTATGTCTCCATTAGATCAGAGGGCTTCTGTAAGTGGGTGGGGAGGGGAGCCTTTAAATTCATATTATTACTTCTATTTATTATGAAACCAACCATACTTGGTCAGTGGCCTGGCTTTTTCCCCTCCATCACAGTTTGTGCACTTGGCTCACTTCAGACCTGTGGTGTGGGCTGTTCGCATAGCAACCAGGGGGTGAAGCCCCCATCCACAAATAAAAATTAAGAAATCTTCGGATTTAAATAATTAAGCTGTGTCCCCCCAATACAAATCTCACCTAGGCTCTCAATGATACTGGACGATCATTCTCGTTCTTAGACGGACATCCATGCTATTATTACACTTATTTCATCATTTGGATGTTGTTTATTTGACTATTTATTTTGGTTAGTTTTTTTCATTTTTGATTCACCATTCTTTATTTTCTTGCTTATTACAGTGTTGGAAAGTACATAGAGACATGCAGCTTGGCTCCAGGGTTCTAAAAATCACATTGTGTAGAAGACACCTACTGTACAGTAGTAACACTTTACTTAAGGCCATGTTTTTAGCTATTTAAAAACACAAACATAATGCATTATAATGCATTATAATGCATTATAAAACCTCCATAAAGCATTATAAACATGGCTATAAATATGCAAAGAAGGCACAACATCACCATGTTTATTATGCATTATGAATGCTTTATGAAGCTCTCAATTATAATGCACTATAGACACCTTTATAATGTAGTACAAAGCATCCTTAATTCTTATACTGACCACTATAATGCATTATGAAAGCATCAATTGTGCATTAGATGAGAGATTTATAAGCATTCATAATACATAATGCACATGGCAATACCATATTCTGCCTTTTAATAAATATTTATAGCCATGTATGTACTGGTTTATTGTCATGACCTGCTCATACGATCCTCCTGTGTGCCACGCCCCCCTCATTTACCTCATGCGATATCCCGATGTACCCAGCTGTCCTGCGTTATTCTTGATTTGTCCTGTGTATTTTAGTCCACGTCAGAGTCTGTATCCAGGTCTTTCGTTAACATGTATACCGTGCCCTGTGCTTGTGGTTCGTGTTCCCCCAATAAATCCCATATTTTGGACTCTCGCCTCCCGACCTTCATTCCCCGGTTCCCGCGTGGGCGACCAGACGTCACATTTATGAATGGATTATTTGTTATGAATGTGTTTAAAGGCTGCTAAAAACATGGCCTTAAGTAAAATGTTACTTTAGACACGGCAAATGATGTTATGTCAGCTATTTATATACATGCCAATAATGCAATGAATGATTATACAGACATGCTTTGCAAAGGAGCAGCAGCATCGCAGTGGCTCAGCTGCTCACGCTTTTGAGTCTCACGCTGAGGGTTATGGGTTTGAATGTGCTGACTTCCCATCCAGTGCGATGGGCCACGTTTCATGATCCCCAGCTATCAAGTTTACTGTAATGTTTAAATGGTCATAGAAGGTTAAAGATAAGAAGGAAGCAGCAGAATCTATTTTGATGATACAGTTAAGAGGAAATTAACAGAGGGGTTGCAGAATTTTGAACTGCCGTATATCAGCAAAATTTGTACTAAGTTGTTAAACAAACTCCAAATGTGACTCTTAATAGCTCTATTGGGAGCTTCTCAGCTTATCCATTGACCTCGTTTTCCTTTGTTTCCTTTGCCTTTCATGCTATCATTTCTGTGCCAGTCTGTTGTGGAGAAAAACGTATATATGCGATGCTCAGGGCTGGAAATGAAGCTCGCCACTCACCTGAGGCAAGTTACTTAGTAAGACAAAGGGCAAGTTCAAAACACTGAATGCTGGCAGCAACATCACAGGAACTGGAGGGGACAGCGTGATGTGTCCCCCTTAATATTTAATTCTGATTCATTCATCCCCTCTGATAAACAGACCTTTGTATTTAAATTATTTAGTTGTTCGCCCACCTCCCAGTATCAAACTCTCTCCTGTGCTACTGCCTGCTGGTGTTGCTTCCATTATTGGTGGTTTTATTAGTTTGTTTAAATCCACCACAGTGCTGGATTGACCAGTAATTAAAAAGTACTGGAATAATAATGAAAATTAAGCTCCAGACTTATTTTGGGCGAATAACTTAGACAAAGGGCAAGTACAAGAAGCTGAACAGCATCCTGCTGAGGTAGCACAGCTGGCTATAGTAAAAATGAAGTTCCACCCATAATAATAAATATTATATTTCTATACAGGTATGTGCGACTAATACACATAATACTATATTGTCTCAATATGATGCCTAAGACAGGCTTGTGGTCTTATATCTAATATGTTCTGTTAAATTTATACCAAGAATTTGACATTTGTTGGAGGTTCTCTTGGTTGGTCAAACCGGCAATATCAAGGGCTGGCTTTGAATATCTTATTTGAGATGAGAAATCCTCACTTCTTTGCAAAAGTACCTAAAGTATCGCTACAAGGATTTTCAGTCCATTTCAATTACATTAGAATGGGTAACCATCAGATTGTTGTGCGTGAATTAAATTACAATGAATGAAGTTGTGAAAAGTTGTGAAAGTTCATCCTTGTCCAGAATCATTCTCAGTCTGATGAAGCACTCTTTTCATCAATAGACCATTATGCAGTTTTAAGTTAGACACTAGCTTCCCGTTTGTCTTCCTCGTGGAACTTTGGGTTGAGGGGGGATATAAAACACATTATCTTTGTTGTTTATGTTTATCTTTTTTTCCTCTTCACTTCTAAACTGGTCTAAAAATCAAGGCTAAAATTAAAAAAAAAAAAAAATCTAATTTAACACTGAAGTAGGCCAGTTATTACCAACAATAAAAGAATATTAATAATTATTAAATTATTAATAATAAAAAGAAAAACACTTTGTCTAGAAGTAAATTATTGCTATTGTTGTATTATTTGATATTAATTCATTTCCTGTCTTTTTTTCTAGATCTCATATATGGAGACCTGTAAGTGATTCTTTCAGTTCTCTCTTCTTGTCTAAATATATGTTTGTATGTGTGTATATTAAAAAGTTTTTTAATTATTCTCAATTTCATAATATTTTATATGTACAATTTTCTTCTTATTTTTTTGTTTAGACACAGACTGGGGTATATTTACTAGTGCAATCATAATATTTAAAAAGTGAACGTATTGTGGTGTGTTTTGAGGGAAATTCTTCAATTTGCACAATTGTGAAAAATGAACACAACCATTTTAAAATCTATCAGTTGTCCCCACAATGTAATACATACATGACTCACAGACACTTAAAATACAAAATCTCTTCTTGAACCTCCTGTTTCACACACACAGGGCCTGATGTGATCGCAGCCTCACTGTTACCCAGACCAGCAATCTTTTAACTACAAGTGTGCTTCCCTAACCATTAGGTCACTACTGCTGCTACAGGGTTGCTGCTGTGTGCATGTGCACAGGCTATGAGGCACACCAGCGCTGTCTAATATGATCATAATGTGTGAATTTCCCGCTTTGTCTTACAGTAGGGTGCCGAACCGGGACAAACTCAAAGAAACTGTTTTTTGGTTATACACTTAAAAATCGGAACCATGTGTATAACAGGCAATGCCTGTTCACCAGTCAGTTATCACTTTTATACAGGCACAGTGGCTATAAAAATTCCCAAGTTCAGCTGATAGAAATTAATCTTGTCCTTAGACAGATTTTTCATATATGACAAACCACAATACGCCACTGCCTGAGCATAATGTCTGTTCAAAATAACAAGAATACCACTAGCTGGCCAGAAAGATAATTCACATGCTCTAGAGCTTAGCGCTGCTGTTTGCTAATTGCTCTATTTTTCTATCCTATAATAATGTTCAGTGAGTAATATTTGATATATTTTACTACACACTTTATGTTAAGGCAATTTTCACCAAGCACCAGAGCAGCTTCTTTCCATGGACTACTGGTCATGGGAAAACACAAGCAAGCTGGACTCAGCAGGATGTGTCACATCATTTACTTACATCTAGACAAAGACAGTGATGGTGTTACGTCGGGTGCTGGCAAGCAGGCGAAAGAAGCCGTGGATATAAACAAACAGGGTTTATTATGGGGTAAACACCCAAACACAGCAACATCAATGACCGGACTGGGGAAACAGACTTGAACGTGGACTAAATACACAGGACTATGCAGAAATAACACGAAACAGCTGATAACAATCAGGAATTCACATGAGATAAATGAGGGGGCGTGACATGCAGGAGGATCATATGAGCAGGTCATGACAGATGGGATATATTTAAAAGTTTGTAAGCCTGGTGATGAATGTTCTTAAAATGACAGAAAATAAATAAGCAAAATTACATATTTTATGAAGTATTTTAAATATTTTATATACATAAAATACAATCTCTCAAAGTATTTTGTTACATCTTACTTTTTTCGTCCAGCAAAATACAAATGAAAATACTCAAAAGTAACTAAATACATATTTTAAATGCATTGAATTGAAATACTGCCCATGTCTGAAAAACATCAATATGCAGGTGGGGTGTGCAGGAGGAAAAATATTCTAAAGGATTCTAAAGGATTCTTTTTCCAATAAACCCAGTCTGTTACTACAATAACAGTTTTAATGAAATATATTTGCAGAATAGTTTTGGTGTCAGTTGTTTAATGTCTGATATTGTTTGTTTTTTTAAATATATGATATGTACAAAAATCTGTTTATAATATTTGATATTTAACCATTGAAACCATTAATGGCTGGCACAAATTTCTTTGCATCAAATTTCTAGAATTTCTGGAATTCACAGAATTTCCACCAAACTCAAGTAGATTTTTTTCTGTTTTTGAATAGTGTATTACTTTTCTAAACCTGTGGTGACATTTGGGAAGTCTATATAACCAAGTAACCATATCCTCAGTTTGTTTTAAGCAGCGATGTTTGGCCTTTATTTTCTACAAAAAAGTGTGTAATTCTCATAATAATCAATATACCATGCCACCTTCAGAACTGGAAAATACCTACTCCCATTTTGGGTGTTTTAATGGAAATGGTGTCCTTCATAATGCTCTTTTTTCTTGATCCCACAGTGCCAGATGTGATCAGGAATCTCAATGATGCTGAAATCACAACGTCTTCTGTGTCTCTTACATGGTGTGTCCCTCAAAGAAACCACTCCTTTTACGAAGGTGAGTGGGATGTTTGAGCAGATAATGTTCAGGAAGCATTCATTAACATAACAAATCTAACTGCTGGAGCAGTACACATTCACAATCACTGCAGTTAGTGTGGATAACAGCATAAATGGAGCAGCTGTTAGTAAAGTTCAATTCACAAGTATGTCCTTGTAATAAAATGTCGTACTGAAGTAAATATACAGCAGGAGTGTAAACACAGCAGGACTGTACATAAGTTATTTAGTTGGGATCTTTTTTTCGCATTGGTGTTTGTCAGTGCTTCTTCACTTGTAGTTGAAGACTAGTATCAAGTTGCTTTTGGGCAGTGTTTCTCAAACTAGTCCTCGGCGACCCCCAGACATATCCTATTCTATATCCCACCCTGACCTCTACTAAGCAAAAACATGGACTGTCTGGGAGGGAGCAAAAATGTGGATTTCTGGGGGTCCAGGTTGACAAACACTGCTTTAGGCAAAGTGAACCAAAATATTTCTAATCATTTTGGGATGTAATAAAATTTTGCATGAATAATTAATGAGATAGATATTGAATAGAGCGAAGTGACCCACAGCTAATCCATTTCCATGACGTAGACACATGGGCAGGGCCTGATATGGTGGGTAATCTTTCTGTAACTCAAGTCAAAACATCATCTGTGTCTCTGAGCTGGAGCCCACCACCTGGAAACCCCATGTCTTACCTAATGGAAGGAGGGCACCACGTGCAGGAACAAATCGACAACATCACCATCCATCAATGTAACAGATCTGACTCCTGGAACTCAGTACACATTTACAGTAATCCTGATTGTTGGTGGTAATCTCGAAGGTGCCCCTGTTAATTGTTCTCAATTTACAAGTAAGTCATGGTTACAAATCATCAGTAATTATGAAGGAATACCAGTATTGTACCAGCAGTTATGTAATATCTATAAAAAAACTTTGACTGGACGAAAAGGTAATTGAAAAATCTGGTTTCAAGGTGTTTTGAAGACACAGAGGACCTTTATGTAGTTGATTAAATGTAGATATGCATTTATATTAGAAAAGTAACATCCCAATTAAGAATTAAATTGGTTTGGTAAAGTAGATCTCACTAGCTGTTAGCTCCCATGCATTATCCGGAAGCACTGGGACAAATGAATTCTTGTTACTGCTCGCTATCCACTCTTTCTCTTACTAAATTGGAAAAAAATACAAATTTGAGAAATTCAAAAGTGGTGTTACTCCATGTCTCTGAGCTGGAGTGAATTTCAGGGAAGCCGCTACTTTTATAGAGTAGAGTAGGATGTTGGCAGTATAACTAACATTAAGACTACAAATCAGGCATTCACTGATATAGCAGCGCTGGCTTCTGGAACTTGGTATATACTTAGAGTTCTAGCTATCGCTGCAGATAGTAAAACTGAAGGAGATGCTGTGAGTGTGGCGCATTATGCAAGTGAGTATTTCATCTTTTGAATTGATGCACCTTTCAGCCAAGGAATTGGCAGTTCTACATTACGCAGATCATAAACCTGTTATATGTAAAGCTCAGAATTAATACTGAAAAAGTAGGAGCAATTCTTGCAGTGGTTTATAAACATAGCTTATTTTCCGAAAACAATCCACTGGAATCGAGATATCGCCTACAGTATGTTGGTACAACATCGGTATGTTCAGAAACATAAGGTAAAGTTATGTCTGCTGAGTGTGTGCTTACCCATTTAGGGTTTCTTCTACGTCAGTGCCATGAACATGACTCTAACCTTTTTTCACCTCTACAGAGCCTGAACAACCTGAGAACATCTCAGCTGTAAATCAGCAGAACAACAGTCTGAGTGTCTTATGGAGCTCACCTCCAGGAAACGTGAAGCAGTATGAAGTGACAGTCACAAACTGCAAAAATAACTTTACAAGGATATGCACTGTACATACAAATTATACAAACCTGCAGGAATTAGAAGCTGGTATGTACAATCTCAGTGTCACTTCCATCAGCGGGCCATTCAGTAAGAAATACCAAGCCTGTCTTTCCATATAGCCTAAAACCCTGGGAAAACATTGATTTTCATTTTACAATTCTACCCTTGGTTGCATGTTTCATTGCAAAAAAATATGTTTTGCATGTCTCCTACTCTTTGGAAACATTTATATTTGATAATTTCATGTGCGTTTCTACATCACAGGACCCAACCCACCCAGAGCTATAAAAATAGTAGAGAAAACCAACGACTCCATTTCACTGTCCTGGGACGTGCCGGTTATGGGAGCAGCTGCAGAAGCTGACTACAGTGTAGCGTGCACATCCGGCCTGAATACATCCACCCAGGTTGTGCTGTTGTCACGGAATCAGATTAAATTTTCAGGACTGACTTCAGGAACACTGTACTACATCTCAGTGGGAACTGTGGGACCACAGGACCTAAGGAGCCTAAATGTCTCCCGACAAGAATACACATGTAAGCTAACACTGTAATGATTAAGGGCTCATATCAGCTTTAGAGCTGATAAGTCAGACAGGCCTGCCTGTGTTTTTTTTATAGTGTATGTTGCCAATTATATTTATTTCTAACCATCAATCACCTTCAATTTCCAATAGTGTCCAGCAATATCTTGCTCAGTTCTCTGTCCTGGATACTTTATCTCACTTTCATATTTTTTCCTCTTTGCTCAACAAAAATGATTAAATAACAGTGCAACTAATATCCTGCACTGTAAAACAACACAGCCATATATATATATATATATATATATATATATATATATATATATATATATATACACACACACTACCAGTTTTTGCACACGATGCAGTTTTTTATATTTGCATGCTACTAACATTTACTAAAATACCCAAGATTATTTGCTAACAAATAAATGAATTCTCCATTTGAGTACCTTTATTAGCAAGAAAATGTCATAGGTTTTATTTGTCAAAGTAATCTCCTCTAGCAGTTCAAATTCAAGGCATTCTTTCTACTAGGGACATTACATACTGCTTTGTTTCATGGAATGAAACAGTTAACTAGGGCATTTAATTTAAATGACACACAACCAGTTAATAGGATGTCAGGCATGCAAAAAATAGATTGTTCATACATGCAGTATATCTTTATATATCTTTATATACAGCTCTGTAAAAAAAGAAACCACAGCACAATATTTTGTTTCACTTCTCTGTTTCTCATTAATGAAAGGCTTCTTCCTTGCTTTATGGGATTTCAGTCCTGCTTCTAGGAGCCCGATATGAACTGTCCTAGCAGTGTACTTCACATCTGCACTTCATGTTTCCCATTCCTTTTAAATGTCACTTGAGGTCATCCTCAATAAGTCAGGGCCAGCAGCCTTACGAGCATTGATACGGCTCAGTGCGTTACGAACATCTATGATGGTGAAAGTGACATTTTGACCTTTCTAAAGCCATGTCAGTGTTTTTTAATGTAAATTGTGATCTTTCTTACTTTTTAGAATCAGAGAATGCAAATAATATTGTTCTTATAAATGTTGTCTGTCATTGATTTCCTTCTGATAGTGCCCAATCCAGTGCAAAACATCAAAGCCAGCACGGAATCTATCAGTTCTGTGGCACTTGAATGGGAGAGTCCTGTTGGTGCCCAGTCATATTTTACATACAGAGTCAATATCACCTCAAGAAGTCAAATAACATCAATGAACAAAATCAACATCAAAGACCTCAATCCAGGCACTAAGTACAATTGCTCTGTTACTGTGCTTGCTTCACATGACACATATGGCCCCCCCTCATTCACGTTTTGCCAGACAAGTAAGTAACACAGCCTTTACGATACATTTCATTGTGCCTTTGTGAAAATGAAATTATAATTAGGTAACTTTTCTTTTGCCACAGAACCCATGCCAGTTGACAATCTTTCAGCTATAGCTGTTAACACCACGGCTGTGAGTGTAATGTGGTCCAGTTCAGATTATAAAGAAAATACATATTTTCTCATCTCCAACCCATGGAACCAGAGTTTGATCCAGAATACAGCAAACAAGAGCATCAACATCTCAGACCTCACACCTGGCACCAATTACACAATTGGGGTTAAAGCAGTTGTGAATGGGGTTGCATCTGATCCAACCTCTACCTATGTTCTCACAAGTATTGTTACCATATTATTATACATATTTTGACCTTTCTAAAGCCATGTCAGTGTTTTTTAATGTATATTGTCATCTTTCGTACTTTTTAGAACCAGAGATTGCAAAGAATATAACAGTTAGCGGAACAACAACCAGTCTGAAGGTGACTTGGGACAGGCCTGAAGGAATTGTGACATCCTACATCATTGACATCTACAATGGAAGCTCACTAGCAGCCAATCAGACAGTATTTAACAATTTGGCTGTATTTGCTAACCTGATGCCAGGAAGGCTCTACAGCATCAGACTCACCACACTCAGTGGAACTTTACAAGGGGAATCACAGATGATTAATTGTTCAACCTGTGAGTTGCTGAGCCGTCATTCAATCTCTGCAGTATCAGTAGCATTTGCCATATTATTTTTTGTTCTTGGGGAGATTTTGGTAGATTTTAATATTCACAACTTGACCATTCTTTGATGAAAAGTTCAAGAGCTCCTTTATAATCACTGCACCTTGGTACTGGATAAACAGTATAGTAGATGGACTGTTGGATGGATGTGTAGAAGAATAGATAATCTGATGTAATGTGTTTCAGTGTCAGAATGTAAACGCAACAATAACTGCTGTCTCGAAATAGTGTATGGATTTTATGTATGTGCTGCACATTTGGGATTTTGTCTGTTTGAGTGCTAGGCATTATATTATATTATATTATATTATATTATATTATGCTCAATAATATAATGCTCAAGCTTTCTTAATATATGACTAATTTTTTTGCCATATGATGTGTGAATGCATAGTATTTTTCATGCTGTTTTTGAAATTATTCTGTAGACTTTTTGAAATTTGAGATTATACTGTAGACTTCATTATATTAACATATTACTGTAGATCCCAATCCACCCAGTTTCATCAGAGTTGAAGGTGCAACGACAAGTTCCATTAACATCAGCTGGGGCAGGCCCTCTGACATGGATGGGGACCAGTATTCATATATTGTTTACTACCAAGGCAATGAATTTGTTTCCACTGACACCTGTTTCATGCTGGAAAATCTGACATCAGAAACGTCCTACAATATCTCTGTGCTAACGGTTGGACCAATGAAGTACAGGAGCACGCCACTGACTGTGTTAAGCTGTACAAGTGAGTCTCATAGGCAATACACTTGTTTTATGGTTATTGCTAATTAATATGCAATATTCTCACTGTAATTACTTAACTGTAACAAGGACAGTTAGATATTTAACATTTGTATGGGCTTACAACATGGAAGAAATGAAAAGTTCTGTTATTTCTTCCCCCAAGGAGTCAGCTCTGTGAAAGATTTGCAAGCAACAGAGATCACAACTTCTAACGTGACACTGGTTTGGAAGTCTCCCAGTTCTGGGAAGAGTTATAAGTACTTTGTGAAAGCAAAGTCCCTAAACCAAGAGACCAACTTCACTGTGAACGGAACAGACGCCACAATCAGAAACCTTCGATCTGGTAGCAATTATACGTTTGATGTCACAGTTACGCTGCAGGGTGTTTGTGAGTCTACTGCTGAATCCATCTCGTTATTCACAAGTGAGTTTACTGAAATACTCATTTTCCAGCAGTAATAGATTAAATCCATAGTACTGTAGTACTTTTCAGCTTTTTGAATTCAATGAATTATCAAAATGGATGCCTACATCAGCATTAAATTTGATTTTCAGGACCGTATCCCATTGTTGACTTGAAGTCCGAGGCAGTTAACGAATCGGTGGTGTATTTGAATTGGACCAGACCACAGGAGTACCAAGACAGCTATACTTACACAGTTAAGATTTCGGGGTGCACATCTAATACGAAGAATCAGTCAGTGCAGCAAGAACAAGCCTACATTCATGATCTGATCCCAGGGACCAACTGCTCCCTCCTTATTTACAGCAGGGCGTCAAATGGGATTGAAGGATGGCCACTCTCCACATCTCAGTACACAAGTATGCATCTTCTCCCTTTATTTGTTTGTTACTGGTCTGTAACACAGGATCACACTAGATGCCTGCTTTGAATTTTTCTAGCCTATGAGTCAAGCCCTTGAGGGGAATTTTCTTTTTTCTTTCACTTCCTGCTCAGCAGAGAGCAGCCTGAGTGTCATTCCATGATGTATATCTTCATTTCAGTATTGTTTATCACACACAGAGCCTGAAAAAGTGATGTCAGTGGAGTCAAATGAACGTGCAAATGATTCCATTACTGTGACCTGGGATTCTCCAAGGGGCAACATAGAGAAATATGTGGTCAGCCTATATTATGTTCAAGGACAAACCCAGAAGCAGGAATTAAACAACACTGCTAAATCCTGTCAGTTTGTTAACCTGAAAGCAGGAAGTATGTACACAGTCACAGTGAGAACATGGAGTGGGCCCTTTGCAGAGGAATCACAGGCAGTGTCAATCGCAACCTGTAAGTATCCAGCAGCAATCTGCATCAGTGTCCATCAGTCATTTGGAGATGCCAGACATTGATTTCTGAGCATAGAAATGGTCAAAGTAGTCCAAAGATTTATTGGTAACACTTCACTTGAAGGGACACAAATAATATAGTATTAAGCTAAACAAGAAATCCAGCTGTTATTGCTAAATGGCTTTCTAATTTTTTACACTGGAATGCATTTCGCTTGAGTGGGACGTCATTCCTAGCTCCCACTTCCAACCTCCAAGGTAAATGGAACGCAGCACTGCATGCTGATATCATGCTTATCTCAAGCACTTACTGTATTTGTTACTGTATGTGTTAATTCTGCCAACCTTTGTGAACTACTGAAGGAACCGCTGAAGGAACAAGTAATGATTAACATAAGTGTTATACTAATATGCTGATCTCATTTTTCTTCATTGTTAATAAATCATGACACATCTCAAGTAGATACGGGTATTTGTTCATGATTTACCAAATATTTGTGCCCCTTCAAGTGAAGTGTCACTAAATGAATGCTCCTAATTTCTTATAAATATTCAGTGTCAGAGTTAATATTCAAAATACATTAGTAGCAGGCATTCACTCAGACAGATATCATTGCTGAAATGACATTAAGAAATTGTTATTCTTACAGATCCAAACAAACCTGGAGATATCACAATAACAGACAAGAATACTAGCTCAATTGCTTTAGCGTGGAGCAGTCCGCTGGACAGTGACGGTTCTACTAACTATTACACGGTGAAATATCAGTCTGCTGTGTACAACCACACAATTAACACCAATACGAGCAGCAGTGTCCTGAACGGACTGGCTTCCGGAACCTCATACAATATCTCTGTGGCTACTGTAGGACCAGAGGAGCTCGTGAGTGCACCAGTTACGGTGGACTTGGTCACAACCAGTACGTGTTCATTGGTAACATAGAAAACAGCAGAATCAATCTGGAAAGCTGAATGCATCATATTTATGATTTTTTTTTTGGGGGGGGGGGGGGGGCTGATGTCTGTTATTGTGCTTTTTAAATATCAAAAGTTTTATTCAATGTAACAGTTCCACATTTTATGGTCTCATATTAGATTAGGAAAATATTGTAGCGCATATACACAATATACACAAGTGCCCATGAAACCCAGGTATCGCAGTGGCAGGAATGGAGATGAGACGAGACGATTTCAAACAAGATGGTCATTCACCTGGAGCCCTTAAAGGGACCGCACACAGATAACAACCACACTCCAACATATATAACAGGGAAGTACAAGGAGGTCTCATATAAGACTGTAAGGCACACACACAACAACTATTATACAGAGGGCAAGGAGACACGCGAGTAACTGGCAGGGCACACACAGGTAAACACACTTACAGTACAAACACCGGAGACACAGCACAAGTATCTACAAGAGCAAATACACACAGGGGCTATTTACACTCCTCACAAGCATATCGGCAAATGCAAATGACCTCTGCTATGCAGGGCAATCTCACTATAATCTCAGCCATCTTAATTTTATCTATTGATTGTAAAAGATTTTAAAAATGATGCAGGGAGGTAATTGCTCTTTAATAATAATTTTCTTGGTTTAAATAGGACCAGAGAAAGTTCAATCACTGGAAATACAGTCTGTGTTTCTTGAAAAGGTTGTGCTTAAATGGAGTGCCCCGTCTGATTTTAAAAATGGGTACTGCTACAGAGTGACAACAAGCAGCACAGATCATGTGATCAACACAACAACGCTGAATGAGACTTATGAGGTAGTCGATCTATTGCCTGGAACCGAGTATAATTTCAGTGTAATGACGCTGACAGAGGATGGGACAGAGTCCTCACATGCAGTGGTGTCCTCTTGTATAGGTGAGGACCCTCCTTGTTTTAACAAAATTAGCGAAATGGATGATTCATATTCTTGGAATATACACAAGTGCCCATGAAATCCAAGCTTCAAAGTCCATATAGCTTTCTTGAAACAATAACATTTCATTGTTAATGCCGGTCTTCCAAGGCAGCTTGGTGGCTGATTGGGTAGTCCTGTTGCTCCTTACCATTAGGAATGTGGGTTCTTGCCTTTAACAGTGTGTGATTTTGCATGCTGTCTATCTTGTACTGTATGGGGGTCCCTCCCATGGTACAGAGTAAGACCAGTTGGTGTCTCCTTTGTGGGTGAATGTGTGCCCTGCTGTGGTCTGGAATCTGGTCCTGACTTTGGCCCAGGTTCACCATAAAGCTGCTGCATAAGCAGCCATAAATCATGCATGGATCTTCATTTTCTATTAGTTTGTTGTTTTTCCTGTATTTCACAGATGCAGCTCCAGTTACAAACATCAGCTGTCAGAGCCCAAACCTCACTGTGGCTCTTCTCACGGTGCAGTGGAGCAGTCCCAAAGGCTTAAATAAAGGCTTTGAAATCGCCATAAGAGATAAACCCAAGGAGTCTCTTCCAACTTGTACTTCCAAATGTATGCACACCCTAAAAAATCTCTCTTACAACACACAGTACACGGTGAACATCCTAACTCGTGGGTGTGGGAATAGCAGCCCCATCACTGCTATATCTTGTAAGACAGGAATCACAGGTATGCACTCATTTATTCAAACTTTGTACCCATTTAAGGAAAATCTCATTACATTATTTTACCCATGAAAGTCCATCTCCTTATATGAATGTGATACATTTCTGCCTTCATCATCTTGCAAGTTATATGATGTAAATGTTCTCAAATTTTGACTATTCTTTTTTTTCCAAGTTCCACGGATACCAGATATAAAGGACTATATCCAAGTTACTGATGTGGAACATGACCGATTTACTTTGGACCTGCACCCTGGGCTCTTTAGTGACAGTGAAGGACCCATTGTCAGTTGTGGTGTACTTGTTACATCTAGTGTTAGCAGTATGTTTCAAGTTTAAGTCATTTATTTTATTAATATATCAATCCCTCATTTTTATTCCTAAGTGATACCATGTCATTTCTTTACTTCAGGTATTATTGGTGGAAACTCATCCTCTTTTAAAATGTATCTAAGCAACACATATGAAGCCTGGAATACTGGAAATGGGGAAACTTACCTGGCAACCCTTAAAGAAAAGAAGGAAATATATCAAAGAGGCATAACTTCAATTGTCATTGGTGACAACACAGAATGGGGGAGATATATTAATGGACCACTTAAACCCAAGGGAAGCTACAGGTAAATATGTTCATATCTTCATCATAGTATACCAAATAAAATCTAGAGGGTATAGGGAGGACGATTAGCAGATAAAGAACAGCAGTAACCCAACACTGAAACAATCTCACTATGCTTTACAGGTTTGCCGTTGTTATATTTACTCGACTGGAGGCAAATGATGGATTTATAGATATTTCAAAATCCTATGTCTCAATATCACCTTTTTATGAGACAGAAATAAATCTTCCAGAAAATCCAGGTACAGAGTGCAAGTCATGGTCTTGCTCTATGTTACGTAAATCCCAAGTTTAATATCAAAGAGGATACTACAACTTGAACTAATCTCACTCTCTTCTCTCAGTTGTTGTCGCATCCATAGTTATATCTGTAGTATCTATACTCCTACTCATCAGCATTTTTATTATTGGTGCAGTTTCATTAAAAAGGTAAAGGCACATTATTTATTCACATTCATTACGATCATAAATTACAAAGAATTAAGACGATTATACATTAATAAATACAATCTATCGTTTTTTTGGCCAGACGTAAGAGAGCTGAACCTTCAGAAGTCCCCATTCTTTCAATGAGGTGATGTAATGTTTATCCAGCACTGTGTTTTTCTATAATTTTTCCTTAATCATTGTATATTTTTTCAGTGGGTACAATGGTTAGATAATAGTTATGCTGCATAAATCCGTCAACCATTGTACACAAAATATATTTTGTTTTAATGAACCTGCAAAAATTTAATATGCACCATTAACATATTTGTTCATTATTTTCTTTTCAGGGAAAAAGTGTAAGTAAAAATAAATTTATTGTTGACCAATGCATTTGTCTGCATGTTGTTATCGTATTATGTAGGTGCCAGCTCCACTCCTGCTGTTCCTGTGGGGTTTGCATTTCTCTTGTGTCACATGACACAAATTAGGTGAACTGGCATTTCTAAAATGTGCATACTGCCCCCTGAAGGCAAAACATTGTAACTATGCTAACACTAAAACTCAGACAAGGGGCTTTTGTAGTTTTTTGACTGTCCAGTCATATCTGTAATAGGCAAAAATCATCAGATTTTGGTCATAACGGTATTTTGGTAAAATATGCAGTTACGTTGTTTTGCCCTTGTGTGCTAACATAGTGTGTGAGTGTGTGCATGTGTGTCCACTGTGATGGACTGTCACCCCAGCTAGAGTGCCCCCCCCCCGCCTTGTGCTGCCTGGGATAGGCTTAAGGGTCTCCAGAGATCCTACATTGAGTAAGCAGTTGGATGATGGATGGATGGATTAATGTACCTTGCCTTTGTTCTTGCAGCAGTAGTAGTGTTCCCATTAAGGTGGAGGACTTTAAAGATTACTTCAGGAAGCAACAAGCAAATTCTAACTGTGGATTTGCAAAAGAATTTGAGGTAATTTGCTTGTGCTTACAAAATATTTTATTTCAAATCTAAATCAGTATTTAGTGCTAACAAGAGGCGAAGATGAAGCAAAAATGTATACCTCTGTCCTGTTCTCCCATTGGCTGGCAGAACCTGAAATCTGTGGGCATATCCCAAGCTAAGAGCAGTGCTTTGGCTCTGGAGAACAAAGGAAAGAACCGATACAACAATGTCCTGCCGTGTGAGTCAGCTGAATTTCTCTTTCTCCTACAATTGCACGGATTCTTTCCACCTTCTGTTGTTGTACAGTTTGCTAACAGGCACATGCATTATATTTGCAGCTGCTTATGGATTATCTTGAAAAAAATTTTTTTTTTAAATTTAGATGATTCTTCAAGAGTAAAGCTGTCCATCCAAGGATCGCCATTCGATGATTACATCAACGCCAACTATATTCCAGTATGTATTACTACAGAATTAAAGTTAGTTATGGCCACCAGAGGAGATATTTTTAATTCATTATTCTTTAAATTTATTTTTTATTCCTCATGACAGGCTAGGTTTATCCTTATTGTGTTTATCATTATTCTAGGTTTATCATTATTCTTTGTTTTATTTTCTCTCACAGGGGTACAATTCCAGGAAGGAGTTCATTGCAGCACAGGGTCCATTAGCCAGTACTGAGAATGAGTTCTGGAGGATGATCTGGGAGAAGAATGTGCACACACTGGTGATGCTGACTAGGTGCACTGAGCAGGGCCGGGTGAGTTGCATTGATGGGGGGAGGGGGGGTGGAGAAACATAGTTATGAATACATCACAGAGACTGAAACCAATATGCGATTTCCTTAGGTAAAATGTGAGGAATACTGGCCTTCAGGAACCAAGCATTTCAGCAATATAACTGTGACATCATTGTCTGAAATAGTTCTAGATGACTGGACAATAAGAGACTTTACTGTCAAGAATGTAAGTATTAAGTCTGCTAGCATTATTGTTAATGGGTATGTATTTGGTTTGCTTACAGTAATTCTCCAGTAATTAATTACCCTCAACCCTCCCAACCAACCCTATCGCTTTCAGGTGAAGACTGCAGAAAAACGCCCTCTGCGCCATTTCCACTTCACAGCCTGGCCAGACCACGGCGTCCCAGAGACCACAGAGCTGCTGATCACCTTCAGGCACCTCGTGAGGGAGCACATGGACCAGTTCTCGCGCCATTCGCCCTCCGTGGTGCACTGCAGGTCAGGCTGAGCCCAGCGGGGCATGTCCGCCCGTGGCATCACTCTTACTCTCGTGTCTGCGATGGTCACAGAACTTTGATTCTGTGTTGAGTGCTTTGGGAAAAGCATAATCTAAAAAGGCACTATCTAAGAATAAACTGAATTGAATTCTCAAAGATTTCGTGGCTCCCCCATGTCCTATTCATTTCTTACAGATACTACCAAAAACTAGGCCCTTTTTCTTACCAAGACCCGGAAGTTCCATAGTCTAATCCATTCTTCTCATTCATTCATGCACAAAAATAGGTTATATATGCCTGTTACACAGAATGTTGCAAATGTTTTCTCGGGTGACAGTGCGGGAGTGGGACGAACTGGAACCTTCATCGCCATTGACCGCCTGATTTTCCAAATCGAGCGGGACAACGAGGTGGACGTATACGGAACTGTCCATGATCTCCGCATGCACCGGCCACTCATGGTCCAGACTGAGGTAAGCCCAAATGATGGCCTGTGATGTTAAAATGCTTACATATGCTTGCAGGTTGATAGCAGGTATTCTCTTTATGGATTTTATACAAACCGGATTCCAAAGAAGTTGGGACACTATAGGTGCGACAAAGAAGGCCCAAGACGATTGAACAGTTAGAGGCCTGTATTAGACAAGAATGGGAGAGCATTCCTATTTCTAAACTTGAGAAACTGGTCTCCTCGGTCCCCAGACGTCTGTTGAGTGTTGTAAGAAGAAGGGGAGATGCCACACAGTGGTGAAAATGGCCTTGTCCCAACTTTTTTTGGATTTGTTGACACCATGAAATTTTGAATCAACATATTTTTCCCTTAAAATGATACATTTTCTCAGTTTAAACTTTTGTTCCGTGATTTATGTTCTATTTTGAATAAAATATTAGAAGTTGGCACCTCCACATCATTGCATTCAGTTTTTATTCACGATTTGTATAGTGTCCCAACTTTTTTGGAATCCGGTTTTTAGTTAAAACTGATATGTAGCCACATTTAGCCCTGAGTCTACTTTATCGTTTCAGGATCAGTACGTGTTCTTAAACCAGTGTGCCATGGACATCATCAGATCAAGAAATGGAACCAATGTAGACTTGATATATGAGAACACAACTGCAGTCTCTATTTATGAGAACTTTCAACCTATGAGAAAATCGAAAAATGGTTACCACCATACTTAGGAAAATATTTGTTCATCTTTCTAATGCTGGATTTATGTTCTTGTTGTTTATTTATAGAAAGTGCCAGTCATTTTTACATACAGCTGAGGAAAGAATGAAGAGACCAGAGCACAATTTTTTGTTTCACTCATTTCTCAATTTATGGGTATGTGTTTGTGAATCCATTTTTTTGTAAACCGCAGCCTGGTTTTTCTCTGTTTCTCTTCTCTGAAGGGCTTCTTCCTTGCTTTAAGGATTTCAGTGCTGTTTTGAGGGGTCTGATACAAACTGTCCCAGCAGGGCACTTCACACCTGCACTTAATGTCGAATAAGATAAGGGTCATCTCTGGCATTAAAAGGTCACTTCTGCTCTTTACCTGGCTGGTGTCTAGTTGTTCCCAGTGTCTCCTGCTTCACTTGGTTTTTGTGTACTGCTGTCTTAGTAATTTTGAACTGGAAGCAACCAGCTGCTCAGCATAGTCTTTTGCCAGCAGGATTAAACCAGGATTTAAAAATACAGATTTGTTTAAAAACACGGAGGGGTCTCTTCATTTTTTCCATAACTGTATGTAGAGGGTGATGACAGCCCTGAAGACAAGAAATTCCTGATTTATAAAACTAATAATAATAGTTATCCTAGTTGCTTGTTGTACATAGATGTACATAGTACGAAAAATGCCTTATGGTTTAAGATGTTCAATATCTGAATATTACGACATATTCTGAAAAAAATGAAAAAAAAAACATTTAGCAAAATTTTACTTGCAACATAAATTGAACTCAGGACTCAGCACTTTGATGTTTCATTTCAGTTGAATGTTTTGCCTCTGTTTAATAGAAAAATAATCCGATAAAGTAGTTTACAATTCTTATCCATATGTATTTAAGTAGACATGCGTCTGGCATCATTTTATGAGGAGATTTAATCCACTCGTTCTCATATACTTGTCACGTCCTGAATGCCTGATCTTCCTGCCTCCTCTCTAACTTGTCCCTGGTGAGCCAAGCCTGTTGCTTGTTACCCCCGTTAGTCCTTGTATTTAAGTACCTGTTTGTCCTGTCAACCCCAGTCTGGTCATAAATGTTGCTCCTCCTGTCTCCCTGTGTTATTCCTGGTACCAGTCCTACCATTTTGGCCCCTCGTGGTCCTGTTGGTTTCCCAACCCCTGTTCAGTTCTGTTCAGGTTTGACTTAATTAAAACCCCATTTTGTTCATATAAATGCCTACCTTTCAATTCTTCATCTTTTGCTTCATAACAGTAATGCATAGTGATTAATTCTTTTGCGTTCATGGCTATTTGCATTTGTGAGTCTCAAGCTTAAAGCCTTATGGAATATATAATGGAGTAACAAAATAATCAGGGTTTGTAATTGTTTTGTAAATATAAATTTAGGAGGAGCTCTCACTGGTTTTTTTCATTAAATAAGAAGTACTTTTGCATTTTTGCATCTCATAAAGTAATATAATGGTGACCAGAATACTCAGCTTTAACTCTGCTTTGGTCAAGCTTCATAGTCAACACCTTACACAAGTGATAACTTCCAGTGTAAGATTTTTTTTCATGTGATAATTTAAAATGTGTTTTTATCACAAGTTTGCCTAGCTATATTTATGTGGACAGCCCTTGTAAAAATCTGAGTGGTTGTTTCAGTTCAAAATTGTTTAATGGTCTTATGGAAGTTTTTGGCCGTATAGTTGTGAGAATAGATCATTACGCATCGTTATTACCATTTACATTTGTATATGCTGTGTTTGATGATCTGCACTGAGATTCCTGACTTCTCTTCCTATACCTTATTATGTTATTATATTAAGCTATCAACACTGTGTATATTTTTTTAGCAGTGGTCTGCTTAAATTACTAGGCAGACTGTGAATGTGAAGGTATACTGAAATCTATCTCCTATTGACCAGTAGATTTATCATTTTCCTGGAAAAGGTGCAATAGTTTTAGGTCAATAGTTAAGAAAATTGTTTAAAATGAAACTGTTGTTAAAACTGAAGTGCAAAGTATATGACATCAGTGGACAAACTTACAGATCTAGATACTGAAATTTAAATAGCACATGTGCCATAATATGTTAGTGCTGGAAAACAAATATTTTTAAAGAAATCCATGATTTGAGTGTTTTATCTGTAAATTTTGCATTTGTCCAGTTATATGTTGAATAGGTATAATAGAAAATTTAATGAACTGGAAAAGGGTCCTGAAATTGTTCATTGTCAGGATCGGTGACCGTCCCTTGTGTTTTGACCCCATTTGGCCAGCAGGTGTTGCTGGTCATCCTGTTAATGTTTGTTGGTTTTGTGTTCTTCCACTTCAGTATTTGTTTCGGTATTTCAGTTATAGTTCCTTGTTTTTGCTCCTTATTCCCTGTTCATTTGCTTGTCCTAGTTTTGGTTTTCCATAGTGTTTGGTCCTTTTTTTCTGTTAATTGACCTTTCAATTGTAACTGTTAATTGTAACTACCCCACCTGTTCCTTGTTGCCCCATGTCTTTAATGATCGGTTGATTTGTTATGGTTCTCACCTGTCCCCAGTCTAGGCTTTTTAATAATGTATTTAAGTGCCTGTTCTTGTACTGTTCCTTGTTGGTTCATTGCAGTTGTTTCCTGTGTAGCTATGTGTTTGTAGTCATAATAGTTATTCCCTGTTAGTTATTATAGTTTTCCAATGTTCGTCCTTGCCTTTAGCTCCTGGTGTTGCTCCCTCCCTTAATTTCTGTTTTTCCTGTTTTATTTTGACACCTTGTGGTCCTTATGTTTTATGCTTTTCCCTTTCTGCTTGTTTAGTTAAATAATCCCTGATTTTTTGAAGCTGCTATGTGGATTGTCCTTCCTCCATCATGGCACGTCACAACATTTAATAGTAATATCATGTGACATTATTGGATAAATGGTTGGAAAATGGATGGATGGATAATCTAATTATGGAGTCATGGCACTGTGCTTCTAGAATTAGTTATAAAACCATTGAAAACAAGGATCTGATTAATGATTAAATTTGAAATATTTACTGTAAAAATTTACCAGTTATAGCATGTTAGTAAATTTTTGCCAATAGTCCCCAAAGCCATGGTTTATTTAATACTTACAAGCTCAAATGCTAACCCCTTTTCTATTTACTGATCCTACACAAAGCACCACTGCTACAGTACATAGTCCTAAGAAAAAAGGCATGGGCTTTGTTATACTGCAAAAGCCTTGTCTTCCTTTTTTCTTACTGCTTCTGATAAGTTCAACCTTGTTATAAATATTCTTTGGGAAATTAATTTTCATGTCGATTTGATTTACATAGAACTATATTCATAAGTGTATATTGTAATGCATTTTCCTTTAGGTTTGACAACAGTACATATGCACCATTTTTTCTTCACATGGACAGTATGGTGGCTCAGTAGGTATCACACCCCACTGGATACTGAGGTTCGAATCCCCCCTTCCACCCTGTGTGTGGAGTTTACATGCACCCTTCCACCTCTGTCACATGGGCTTGCTACAGGTACTCTGGTTTAAACCCACGGTGAAAGATATCTTCGACTATTCAGCATCTTTAAAATGCCCATACCATGTGTATTTATGCTCTGATGTACTGGCATCATGTCCAGGGTGTATCTCAGCCTTGTAGTCTGGATAGGCTCCAGGCTCCCATACGAAGATGGCCAGAATAAGCGGTTGGAAGATGGGTGAATGAATGGATATTTTATAATTCTGAAGTCATAAATATTTAGTATCCTTAGGGGTTTACTGGGAAAAAGTTACCATAGTCATGTGTCATGTGTCCATGCAACCTCAGGCACAGAAATCTGTGCCAAATAGTAAAAGTTATTTGGTTTTATGAATCAGTAATGGAATATTGATTCTGAAGCATCATTAAACGATTCTGATATTTGTTCTTAACCTAATTTATGTAATTAAATTCACATATTAAGTATTGTGGCACCAGGCTGACCGACGCAGTGTGATGGCGCCGGTGTACAAACACAGGGAGGCGTGGATTTTCACGCAGATGCTCTTTATGTACAGTCCTGAAAAGGACCACACACAATGCAACAATATACAGAGACACATAATGAAACAAAAAGACAGGGAAGTTACACTAAGAACAGTGAGGCACACACACAGTGGGTAATTACACATCGACAAAGATATGCAGGATCAGGCAAGGACCAAGTACAAATACACGTAAGGGTACATGCAACACCCGGGTACAAAGCACAACAAGCACCTATACCATTTACACACTAGGGCTAGTTACAAATTGTATTCAAGCTATGCCCGCTTAAAATGTATGGTGCACACATAGACATACTGTAACATTATGATATCATCTCACGTTTAGAAAAATAACACACTCTGTGATCGCGCATAAGAAAAGGATGAATATTCATATGAACTAAGTACAGGATGTACTTACATACAAATAATTTACTTTCCCATAATGTACATACAAGTCAAGTAGCATCAGAAAGGCAAGGTCCAATGCTATTTTCACACAAAATTCAACTCTTACTGTACCATTTCTGTCGTGACTGATGCGGAACAGACCGGGGAAGCAGGCAAGGAGAGCAGATTAGGGGTAAATAAAAGGGTTTTGATGGGAAAAGCAGCACGAAAGACATATAGACTTCAATGACCGGACTGGGAAGACATACCTAACGCCTAACGCGGACTAAATACATTGCACTAATGACAGTAACAGGAAACAGCTGGTGAACACAGGGAATTCACACAGGAGGATCGGATGAGGTACATGACAATTTCCAAGAAAATAATAATAATAATTGATACTTTACAACAACAACAAATTTATTTTTGTATAGCGCATTATCACAACATTACGTTGTCTCAAAGCGCTTTACAGCATCCGCACCCAAAGCCCCCAGTGAGCAAGCCAAAGGCGACAGTGGCAAGGAAAAACTCCCAAGAAGGAAGAAACCTTGGGAGGGACCAGACTCAAAGGGGGAGCCCATCCTCCAACGGCCGGCAGGGATAGTCAAATAATAGTCAAGTCACAGTGTCCCAATCATAAGATTTGGGAAATAACTGGAAAGCAGGGAAGATGACAAGCCAATGCCGAGTCTTCTTCCAATCGCCAGGCAACTAAAGGTAAGGCAGTGGTGTCAGACATGAAAGATGACACAGGCAGAAGGGCGAGCTTGATGCAGGGACATCACTGGTGGTGGTGACATCACATGTAGTAGGGTATGCTGGACATCTTGATAGATTGAGGTCTCCAGGCATCACCCCCCAGGAGGAGTAGGGGGAATAAAATGTACAATTAGTCAAAGTAGAGGAGGCTATCGGCAGTGCTAAAAGCTAGATGAGTGCAATATGAAGTCAAATGTACAAGCTCCGGCAGATATGGCTATGGCAGCATCAGTAGGAGGGAGAGGCAAGTGGGAATGCAGGCATGGGGAGTCTCTGAAATGTCAGCACTCCAGCTCCACAAGGGATTGTGAAGCTAGAGTGACAGCACTGACAGTCCAGTTAATCCAAAGCCAATGGCACTGATTCCCACCCAGCTCTACACCTCACACTACAGGTCTGACTGGGAGTGAAGAGTTAGCTAGAGCTACAACTAGTGTCCCTATACGCTAAACTAAACAGATGTGTTTTTAGTCTAGACTTGAATATTGAGAGTACTTTATTGATCCCTCAATTTGCTCTTTCTTTTTTGTAGAGTAAGTTGTCCATGAAAGGCAGCCACCTGTAGCGGCACTCAGAGACCTGGGGGTTAAGGGCCTGGCTCAAGGACCCACAGACATGCTGAGGCTGGGTTTGAACCGGCGACCTTCTGATTACAGGCACACAGGCTTATTGTTACTGTATGTTATGAGTCCAGTTTGACAGAATTTTCCCATAAGGTATAAACATCTATCTGTTGTACCTTCTCAAAGGCAAGGTCCTAGGCTATTGTCAGACAAAATTTGGTAAACTTTTACTGCACCATTTTCCAAAAAAATGCACTTTGAAATCCTTGCTACTATACGCATTTGCATATATGACCGGTCATTGCACATTTGACAGGTCATTTCTCAGAATTCCCCTGTAAGGGATAACAAGTCTTATACCTGCTGCAAGGTAAGGTCCTAGGTTATACAGTATGAAGACAAAATCAGGTCAAATTCTACTATACCATTTTCAAGAAAATGCACCTTGAATGTATTATTTGTGTTACATGAGCCAAGTTTGACAGACAATTTCTCAGAATTTCTCCATATTGTATAAAAAAAGTCTTATACTGTAGCTTCTGAAAGGTAAGGTCCCAACCTAATTTTGAACAAACTTTGGTCAAATTTTACTGTACCATTTTCAAAAAAATTCAGTTTGACATCCATGGTTTTTTGCACGTTTGCTTATGTGAGCCAAGTCTGATAGGCCATATCTCAGAATTTTCCCATAATGTACAAACAAGTCATAAAACTTCTGAAAGCACTGAACTGGAAAGCTATAAGTAGACTCACCTTTGCCTGGCGCCTCTCAACATGGGCAACTCCAGAGTGGAACAGAGTTCAGCCCCTCTCCAAGAGTTTGGTTCTAGAGATCGACCCTGAGTAACTATCTCCCACACCAGCTCAGGCTCCTTTCCCACCAGAGAGTCCACAGTATGGACCCATGTTTTCCCTTTGGGCTATGCCATTCGTCTTGGAGTTCCCACAACAGGAACTCGAAGGGACTCCCACAACATAGTCCCTTGTATTTTATATCATCATGTGGTTTTTCTGAATTGCACTTAGTATGGCCACTCAACTAGGACCAATTTGCCTTGGGAGTCCCTACCAGGGGAAATTGCCCCTGACAACATAACTCCTAGGAACATGGCGGCACGCAAACTCCACCACCACGATAAGATGGTGATTCATCCATCCATCCATCCATTTTCCAAACCGCTTATCCTATAGGGTCGCGGGGGACCGGAGCCTATCCCGGAAGCAATGGGCACGAGGCAGGGAACAACCCAGGTTGGGGGGCCAGCCCATCGCAGGGCACACTCACACACCATTCACTCACACATGCACACCTATGGGCAATTTAGCGACTCCAATTAGCCTCAGCATGTTTTTGGACTGTGGGGGGAAACCGGAGTACCCGGAGGAAACCCCACGACGACACGGGGAGAACATGTAAACTCCGCACACGATGGTGATTCATTGACGATTATATTAAATTTCTTCAATGTCTGGTTGAACACAAATTCTGCGCAAATACGCACCAAATGAAGCACTGAGTTTTACTGTTTGCGCATTGCAATTGTGTTCTCTGTCAAGGCCTCATGTTTCTCCCTAGTGTGGCTCTAACAAGCCACACCTGTTATGCATCAGTCTTACCTCTCATTCCTACCCTTGTGTAATGCTCTCCAGGTGCCTCTTATTCTACTCCCTTGCTAGTCCTTGTATAAAGGTGCCTCCCAGCCCTGTGTTCCCCAGTCTTGACATTGATGTTATTAATCCTGCTAGTCTTGTTGTTGATCCCAGTGCTGAGCTTCCCTGTCATCCCTTTGTTTACCTGCCATTGTGAGTGGAATAAACCCATCTTGCTTTGCCCTGCTTCTAGCTCCTGTGTCTTTCATCCTGCACCCTCACAACATTTTAGGTCATATGAATTCCTTGCCCAGTTGTGGCAACTGCAAAAAAAACCCTAGCTGGCTACTTGTACCACTGTTCAACATCTTGGATGTCTCCAATTATAATGCATTTGTCATCTGGATAGCACTGAATCCAAAGCTCCAGAGATAACTGTATTCAAGAACTGGGCAAAGAATTGATAAGACCTCAAGTCCAAAGTACCATTTCATGAAAATGGTATGGTAAAAGTTGAACAAATTTTGTCGGGAAATATATTGCGACCTTGCTTTTCAGAAGGTGTAGAACTTGTTTATACATTATGAAAAATTTCAGAGAAATGCCCTGTCAAACTTTGCTCATATATGCAAACGTGTATAAAACCAATGGATTTCAAAGTGCATTGTCTTGAAAATGGTACAGTAACAGTTGACCAAATTTTGTTTGGAAATAGCCTAGGACCCTCAGATGGGCTGGCCCCCCATCCTGGGTTGTTCCCTGCCTCGTGCCCATTGCTTCCGGGACAGGCTCCGGACCCCCCGTGACCCAGTAGGATAAGCGGTTTGGAAAATGGATGGATGGATGGATGGATAGCGGATTACAGTATTTGACTGTGTCGGCAAAGCGCGGATAGCTTGACCGCAGTTATTTCAAGTGTGCGCGAGCCTGCCCGGATATTCAAATCCCGAAGCTACAATATTTATTTCGTAATTAGGTTGTGAACTTTAAACATAACTTATTATAGGGGTCAAACAATTCAGTTTAGATATGAATGAATACATTTCAAATGCATGTGAGAGTGAATGGTGTGTGAGTGTGCCCTGCGATGGGCTGCCCCCCCATCCTGGGTTGTTCCCTGCCTCGTACCCATTGCTTCCGGGATAGGCTCCGGACCCCCCACGACCCAGTAGGACAAGTGGTTTGGAAAATGGATGGATGGATGAATACATTTCATATTTTGTTCTTTTTCTGATTCAGTTTATGCATGCGTAAAAAACTTCACTATTACTGCAAAATGCCATGGTCATGTAGACAGAAGTTCATTAAACCTGCATTACCTATTAACAGTTTCTGAAAGTATGTATTATATGCGTTCTACCATCTACTTCAATATTCTATAGTGTCACTTCTATAACACGCATATACTGGGAATTTTCCATTCGGCCGATCACTATGTGGGTCAACAAAATTTGTAGTGACGCCCACCCCCAAAGTGCACAGTCGACTTTTAAACCCAGTCCAGCCCTGGATTCAACAATGTACGCAATTGCAGAATGTTGTACACAGAGGGCAGTGTAACACCCTGTATGATGAAATGTGCTTCAGTTTACAAAGTACTTGAACGACACTTTCTCACTTTAACAATTACAGTTAATAGGTAACTGAACGGTGTTTTATGCAGCTCTGAAATTTAAGTACAAAGCCAATATAATATAGCAACTATTCTGTATGTTTTGTACTCTTTTCTACAACGACAGAAATTAATGTTTGTTGGTAAGATACGGCTTTTTGAATCTCTTTTAATGTAAGGCGGCGGCAGTGCAAATACGATCAAACTACAAGCAATGAATGTAAGGAAAAATAATAAATGAAAAGATATAGATAACAAAAGTTGTTTGCTGAGAAAATAGAAAATTCACATTATCTTACTTTTTGGAAAGCGCGCTCCCACGTTCATCACGAGAAAGTAATGATTGGTTAATACATCACACTGATGGGCAGTAATAACTGGCTTGCTAGTTAATAAAGGAGAGTCGGGCTTGGGGAGCGGAGGCAGACAGCGCAAAGGAGGAGCTCTTTAAAGGACTTTTAACGCAAAGGAGGATTTTTTTACTTATCCATTGTGACACAACCGATCGACAGAAGGTTTTGGAAAGAAGCGGATACAGTGTACATTAACGGACGAATGCTGGATTTGCTCGATCTGTGATATTGCAGGTGAGGAAATGAGCTTACTGCTGAATCTGGAATCGTTTATCTCTGACTTGCGTTATTTATTGTCCTGTCCTTCATTAGTTCAAAAATGACATATTATCACAATAACATATGAAAGAATGAAAAAGGAATATTATGAATTATGATTAAAATTAAGATTATGAATGGGCTCCTATTCAGCTAAACCTTTCTGTCTGTAGATGTTGAAAATGTTTTGCATAGTTGTCTAATTGTGTAACACTGGATTGCATAGATCTCTTTTTTGTGTGAATTATGCGGTGTGACGGTGCGAACCGGGGCTGTGCTGGACTTGCCACACATGCTCCTATATTCATTTGTTTATCATCTAATTTTATTTTATAAAGAAATGCATGTCTGCACAGAATTATCAGGCTAATATATTTTCAGAAACGTTAAGCACTAGTGATATGCTTGAGTGTGGGTTGCTACTGTGGAAACCAATTTTAGCTATATAACAACAATATAATTTTTTGTTCTTATGTAAGATGCAACAAAACGAATACCGCAACAAAAGCGAATACTTACCAAATTGCAGTTCTGCTTTCCACATTGTCTTTATTAGGCCTGCTTTTACTGTACATAAATGCTACCAATTTTACGACTTATTATTTCTTTTTTGTGTTAAACTTGTGCATAATTGATTCTGATGGTCTGATAGGTGATTCAGCGTGTGACACGCTGCGTGTCTGCCTCAGATCTCTCAAGTTTTTCCTACGAATTCAGGCCTTCCAGAGTTGCCCTCCCCTATCTGTATGATTTCTTTTGCATACTCCGGTTTCCTGGTACAATCGAATGATATTCAGTTTGATGTAAACCAGTAGTCGTGGAACCAGATATTGAAGTACTAAGCAAGATTTTAAATGTAAATAAATGCTAACCAGCAATTTTGCTATTATTGATGGGAACGTTAAAGCACCGTAACTGACATATTGGGAAATGCACAAATAAAATTAAATCCAGCAAACGGGCACATGGCTTCTGACATAAAAAGTGCCCTTTAGATGCCGTTTCGCCACTGTTTCTGTTTGTTTTGTCTACGTATGTGTCTGACCTCCTCGAGTAAACTATGCATTTACATTTTGAATGTTTTATCTTCTGATGTTACTGTGCAGAATAAATAAAACAGGACACCCTTCGTTTTGCAAACCTACCAAAGCAAATCAGAAGTATGTATATTATGTGCAATATAACATACATGAATCATGGCAAGAAGTAAGCTGTCAGTTATTATAAATTGTAATCTAAAGCGGCAGCTGTTTTTTTCCTGAGATATTTCACTTATGCTTATGAGCAAAAAACAAGGACATTTCCGTGGATATCTGATAGCACTAAGTGACACAGTAATATTGTCTCTGTGATAGAATCCGAATCAGTTTAATTTCTTCAAGTACATTATATAGACCATTGTTTCTAAACCCAGTCGTGAAGGACCCCCAGATGGTCCACGTTTCTGCTTCTCCCAGCTCCCTGCCGGACACTCTACATTTTTGCTGGGGGTGTCAGAGGATCAGGTTGAGAACTACTGATTTAGACTGTGGGTTTGCATTGGTGTTTTTGGTACTGAGACGCAAATTTTCACAAATATTCCTTACATGACCTTGAGGTGATCTTTTAGCATTACAGTATTTCAAATGGATTCTACACCTTTGGTGCACACAGGTAACATGCAGTGGAAAAATAGACGTGTCAGAATTAGGTAGATTTGTAAGTATTCTATATGAGTAACACATAACAACCTGCTCACTAAGAGTTCTGACACTTCTGCTTGTTTTTCTTGCTTTGTATTTGTACAAAATGTTGTAGAAATGGATTTTGGGATGTATTCATGGCCCATGGCTACCATCACTGAGATGTGAGCAGCACTCTGACATTTGAAAGGAATGTTTTTACTCCTTAGCTGTTTTTGAATGTTATTTAATGGACAACTTTCTTATGTATGCTTAATGTGGCTATTTTTCATAAGGTAATCAAAATAAATGAAAGCCAGGAGAAATACTGAATATATCCCATTTTTGCATTGTGTTCACTTCTGCAGCCCAGAATACAATGTAGGACAATTCCATGCAAAGGTCACCCTTACTAAGGACAAAAAATGCTGTGAGCACAGGTGCAGAACTATTTTCAAGATATTCACTTGTGTCTATATTTCACTGTATGTAACTGCTCTGATCAAATAAAAAATAAAAATTCACGATGCATAGAAATATCTGGAGGTGTTCCACAAAGCAGGATTTCTCAGTTAGTTGGATTAACTTAACCGAGAAGTCTTGATCATCAAATAAGGGTTTAGGTAAGGAGTATTCCTACTGAACAGTCATGACCACTAGCTTAGTTAACATACCTAACTGAAAAATCCTGCATAGTATATCCCCCTGCCCCCCTCCCCAATGTATTTTATACATTTACAAACATTCATAAATATGTAGGTGAGTTTGGGTTTAGGGGGGATTCTCATTTAATAGTTTTTTTCAATTGTCTGTCAAGTCTGTGGAGGATGGGTTCAGATGCATGTAAAATGTAAAATTATCTGTAATGCCTGTTTTTCTTCATATTTTTTCCAAACAAATATTTTCTATATTTTTATATTAATTCAAGTGCATTTCATGTTACACATATTATGCTTTCTGCGGTTTAAAATTCAGATTCTGTAGAAAATCTGCAGTCACCCATGAAAGTCAGTCTGTTTGATGTCACATCCATAGCGCTGATGAAATTCTCTGCGTTTCTGTGTTCTGGTGCTACTGTTATCCACCCTATGCAGCTTTCTGAAATAAGCTCTCAGGTCTGTAATACTGTTTCCTTTTGGCAGAAGTACAACGCAAAATGGTCATTATTGGCTGGGTAGGCCGCTCACGGCAGACTGCAGGAGCTCTCATGTCGAGGTCTGTCTCTTACTGCTGCCCTGAAGCCACCTCTGTGTGACTCCTCAGGCCGCTCTGCTACGCAGGTTTTAATGAACTGAAAGCCCAGCAGTCAGAGGATGCCAGCTGCAGCATCCATGCGTAGAGGGCAAGTCAGGGGCCTGCACTGGATCAGGAACTTTTCTCATCCCTTTTTCTGCCACTTTATCGCAGCCCAAATCTGAAGGGAAGTGTGTCAGTCTGTAGTCTGTTATGTAAGCTTTTCTTGTGAATTTTCTTCCTGTTCCCACTGTATTGTTCCCACTTGTGTTAGTTCCTTTTTGTATTCTGTACCTCACCTTTCTCCTCTTATTCTCTTTTTGGACCATATTCCCAGCTTCTCCTCACACCAGCCTTACCACATTTGTCACTATTATACCTTGTTACAGACTATTCTTTGTTTTTTTTCACTGCACAGTTAATGGAATATGAGTTTGCCACTTAATAACACTTTTGGTTTTAACGAACCGTGTGAAAACTGTTATTCATTAAAATGGTGACAACATGTCCATTTGCTAGGCTTAAATACACCTCAGTGATATTATAACAGTGAATAACTGTAAAAAATCACACCATGGCGCAGTATTTTTCCAACTTTTTTTTGTTTTGTTTTTGAAAATGTGATGATGACAAAAGTTCTCCAGACATTGGTTTGGCAAAGAGAAAATGTAAGAATTACAGCTGGCAGTAAAACCAGTCATAACTGTTATTAAATCAATGCTTGTTCTGTATCAGATAACCGTTCAGTCCAGAGAACAGTCTTATCAGTATTATTAACCTGACTCCCCTAGAACTTACCCCAGCTATCATTGAGTCCTTGTTGGTGTTTTGGTTATAATTCATACCTGACAAACCACGTGTGTCAGGTCCCTGAGTGTCTCACACATAAACGTGGTTAACATTAAAAGTAACTAACTGTTCTAACTGTCTTCTGTCTTATTTGTATGCTAATTTACGTTTTAGTCACTCTAAGTTCTGCTTCACAAATTTTTTGCTATTTTTCAAACAAGTCTTTCTGGGCTGTTACCTGGAATGTTACCTTTGTTCCTGATCTCAGGCTAAGAGGCATCAGTTGATCTTTAATATGCTTTGAGGAAGATGAATTGGGTGACTTGGTCACTGCAGGTCATGCGGTGTCTTCTGGGGAAATGAGGCACTTGGAACTTCCCAAATGGAACTTCTATTCGAATAATAAGTCAGTTCTCTTGACAGCTTGTGTGCATCAAACCAGAGAAAATACACAAATAAACTCTTAAAACCATGTTTTCTCTGATCCAATAATTTTATTCCAAATTGAGGAAAACAGTTATTTCCTTCTGGTGTTTTGTAACTAAAATATGTCATATTGAAAATTTAAAATCTGTTAAAGTTAAGAACATAAGAAATTTACAAACGAGAGGAGGCCATTCGGCCCATCAACCTCGTTTGGGGAGAACTTAACCAATTAAGTTATACAGTTTGGATTGAATTTACTATTGTGTTGCTTTTTATTCAGTGTATAAAATAAAATATAAATGCCTCACTATTACCGTTATTTCACCACCAAGTGACCTTCAGTATAATGTGCCCCTGCCTTGTGTCTCTGGACTGGCCCAGGCTAGCATTTCCAATTATGTGTGGATGGATGAATAGATAGATGACTGAATCGTAGTCAATATTTAGCTAATGCGTTTGATTTGACTGAGGTGCATATTACACCAAAGATCACTCACAGCTGCTTAATTAAGAACTAGGCTGAGACAGAAACCAGCCTGTCATCAGGAGCACCTTTGCGTAGCCCAGCTATGATGGCACTGATTGGAGATTGAAGAGGTGCTGCCTACTTTTGAACATCAAAGTTTCAGTCTGTGTAGGGTGGAGGAAAAGAGGATCTGTTCACAAGACCAAAACAACACCAGGTTCACTTGGGGTTAAGAAAAGCAGTTATACTGTAGTAATAGAGAGAATCAGAATTCTCAGAAGTGATATCTGGTGAACCCAGAGACTTACTCACTGGTAGAATGTATAGGGTAAATGTATTTCAGTTTATATACATAATAAATGCAGTGCATGATATATTTTTGTATTCTCAGTTTAGGAGACACCCTGTATTTATGTGTAGTTCTAATACAGTACTCATTATAACAATTGGAACATAAGATGTCCTTATAGTGTCTGGCTGGCATTATTTTCATTTCTAAATCAGGAATATTTTTTAATAACGAACACCGAACACCGTGTTAACCATCAGTAATCTCTGTAATCGTAGTCCGCATGTGACGCATGAGAAGCCGAACGAACTTGTGGGTGCGGGGGACCTTGCCCTGGCGGCAGAAGCGGGTCTTAGTGTTCCGCGGTCTCCGATTACCGAACTAGACACCCGGAGCACATGAGTCCCACGGCATTTTGCAGATCTGCAGTTTCCACCCGAAGAAGTGCGAAGTACGGATCGTACAAGCAAAGAGGCAGGGAGGGAAATAAAGGCGAAACGGCCATCCTGCGCCTCCTGTTTTGTTTTATTATACGGGAAATGATTTTGTGAATCAAAACCAGGATGTCAGTGGGGATCGCTGCGAAACTGATTTCAAAGCCGTCACACTATATTTATATACTTGACTTTTTATATATTAGCTGGTGGCTGTTAAAATAAAAACATTAACAGTTAAATGATGTAACATGGACATCAGGAGGTAACACATTAGCCTCACATCTACACTTCATCTATGTGCTGGATAATTGTTTATGGAGGAAGGACGGATGGAATGATTTCGTGATTGTCTTGAACAAGTGCCTTCCAGTTTTCAGAGGAGAGACAGACCTGTCAATGCCACCTCATTAAAATCCTGAAATTCTGGATGTTTAAACACTACACCTGAGAATACTCTCTCAATAGGGGGTCTTTGGTATTTTTGAATGCTGTTTAACATTAATGCTTAACATGTATTATGTTGTTAGTATAGTCATAGTTTTATTGCTGCCATGTTTATATAATGTGAGAAATAAGACTCCAAGCTTTCTGCATTTGAAGCCCTTGACTTCTCTGTCAAGAAGAAAAGCCTCATTTGAACTCCAAAGACTACAGTATGTATTTATGTCCTAGCATCTATTTTAACAGAACCCCCCATCTCATAATTCAAGACTGAACCATTAAAATTAAGCTTACCATTGTCGTTCCACTGCAGTAAGCCACTGAATAACATCAATTTTCAGCATTAATAAAGTGAGCTTTCCACTTTGCTGTTAGATCATTTTCAATTCTAATAGTTACTAGTTTAGTTATGACATAACTAATTTGTTCAGTTTTTTTAATCATAGAATTGCTTTAAGAAACTGGAAAACTAAGTACATATTCTAAAGAGGTATGTCCATTAGTAAAACAAGTTAATTTATTTTTTTTCTCTCTTTTACTGGTTTGCTGGGAAGCATTAAGAGAAACCTGGTCCAACCTGCACTTTATCAACAAACCCAGTTTGGCTCACAGCCAGCACCAGGACAGGTGTCAGACAGAAAACCAGTGCTTTTCATCACTCACCTTGTGCTTCAGAGATAAGACATCAGATACAGCTGGAATATAATTCCATCTGATAGCTGTGCCACTTATTCACAGCATCAGTCCAGGGGAATTTGCTCTAGATGTTGGCTGTAGCTGTGTTGTCATGTCTTTTTAGCTGCTGTGGGTATTTCTTGATAGACATTTCCTCTTCAGGGAGATCTTAATTATCAGTCTTTACATAAATAAGAAGCAGCTGGCTCAGCATTTTAGAATTGCTTGTCAATTCCTCAACATTCAGGACACTGAACCTGTCTTTCTTGCACTGGGATTGTGGAACATTACCCCTATTGTCCACATTTTATAACCTGTACTTGCTGTAGAGGTTGCTGTTGACTACCACGAATACCACGATGGGCTCAGACTGACTGGTTGTAAGTCAGTTTGGTCATAAATCGGTCCTTTATTATGTAAAAATTATCATATGTATAGTATACAGTATGATAAAATGATATCATCTTTAATCATAATGTTTGATGTTTTTTAGGCTATTTATCACCATTTTCTTGTGCTGCCAGCAGTTGGGGTGGAAACTGTCATACACTCACGCTGGGCAACACTCGTGCATAAACTCATGTTTATCTTTTGTGCTTACACAATCTTACTCTTTGTAAATAAAATAAGTTATTTCCGAAGTGCTCTGCAGTTTGTTGTAGATTGCAGATGTTTCAGGTTTTATGCTTCATGGAAAAATCTAGTGATTGCTGAAAAAATAGTATTTTTTGTAGTCTTAGAAAGCTACTTCCGCTGTTGAATTGAATTTGAAATAGCTGCTTCTTCTACATGCATAGTGCTATTGTGTGCTTTGTATAAAACGTGAAGCCATGAAGCAGTCAGCTTAGCTGTTTAATGGTCATGCTTAATTGAGTCAGTTATATGGACCCTACGGCTTTGTGTGAGCTTATCTTGCTTAGAAACAAAAGCTCTCGGCTGCAGGAACGCAAAGGGCTGTTTTGGAAGCGGGGATTCTATACAGTGGCTGGCCCTGATCAGTTTTGTGCTTGACCACTGGTTGCTTTCCCTGAGTAAACAGGATAAAAGAAAGTCTATCCCTCCATTATCTGCCGCTTATCCGGGGACGTGTTGCAGGGGCAGCAGTCTAAACTGCGATGCCCAGATCTCCCTCTCACCAGCCACCTACTTCAGCTTCTCCAGGGCAATACCAAGGCACTCCCAGGCTAGTTGAGAGATATAATCTCTCCAGCATGCTCGGGTCTGTCCCTTGGCCTCCTCCCAGCTGATTGTGCCCTAAACACCTTCCCAGGGAGCTGTCCAGGAGGTATTCTAGATAGATGCCCAAACCCCCTCAGCTGTCTCCTTTTGATGTCGACCAGCTTAAGGAATGTTTTCATATGATTGATTTGATGGTTTACCTGGTCATATCAGCTTGTGATGGTCATTTGAGCTAATTTATCTGGTCATACAAGCATGACCAGCTTGATAGTCTGGCCACACCAACTTGACCAGCTGGTGACCCACCCAGTTAAACCATCAAAGAGCACTAAGAGCTGGGAAATGACCATCTAAGACCATCTTAGAGCACCTTAGACCAGCTAAATCCAGCTACCAGCTATTTTTTCAGCAGGGTGGGTCTTAAATTATATCGAGCTTTTGGCACACTGATATTCAGAAAAAATATTTCGTGATAATAATAATTTTTATCCCCCAGTCGTAGATGCCGCCATTTACTTTGCAGTATCCTGTCTGGGCCATGGGGCGGCATGGTGGTGCATTGGTTAGCACTGTTGCCTCACACCTCTGGGACCCGGGTTCAAGTCTCCGCGGTTACATGTGTGTGGAGTTTGCATGTTCTCCCCATGTCGTCATGGGGTTTCCTCCGGGTACTCCCACAGTCCAAAAACATGCTGAGGCTAATTGGACTTGCTAAATTACCCGTAGGTGTGCATGTGTGAGTGAATGGTGTGTGAGTGTGCCCTGCGATGGGCTGGTCCCCCATCCTGGGTTGTTCCCTGCCTCATGCCCATTGCTCCCGGGATAGGCTCCGGACCCCCCGCAGATAAGCGGTTTGGAAAATGGATGGATGGATGTTTGGGCCATTGTACAATTATTTTGTGGCATATTGAGCCTTTGAGACCGGCTGTCATAATATCTCTTTTATTCTGGGACAATCAATGAAGCAGTTATAGAGGGCTTTCGCTAGTGCCTTTTAAGTAGTGCAATGTGTTACTGAATTCTCATGTATAAGAAAAAAAAAATACGAAAAAACTAGGACAAAAAAAAAGTAGGGCGGGATATAGAAAGTGTTTTTGGAATCTCATAGTGTTCACTTAAAGTAACCATTTACGTATTACACACCTATCCATCATCCACAGCCGTATGCAGTACAGGGTCATGGCACATAATCACACAAGAATACTGAAAACTTTGTATTGTATATAATACTGTGCTGTTCATGACTGATACTGTGGAAGGAACATGAGACTGGCAGGTAGATCGATGGAACTTTCTGGGAAATAGAGGTCTGTGGTGTTGCAGTGGAAGTGTCAGATGAGGCTTGTGTTTACTGGCCAGTGTACATTCCAGGCCTCACCTGTGGACTTGACCTGTGAGTACTGAACATAAAGAACATGGCTATGAGTACAAACAGTTGAAATTGGTTTCTCTACAAGTTTGCTAAGCTTACCCTCCATGAGAGGGCGAGGTATTCTGGGGGGGCCTTGAAATAAAGCCACTGCTTCTTTGGTTTGAAGGGGTTGGATTCAGAATGTCACCAGGCCAGCTCCTTGGGGAGCTGCTTGGGCATTTCCCACTGAGACGGCCAGGACTCACTGGAGCTATTAGGGTATGACTTATAGCTCCCATGAACAGTGTTCTCTCTCTTTCACATCAGATTAAAAATGACTCGGCGGAGGGGCAGGCAGATGTGAAGACCCCATGGGAGAGGGGGATGACATGGAAGAGGTGAGTGTGCTCTTTCAACCTGAAACAGCCGCTATTAAATAGAAATCAGATATAATCAAAAATTTACACTCAAGTGTAAAAACAGCCATCCAGCAACTTACTAAATGAAGTCCCTCAGATATAGAAATAAATGTCTCTATGTGAAAAGGCATTGTAAATAATATTGGATAATGCTTTACCTTTCATAATGCATTTATAGGAAATTATGTGCACCTTCATAATGCATTCATTGATGATAATCATATAATGTTCGTTATTAAAGTATATTAAAGCTGTTAAAGTATTGTGTCACCGAGAAGACCGAGGCATCACAATGGCAAATAATGAGAAGACTTACTTACAGGGATGAACCAGGCTCTGTCATTGAGTCCTTAACAGGACTAACACAGGCACTAGACAAGCACTGCAACTAACCACACTCTCGGACATACAGGGAGGTCAGATGCCAAACAGTAATGCTCACACATGGTGGGTAATTTATAAATGCTAAAGACATGTAAGGATTGGACACCATTTACGCAAGACACTGGCAAACACACACTCGACAGTCGGGAGCAAGTATGAACAATAAAAGTACAACAAGGGTTATTTACAGTACACAGACAGGGGCTATTTACAATTGCCTGCAAGCATGCTGGGATGTGCTAATCCTGCTGGCGCTACAGTATGCTAAGATGTTAAGGTATACAGATGCACCTCTACTTACAAACTTTCAACTTGTGAACTTTAAGACATATGAATGAAGAGGACTGTAAGTGCAAATTGTGTTAACTGGGCTCCCATTTCCTGTCCACAACATCAATTTTTTTTCTGCACGCCAATTTTGCCTAGTACGATTTCTGGCCACTACTCCCACTGCGCAGCAGCGTAGTGCGTGTACTCCCAGCATCCTAATTCTTAGTACTTGCGTAAACCATTAAAATGATGTTGAATAACGACTTACGAACATTTCAAATTACGAACAGCCGTTCAGAACATATCTCATTTGTAAGTAGAAAAGCGTCTGTTCTTACATGCTGCTTAAGAATGTTCTATGAATGCATTACAAATGCATTATGAAGGGGAACTGAATGTTCTATAAATACATTATGTAGATGCAGTAAATGTAAAATTTTACCTTATATTGCATAATACACAGAAGAATATGAATAAATAAGTGATTTGCTAATTGATACATTACGTTTATGCTTTATATTATAGTATACATTATACTGCATTATGTTTATAGAATCTCTGTGCCTAAACAATATTGCAATATTGTTAGCAGTGTCTTTGATTTCAGAAAGCACAGATGCCTGGTCTTCATTGTTTTGCTGCAATGGAAAATTTTGTCAAGGGTTTGAGCATGTATGATGATGTACTGTAACCGGTGTTGAACTTCAGCTGGCCCACAAGAACAATATGACATTGAAATATTATCCCTGTTCAGTCTCATTGACATATAGAGTTATAAAAAAAACATCATTTAACGAGTGTCAAACGATCCAGCACAATAAATATCAATAGGGTGGTGCTCGAGAGCTTATGCCGTTTATTCTTGATCCACAGATGTTGTGAGATTCGCATTCATGCTACGTCTCTACGGTAACATCTGTCTCACTGTCACTACCATGTGCACATAAGAGCATTGCAGAACCTTTTAGCCAAGCAGGTCTCTCAGAAGCATTAGTAGGCTCTGTTTGGGGGGAAATGACTCTGTATCCTCCTTCTTGCAGGTCCTCAGGTAACAATCCACTGGTCCTTACTTTTTCCCCATCATTTGGTTCCTAGTATAAATGATCCTTTTTCTCAGTACAGGACCTCTGAGAAGAGTGACGTGAAATGTTAATAACTTGCTACATAATTAATGGAGACAATTCATCAGCCTTCACCTTGGCTATCATAAGTCTACACATGATGTTAAACACTGTTTTACCATTCCAAGCATGGAAGGATTGAATTTCTGCAGTCACTCCTTGCTAGCTGGGTGTTGAACTTCTGTGGGCATTTTTTTTCATAACAGATGTACGTGTGTGAGAGGCCTGATTATTTCTTGACCAGGGATAAAAAGACCCTCTGCCAAGTACATTTTGGCAAATGTCATTGGATTTTGGTGGTATACACATATGTTGTGAGTAGCAGTGTGTCTCAAAGCTTTGTGACATTTTCTGTTTAGCAGACTATCTGCAAATATTAGTTAGGCTCTAGGAAAGTGCATTGTAGACTCTTTCCTGCAGGTATATCATGACCTCTTGCAATAAAACAAAACATTACTTTTGTTTATATCATGATCCTGTGCTTGATAAGCATCGTGAAAAATGGATGGATGAATGGCTGTATGTTTTTACCTAGAATATTGGGTAACACTTTGTTTGGATAGTCCACCTATAGAGTATTTGTAGCACTTCAACAACTTAGCTGAGATTCAGCTGTTCCATTGCGTCTATAGATGTTTAACACACTATGCAGTATATAGAGCATATGTAACGATTCATGAACGAATCTACATGTTCTTAGAATAAGACGAAAGTGGAGAAATCCTGATATATTTCTAACCTTGTTTGAAATTTTGCATGTTTATGTTTAAACAATTAAATATTTAAGTTTTAATATCACCTTTCTGTACAATCTATTGTTTAGTAATAATACATGGAATGCATTTTCACACCACAATTAAAAATGTTTTTTAGGTCACTGACAAGCTGTATCACAAGTATACTGTACATGGCATGTCTCCGTTATCATGAGAATAAGTAAGCTTGGACCACAATGAAATTTAGCAACAAAAAAAAAAACAGTTTGAAGTTGATTTGTTTGGAGTCTTGAATAAATCAAATAAAGGGCTCCACTGTTGTCTCGGGGTCTCTGCCATGGGGCCGTGTGGTGAGTTTGCATGTTCTCCCCATATTGTTGTGGGGTTTCCTCCCACAGTCCAAAAAGACGCTAAGATGAATTGGAGTTACCAGATTGTTAATGGTGTGTGTGCCCTGCAATGGGTTGGCACCCCATCCTGGGTTATTCCCTGCCTTGTGCCCTGCGATGGGTTGGCACCCCATCCTGGATTATTCCCTGCCTTATACCCAAAGCTTCCGGGACAGTCTCTGTATCCTCATAATGCTGTACAAGACAAGTGGGTATCAAAAATGGATGGATGGATGGATGAATGAACCAATCAAGAGAAATTATACAAATGGGAGCATGTTTTCACTTATTAGGTGTTTTATAAGTATGTTAGTAATAGTCAGCACATTACAGTTGGCCCTTGTTTATCACGGTTAATCAGTTCCAGACCCTACCGCGATAAGTGAATTTCCGCAAAGTAGAATTCTTTATTTATAAATAGAATATTTTCGTAGTTAGAGCATAGAAAACTTGTTTACGACCTTCTAAATACTGTATGATTTGTAACATTATTAGAGCCCTCTAGACATGAAATAACACCCGTAGTCACCATTACACTCGTATTACCCAATATATTATACAAAATAAGAGAAAATATGACACATTAGACGTTAGAAATATCATATTATTATTATTATACATTTAATTACACACAGACAGTTCTTACACACAACCACTAACCTATGAAAATAGTGCAACTTGTTTGATGATGAAGCGATGAAGATGAAGAGATGTACGGCACAGTAAAGAAGAGCAAGGTTACTGCTCCTCTGAAGGTACGACTTCAGCAGGAGAGTCTTCAGGTGGTGCAATATCTTCAGCAGGTGCATCGTTGTCTTGTTCCGCAGGAGTACTAGGCGTAGGCAGCGAGTGTCTGGGTGCACGGCTGAAGAACATTGTGATAGGCAGTTGCTGGCGCTGTCTTTTCATATGCATAAGGAGGCTTTTGTAGGGTTCCATCGCTCTATCAAGTGCATTCCGGAACCACAATGCCATATAGGAGCCATCGTGGGGCTTAGATAAGCGTTCTCAGAAATTGCAAACACTTACAAGAGCAAAGATGCTTTCGATGCGTAGCGATGTATCATTTTCACGATCAAATTTTTAATGAATATACAAAAAACTACGATAGAGTGAAGCCGCGAAAGTCGAAGTGTTAAGTGGCGAGGGACGACTGTAGTGGTTAAAAACAGGCACTAGTGAGTTGAAGTTTTCTGATACAACAAATGCTGGTATCATATCCTTGAGTAAGATACAAAACATTAAACCATAAAAATAGGTGCCTTTGGGTAGAAGGGTCAGCTATGTAACTGACTATTATGTCAAGCAACATTAAAAGCTTGGCATAGTAAGAAACTGATACATTAAATTCCTTCCCGCTGAGGGCAGAGATTAAACTGTGCTCTGTATAAAGAGTCAAGGCAGCTGGACAGCAAGACCTCAGGATTTCCCTTGGGGTGGGGGGAGGGGGTCTCAAAACATTACCACCTCTTCTCTGCCAGCTCCGATGGTCAACCAGGTCTTACAGAAACACACCCTGCCTTAGATGCTGTGAATCACACAACATTAATAATCAGTGTCTACTACTGTTCTTCTGGTTTATGTAAAACCATGACCCAGCACCTTTTCCCCTCTTCCACAATACCTTTTTACAATAACAGTCTCTGGAGACTTTCGAAGTATCTTGGCTCTTCTGTGAGGTTTTGTTTTATGAAATGGACCTTGTTCAAGCTCAGTAAAACAGCCTCTTTCACACAATGGACCGGTTTTATTGAGGCACCATATCAATAGATTAGAGTAAGGTGGTAACAGTTTTTTATAACATCATATATTATTTGACTCACTTTTCTGTTATGACACGTGATCTCATACATAATACACTGACATATGTTATGATTTCTTTGGTGGATAGTGTGCAGTGCGATGCTTTGCATTATATGAGCAATTTGACACATTTTGTGGAATCTGGAAAGCATAAACAAAGGTACATGGTTTTCTGGCTCTCGAGATGGACACAGAGATTTAACCTGTGTTCTAAACAACTAGCACAGTGTGTGCAGCAGTATTCAGTGGCCTTGTGAGTCACAACGATGCTTAGGTATGGCCTTGCCAGTCCCTTAAAGTCAGACAGCTGGCCTGGATATAAAACCAGGGAGAACCTGGCACCTAAGAGAGTCTCCACTGCCCTGGTACATGAGGGAGTCTCCACTGCCCTGGTACATGAGGGAGTCTCCACTTCCGTGGTACATGAGGGAGTCTCTATTGCCCTGGTACCTGAGGGGGTCTCCACTGCCCTGGCACCTGAGGGAGTCTCCACTGCCCTGGCACCTGAGGGAGTCTCCACTGCCCTGGCACCTGAGGGAGTCTCCACTGCCCTGGCACCTGAGGGAGTCTCCATTGCCCTGGTACCCGAGGGAGTCTCCAGTGCCCTGGCACCCAAGAGAGTCTCCACTGCCCTGGTACCCGAGGGAGTCTCCATTGCCCTGGTACCCGAGGGGGTCTCCACTGCCCTGGTACCCGAGGGGGTCTCCACTGCCCTGGCACTCGAGGGAGTGTCCACTGCCCTGGTACATGAGGGAGTCTCCATTGCCCTGGTACCCGAGGGAGTCCCCACTGCCCTGGTACATGAGGGAGTCTCCACTGCCCTGGTACATGAGGGAGTCTCTATTGCCCTGGTACCTGAGGGGATCTCCACTGCCCTGGCACCTGAGGGAGTCTCCACTGCCCTGGCACCTGAGGGAGTCTCCACTGCCCTGGCACCTGAGGGAGTCTCCACTGCCCTGGTACATGAGGGAGTCTCCATTGCCCTGGTACCCGAGGGAGTTTCCAGTGCCCTGGCACCCAAGAGAGTCTCCACTGCCCTGGTACCTGAGGGAGTCTCCATTGCCCTGGTACCCGAGGGGGTCTCCACTGCCCTGGTACCCGAGGGGGTCTCCACTGCCCTGGCACTCGAGGGAGTGTCCACTGCCCTGGTACATGAGGGAGTCTCCATTGCCCTGGTACCCGAGGGAGTCCCCACTGCCCTGGTACCCGAGGGAGTCTCCACAGCCATAGCACCCAAGGGAGTCTCCATTGCCCTGGTACCTGAGGGGGTCTCCATTGCCCTGGTACCTGAGGAGGTCTCCAGTGCCCTGGCACCCGAAGGAGTCTCCACTGCCCTGGTACATGAGGGAGTCTTCATTGCCCTGGTACCCGAGGGAATCTCCACTGCCCTGGTACATGAGGGAGTCTTCATTGCCCTGGTACCCGAGGGAGTCTCCACTGCCTTGGTATCTGAGGGAGTCTCCACTGCCCTGGCACCCGAGGGAGTCTCCACTGCCCTGGTACATGAGGGAGTCTCCATTGCCCTGGTACCCGAGGAAGTCTCCACTGCCCAGGTTCATGAGGGAGTGTCTATTGCCCTGGGACCTGAGGGAGTCTCCATTGACCTGGCAACCGAGGGATTCTCCATTGCTTTGGTACCTGTGGGAGTCTCTACTGCCCTGGTACCTGAGGGATTTTCCACTGCCCTGGTACATGAGGGGTGATGCAAGGGGGGGTGTACTGTCTTATTTATGCTGTTTTTGTTAGGAGTACTTAAAAATAACTAGATGCCCTTATACAGCTACCTGGCACATAATGGGTCCCTTCCTTTGTGGACCTTTGAGAGAATAGTCTGATTGGCAGATCTATTCTCAGCAGCCTAAAATCTGGCCAGTTTCTCTGCACTGCTGCTGCACTTCACCACTCTTTTGGCAGGTAGCTAAGAGAGCTTGTGTAATGCTTGGCCTGGTACCAGGAACAGTATGAGAAAAGGTCCACAGTGCGAACAGACTGACGCCAGGAAGCCATGGAAAAAGAGAGAAAGACACAGGGCTCCCTCTTCGCTACCGTCCATTTGAGGGATTTGTGTACCTGTAGATGTGTGCAAATCAGCATGATCACAAGAGCTGAAGTCAAACTGAAGGAGAGTCTTATGTGATGAAATGAAACTTGAGCTTTGGAAAGTAAACTATATACTGTAGAACTTACAGTATGATCAAACCTTTATCATATTTGTTTATAATCTAAAGTAGTTACTTTTTGTCAGATTTAAAACTTTAATCACCTTCTTTCATGAAGGCATCTAGGGCAAGACCTTGTCTCGGGATTATACTACCATCCTGTAGGTTACAGCAAATTCTCAGCTCAGCAAATCCAATTTAACTTCAGAGAATGCAAACATAAGTGTAATATTTGTTTCTCTTTGAAATTAAAATAGCTTTTTGTGAAGTGCATGGTGTAAGTGTCATCTTTATATTTTTCAGTTCAGTACTGACTAAACACACATGGCTCCGTATTTAAACATAAATCAGTCAGTTGGAGACCGGGCCCTGTGCAGATGGGCCACATAGCTGTACAGGTCAGGCCCGCAATGGTTGGAGCTGGCAAAGCGCCTTGCTCATTTAGCTTCCCTGAATGTGTTACTGCTATTTCAAGCATTCATTTGGGGTGACCCTTTAATTAATAATTCACCATCAGGCCCCACGCAAGCAGCTCAGCAAGGGTGTGTCCTAAAATTCCTCTCTGAATAGAAAAGGGGAATCGCCCATGATGGTAAAGGGAACATTGTGTTGCCCCTCGATGGTATATCATACGAGTAAATGTTTATGCGTTTGGATAGTCAGCATCCTTTCTTTCCACATGGTTGCCTTGGCAACCAGTATATATGGACTGTAGCTCTGTGGTTACGCACAGCAGTTATTTAAGACGTGACACTCTGAAGGTCTGGTTTAAAAGGTGGATTCAATCCGCTCATCTCAGATTGTAGAGCAGCACAGCAGGCACACACCCACACAGAAATTAATCTATTTTTAAAGTGGTTCGATTAGAGGCTTAGAGATTTCAATCTAATGCTCTGACCCAGTATTACCATTTTAAGGTTTGAGAAGAGGAAGGAAGCACATTAACATAGTCACATATGTAGGGACAACTATTTAAAGATGTGATGTGTTCTCAGAGGGCACACGCTATACCCATGGCAACTCGGTCTGGATGACACTGTTAGACTCTATTTGTGAAACTCAAGATGAGTGTGCGATTCACATGATTAAATCAAGCAGGCTAACACTCAAAATCATGGGGAGGGGTAAGATCAGAAACTGAGGTACTGAACTGGCCTGAATGTCTGACTGAAATCATTTTGATGAATTTTTGCTCGCTACTTAACCTCCCACCCCCTTATTAGAATAATGTGCCCTTTTACTTGAATGAAAGGTTGCCAGGTTGCAGCGTATTTAACTGATTTGATTCTATTCTTTGCACTACGAAGACTTCATAGCTTGTTTGCCCTTGTACTCATTCTGGTTGCCTTCTCTTTTGCGGAATTCGAGGTGGAGAATTCTTCCCTAGTGTTGGATACCTGTAGCTAAACTCGTACTGAATGGTTGGAGTGTAAATCATAAATTTATTAGCAGTTGTGACAACTGAGCTATGGAGGATTCATCACCACGCCGGCAAAAGAGGCCATAGAAGGAATGGGGTGGGGGGGGGGGGGGGTCACAACACAACTACGACGGCCAGCCAGACTCGGCTTTCAACAGTACTCCCCCACCAAGGTGGAGAGGAGAGCGCCGAGGATGACATGGCAGGATATCTCAGACTGCAAATCTCTCCCTACCACACTCACAGCCCTACCTGCAGTAAAGGCACCCCTCAGGAAATGAAATAGCTTCCTCCATCTCCGGGTTCGTCCTGCTCATGACACAGTTGAGTTCAGTGTCAAAACAGAGACAGTGAGACTTTTAGGTAGCTGCGGAAGAGTTCCCAATCTGATGTTTCCTAGGAGTTAGTCTATCTTAAAACCTTGGGATAATTATTTGAAGAGTGCATTATATTTACAGTTAGTAGAAGAAATTAAATATGGCATCCATATGCATCAAAAGAGCTACAGAGGCACTCTTTCATATCAACATGCTTATACAAAACATCGTTCTTTATTTAGGTGATTGTAACTTCCCAGTAGCCTTTGCAACTTGTGCTAAAATCGTAAGACTAGGTAGAATGAGTTACCTCTGCTCCACACTGAAGTGACTAAATACATCCTGTGTGTTCCTCTAGAAGACGAGCACGTTCCCTAGGATGAAGGAGGCGGGAGTGCCGTGGCGGAGGTTATCCATGTGCCCGCCTCCAACACTGGGCCAGAAGATCGACCCCCGCTCGCTTATACGAAACTTTTCCTATGGAGATAATGACGGCTACCCTCAGTGCACAGGTACATGCCAGCAGACCCCTGCAAAAGTGTTCAAATTCTAAAAATGGATCTAAAAAAAAAATCTACACGGCTACTTAGTTACATGTTATTAACTTTTAACTACGAATGGAATCCCATTATCTCTTTCAAGGTGTTCCCCCATGGTGCCCACAATTGAATCTAGGCTGCCCATGACCTTGTGCCGAATAAGTGGTTGGAAAATAGATGGATGGACTATTAATTATTAACGCTGCTCATATGCCGTATTTGAAAGTCTACACTGTGTGGTTAATAAGGATAATGGGCAAAAGTACATACTACAATACAACTTTTTTCCACTACCTGTAGTTTTCCAGTAGTGCCTCACTTGCATACAACATTTACTTACTTAGTGACAAACAAACCTTTTAAATGGTTAATGCAGATTTAATGTATGTTTAATGTTTTCGGCGAGCCATGGTTTTGTATAATGTCCGCCTACGCGAACTGGGACGAGCACTGGGCAGAAATGCTGTTTATTTTTGCTGTTGCTTGAGGCATCCAGCGAGACACTAATCACTTCAATCACACTTCCCTTCTGACACACACAGCCTGTCAAGCTGCCCGGATCGACTACTGTGAGAGATGTTTAACCCTCCGTGAGGAATTAGTAACTGCTTCTGTCGTTATAGATCAAGCAGGATTTCTGGCATGCAAATATATGCATCGAAAAAGACAAATGCCTGTAGACGGTGATAGTTAAATCTAAATCTGCATCCTCCTGGACACGTTGTGCTTTGCACAGAGATTTTAATGGCTGTCAAATAGCAGTTAAGGGAACAAAGCAGTTATGCTTCTGTTCCCTTTATTTTTTTAATCTGACTATAAACATAAAATCATGTGCAAGGACTGTATAATAACTGATTGTGTTGTTAGTCCTGTTTGTGCAGCTTTTGCACTTTTCATCTCACTTTCTGCCTTGATCTCTGTGTTTGATGGCAGGCAGTGAAATGGAGAAAAATGGGAGCACAGTCCTAAATGATGAGCCCAGCCCGAGCCCGTCCCCCACTAACAAGGCAGGTGGAGACCTCCTGAGTTACCTCATGCTCGTCATTGTTACCAAATTCGCCACTAAAAGCACCTTTCATACTTGGTTTAGTTAGCATGCGTGAAAAAAGGAAGTTCCTCTAGAGGGGACTGTGTTATACACAGCTCACAATGGAGTACATGGAAAAATCACGAAAGAAACGATTTAGAGCACATGATGAATATAGAGCACTTTTATATAGATTAGCAGGCCTGACAACTGCTACAAATGATTAACTATCCTATGCCTTATCGCATGTCGTATTGTTATTTAAAACATATTTATATTTCATATAAATGTAATGAAACTTTAGCAATAAAAGTGGGATTCTTCTGAACAGAAAAATGCTATTGCAACATTAGCATTTAAATAAAAGCTTACTTTATTGGCATTCAATTTGGACCATTAGTCTCTAGATGCCCTTGTGATGTTCTATGTGAAAAGCCAGATGGTAAAATACTCACACAAGAGTAGCTCGCTCTTCGTCTTTAGCTCATCTCTTCCTCTTAACTAACTGGCTTGAGTTCAGCTGCTCTGTTATTCTTATCAAGGGGAGTGAATTTTTCACCCCAACCTCAGACAAAATATAAAGTAAATGAAAGTGTTTGCAAAGCCTGGTTACTACAACTCTATTATAACAAATTCACTTTGTAGATGTTTTTGACCTGTGTAGTTTTCTGTTGTTGACAGTTGGAGCTGAAGTTTGAGAGTCAGGAAACTCCATCCCCCACTGAAAAGCTGCCGTGGAAAGACTTCCTCAAAGTTTGTAACTTTCATTTTATTTCGTTTCTGTGCAAAAAAAGCAACAAAATCACATGTTTGCATGCCAGTGTTGTAAAATAGTGACATGCACATGCAATCAATGGGGGTACATTAGAACAGTGTGAAACCTGGGTTTGTAACTACTGTGGAATCACCTCCACTACCACAGCACCACCTGGTGGCTGTCTGAGAGACAAAATGAATTATAAAAAATACAGTATCCCAACACCTGTTATTTTTCCTGTTTTTTTCTGCTACAGGTTCAAAAGAAAAATTATCAACAGAAGAAAGCAGCAAAGGAAGTGTACAGCGCTCAGAAAGACTCCCTGGATAGTGAAGTCATAATGTCTAACTGGCTAAAGGTATCTAGGGTGAAAAGCAAAATGTGCTGTTTCCATTTCTAGCATCATGCATCTACAAGACTCACAAGAGTCAGTAACCAGGGAAGTGTGACATATCCATTTTTGCATGGTGAATCTGTGGTCCCCTGCAGATTCGTGGTACTCTGAAGGGCTGGACCAAGCTGTGGTGTGTCCTGAAGCCTGGAGCTCTCTTGATATACAAGAACCCCAAGATGGACCATTGGGTGGGAACTATCCTGCTTAATGCCTGCACACTCATGGAAAGGCCTTCGAAAAAGGATGGCTTCTGCTTCAAGCTCTACCACCCTCTGGACCGCTCCATCTGGGCTATGAAAGTGAGGGTTGGCCACATCCTCATTGAAAGCTGTTTCTCATCATGTTCTTGCTCCAATTTTATATTGTGTTGAATTTTATTATTCAGCTTTTTAATGAAACATGGGATTTTATTTGTGCATGTGTCTGTTGCTACTCCAGGGTCCACAGGGGGAGAACGTGGGCTCCATCACACAACCTCTGCCCAGCAGCTACCTAATCTTCAGAGCCGCATCAGAGTCTGACGGTGAGTTCTTGGCAGTCTCCAAGTCTGTGTCACAACTGTTCCTGTTGCTTAGGTCAGGAATATGTCGATATTATGCTCCCCTTCTTTTTAAAATTCAATTCAATTCAGTTCAATATTATTTATATAGCGCTTTTAACAACAGTCATTGTCCCAAAGAACTTTACATATAACCGGCCAGAACCCCACTAAGCAAGCCTGAGGCGACAGTGGCAAGGAAAAACTCCCTCTAGAAGGAAGAAACCTTGAGAGGAACCTAGACTCGGAACGGGACCCCATCCTCCTCTGGGCGACCGGGGAGCATGAAACTGTATTTACATTGACATTAATTTACTAATTTAATATAATACAGAAAAGAGCATGTGTGTTAGAGTTTGTGAAGATCACCTGCAGTTGGTGGCTTCAGCTTCAGCTCAACTTCCGTTGTCTCCTTCTCCTTCCTGTGCTCCAGGCCGCTGTTGGATGGGCGCTCTGGAACTGGCCCTCAGTTCCGCCAACCTTGACAAGTTCAACTTCAAAACTAGTCCAGATGAGGACATTGCCTGCTCCTCTGAGTCATCACACATCTTTAATCTCCTGCAGTCTCCCTCCACTGACCATGTGCTTTCCCAGTGAGTGTGTACTTCCGTCAGCATGAATGCTCCTCCTCACATAATGCCAGGAACAAGGATAGTCAAATATGGCATCACTGATGCAAAACTAATGAAGGTGCCTGAGATCCAAGCTCAGGACAAGCAAGCTTAGTGATTCACAAATAAAAATGATGAATAACCAAAATGAAATCTATGAATCGGAGTCAAAACACAAGTCATGTTCCGAAACCAACATAATTCGTAAACCAGGACATAATTACAAAACTTGATACGAACGGACAATTGACTTAGAAAGAAAAGATTGACGCATACAAGAACACAAGGAACCATCAGAAACAAGGATACACAACCAATATGTCTATCAAGTCATAAGTCAACAGTTCTGCAGTGAGCATACTCAGTACCTGACAATGGGGTTACTTCAGAGAGGTCTTTAGTTTAATCAGGGGATGTTCTAGAGGTGCATTTAGAACTATAATGAAATGGGACATGGTCTGGTCAAGAGGCAGGAGTTACAAAAGAATTGCTTAGTATGTAGACTTGTGATCTGAAGTAAACTAAGTCAGTCCAGGGTTTACCAAGACAGGACATTCTTGTTCAAGGAATCACAGAGCACAGGGCTGGGTGGACAGGATGCTAGTCCATTACAAGAACAGCACACTATGTCACCCACTAATTGTTATCTAATGGAGATGAATTTAAATGTATTACGTGTCTTCAAAATGTTAGATAGAATCAGAGAACCAAGAAAACATGGGAAAACATGTTGATTTTCAGTCAGTACACTCCTGACAATTAAATTCCTACAATGCTTTCCTAAATGTATCCATTATATCCATTCATGATTATATGGGCATATTCTTTCTCGTGTCACATCAGCACTGAAATCTGGGTAGAATTTGTCAGAGTTAAGTTCAGAGGTTTGATGAAAATTGTCAAATCAAATGCTTATAATATTCAATAATAATAATAACGTTTTATTCTCTAGTTTTAAGTTATACTTTTCTCGCAAAGGGTTTTTATTTGCATGTCTTTGAACACAAGGGAAAAATTGCTGGTGTAACAGCGATGGCATTTTCCATCTGATTTCTATGTGAAGTACTTCGCAGGCTGATATTCAGGGGTCATGTGACTCATAAAAAAAGAAAGGAGTGAATAGCACTAAGCTGAAACAGGACGGAGATACAGTAGCAGATAAACAGACAACTGATAGAAAAGTTAGGGAAAATTAGGCAGAGGCAAGAGGCACTCAGCCTACACTATTGTCTAAGAACAATGATCATTTCTCAGGAAATATGACATGGCCTGATCGGGGATTTGTAAAATGCTCTAATTTCCCACATTCGTCTTATGGAGCTGCCTTTACATAGGAGGTAAGACACCCACTGTATTGTACACCTCTTTATGAGAACAGAATGTATGTTTACTAGGCAGCTTAGAGTGTGTGAACTACATGTACATGCAATTCTGTTGTTATTTTTGCATACAATAGAAAAACACATCAACACCCCAAGGTTTTTCCATTGCCAGCAGAATAAATGACTACTGACGCTTTAAGGTTCTTTTCTGACAACTTAGTATCTCAGAAATAGCAGGATGTAGCTCATATTGCTAAAGGGAAAAAATGTCAGTCTCACATTTTTAACTGCAGTATTTCGTAACTTTTTTATGATCACATAAATCTGATGATGTTTGTCATATCATATTTATAAGGAAATATTTTTCAATAAAATCCTCCCCAGATATTCCCTAGACATTCATTCTACACATTCCAAGGGGACAGTGGCAGCGGTTGCTGTGGAAACAGGGACTGAGTCATTCTGAAATACCTCTCTTTTGATTTATTGTCCAGCAACATTGGTCTCTGTCATGCCTTACATATATCGAAACCTGAAACGTGATGATGGGATGTATAAAGCCATTTTTAAGGGAATTTTACATATTTATTGTGCTATAAATATTTGACATTGATTTTATGCAGACATATGCTGTAAAGAATACTGTACGAAGAATACTGAATAAGAATCAGCTTGGGGTTATGTGCTTTTAAGCTGAACTGTGACTAACATACATGTCATGTTTTGGAAAAAAGGTTGAGTGAGTCCATGGAGCAAGACTGCAACTCAGACAAGGAGACTCATGATTCAGACAATGGGCTGATTGAAAATGGTAGCAGGTTGACGGAAGAGAGCGACATGGATCAATCCGAAGACCTTCTCCATGACAATCAGGCTACAGTTTATGTTGAAGAAGAACAAGAGGAGATGGCTGAGGTAAATTCAGGGTGCTGGAGAGTCACACGATAACACGTACTAGTGTACATTTAATAATGATGAGATTATTACTGAGATGAACATAGCATCTACATCTTCTTCACATATGCTTGGGTCATGCATGTTCTATTTATCAATGCCTGTGAAGCATAGAATGGACAGGCAGATTGAACGGAAACCTATTATAAAGTGGGGGTTGACACCTATAATATACAGATGTGTCCAGAGTATTTTGTTTGATTCTGGGCCCAGTTCTGTCTGTATTTGTGTTTTATACATTCATGTTGATGGAAAAACATGTGAAATACAGTATAATAATGGGTAACCCTTTGCATGATGGGCACCTTCATAATGCATTTATGTCACATACTGTATTGTACTATTTCTTGAGCCAATGACCTGCTGAAGCCACACGATATTAAGGGATCAAACACAGGGCAACAACTACAAGCACAATGACCAATTGAGCAACAAGGGCTAGCACATATATACACAAATAATGAGGGTAAATTGACGGACAGATGTGGGCCAATTATAATTACATGCAGGTGAAGGTAGTCAGAATCAAACAGTAGGGACTAGGGCTTCACTGGTGACAGATACAATACAGGTAAACCAGGACATAATTACAAAACTTGATACAAACAGACAATTGACTAGGAAAGAAAACATGGAACCATACAAGAACACAAGGAACCATCAGAAACAAGGATAAACCACCAAATCTAGGGGCACGGAACATAAAAATGTTAACCCATGACAGAGCTCACTTTGCAGCTACCTGCTTAACCCATTCAGCTACGCGGTGGCCCAGGAAGCAGGGGAACGCACTGTGAACAGAACACACTGTGAACAGAATACACTGTGAATAGAACACACTGTGAATAGAACCCTGGGAGACAGGATGGCCAAACAGGGATCTGACATACGGAAGGGGGCAGTACAGAGACAGATCCTGACAATAGTAACAAATACATGACAAATCCCAATAAAGAAAAAATATACAAGTTGCTGAATGATTAGTCTTGCTGTCTTTTTTGATGAAAGTTGCCACTAGCCTTTGAGAATGATCTTGTCCATGGGAGTTTTGAAGGTGGATTATAACTGAACCAATAATGAAGATGTATGGATAAAAATCTAATAAATATTATAATGATCACATTGTACATGGAATTCATAATGTATAACATATATAATAGTAGTTTCTGTATCAAAATATGTCACTTTTCATGGGGAATTCAGTGACAGACTTTGAATGTTCAACTCTCAGGAGGGAGAGATGTCCCCAGTGGAGACAGTCTCAGAAGAGAACAAAAGTTTGATCTGGACCTTACTGAAGCAACTGCGTCCTGGGATGGACCTTTCCAAAGTAGTCCTACCCACCTTCATCCTGGAACCACGCTCTTTCCTGGACAAGCTTTCCGACTATTACTACCACGCGGACTTCCTCTCACAGTAAACATGCTAGCACCTGAGATGTTTGAAGAAAACACCTGTATTGCCTTATTATCTTATTAGCAGTGTGTGGCTCAGTGGGTTAGATGACAGCTCCAAAGAACATGGTTTTACTGTTGGGCCCTTGAGCAAGGCCCTTAACCCCCAATTGCTCTTGGGGACTGTCCCTGATCTCCCAATTGTACGTGACATTGGATAATAGTGCCTGCTAAAAAATGTATAATACATAATTTGGCTTAGAGTTTTTTCTTTGTCCCCTTTGAATTACTTCTGTGACCTATCTCCTGAATCTTTTCTTCCAATCAGCCATCATTAGACTTAATCAGCACGTTTGGTCAGATTGTGCAGAATAACAAGTGAATAAGGTGCTTTTACAGAATGGTCATTCTTTGTTCTGCGCTGGCAGGGCAGTGACAGCTGAGAGCCCTTACTGTCGGGTAAAACACATCCTGCGATGGTACCTTTCTGGTTTTTACAAAAAGCCCAAGGTAAGCTCCAAACTCCAAAATCTCTCTTTTTAAGGGAATCTTTGGATTTAACTTCATATTTCATAACTGTTCCTTTTCTTCATCTCACCTCCATTTTAATAGACCAATATGAAACAAGTAATCACAGAATTATACTTAAATTGAGAAAAGAAAAAGGGAATGCTTCCCTGGGCCAGAAAAATTCTACCAATCCTTATAAACTCCCGCTTTAAATTTTAAAAGCTTTTATTTGACACTGGCTGCATGCCTATATGTTTCGACTAGTGACTGTTCATGATGGCAGGCCAGACAGGCACAGCACATTTAACTGGTAGACAGAGGGGTGAGCAGTTACATCACCCACCCTAAACAGTCACATGATTTGATACTCACTGCTCAAGAATAAGAATTCATGCTAAATTGAACTGATATTATATTTTGATGAATGTGCTGATGAATAGTTGAATAAAGATTGATGTAACTCCATTTTCTCTCCTGTGCCATGTCTCTGTCGCGTTACAGGGAATAAAGAAGCCATATAATCCTATCCTCGGGGAGACGTTTCGCTGCTGCTGGCTACATCCCCAGACCAGCACCTGCACTTTTTACATAGCAGAACAGGTGAGCCACCCATTAGCACGTAGCAGTCCACAAACCATGGAACAGCCGATGAAGGTCTTTTCACTACAATCATGTACCCAAAAATGCTAACATAATAGAAAAGCAATTCAGTTGTAGCTTAAAAGCCACAGCAAGACAAGATCAGCTTAAAATTTTTATGTTGACATATTTATGATATAGATGTATACTTAAGATATAATGTGAATAGTATTATTTACATTTTTTACTGTGACCTAAATGTGTATGTCATATGTGTCTGACACTGCTCATGCACTGTTTGTTTACAATCTGACCCTTTTCCTCTGCCGTAGGTATCACATCACCCACCAATCTCTGCTTTTTACGTAAATAATAGGAAAGATGGCTTCTGCATACATGGGAGCATTCTGGCCAAATCCAAGTTTTATGGTACGCATGCATACCATGTTCTCCAAATTAACTGTCATTCAGTTTTTTTCCCAGTAAACACATCAGATCATTTTTGTTTCACTTAAGGTAACTCTTTATCTGCAATACTGGATGGGAATGCAAGAGTGATATTACTAGCCAGAGATGAAGAGTATGTTATTACAATGCCATATGCACATTGTAAAGGTAAACTGATATTTTTATTCATCTCACAATTTAAACAAATTTTCTCTCTGCTATTGCAGAAATGTTTCATGTTAAGTAATTGATTAAAGGAATTAAGTTTAGTAGCCATTTGTTGTAATAAATTTGATGTGCATTGTGTCATAATGAACAGTTATTCTAACAAAATGTATTTAATACTTGTATTCACAGGTATTTTATATGGCACCATGACAATGGAACTTGGAGGAAGAGTCACAATTGACTGTAAAAAAACAAACTATGTAGTAGATCTTGAATTTAAACTTAAGGTATGGTTTAACCCTGGAGTGGGTGTAAAAATTTTTTGAAGGCCAAATAATAATTTGTGTCCCAGAAAATAAATATCTTCTTTTCGCAGCCTCTTCTGAGTAGTAGCACTGTAAACCAGATTTCAGGGAAGATCCTCATCGGTGAAGATGTGCTGGCCACTATTGATGGGCACTGGGTAAGAGGGGGTTGTCTTACATCTGCTTATGTGAAGGATGTAACGCTATGAAGTTGGATGTAGTTTTTTGTTTTATTATTCCACCTGCAGAGCATAACATTAATAAAAATTTGTGCGGGATTTTTTTGTGTTTGTAATAATAACTTTTACTTTTGAGGCTTGTTCTGTTAGTAAACTGTGAAATTAATATTACAGTACTTGTATTTCCAGGACAGGGAGGTATTTCTCCGTGAGAAGAAGACTGGCCACCAGGAGGTGCTGTGGAACCCTAGTCTGGAAGTGCGGCAGCAGAGACTACAGAGAAAAGTTGTGCCTCTGGACCAGCAGGGGGAGTTTGAATCTCAGAGGTATACAGTTATACTGTAGAATGGATACTTGACTGAGTCACATTAAGCACAAGGACTTAGGTGCTTGACATGACCCTGCATGTAAGCTTTGTACTTCTTTGGCTTTCCTTTGGCTTCTGTGTCTTATCCTTTGCCTGTATTGAATGGATAACTTTCTCACATAATGAATGTGGCCATTCAAACAGTTAAGGATTCATTGCTTCCATCCAGACTCTGGCAGCATGTCACCAGTGCCATCGTTAACCAGGATCAGGAGCTAGCCACACAGGAAAAGTTTGTCCTTGAGGAGGCCCAGAGGCAAGAGGCTAGACAGCGAGGCAACATCGCCTGGACTCCCGGACTCTTCACACTCGATCCCACCACCAACGAGTGGCGCTATAAGCATGCAGAGTATGTGCTTTTTTTGGACATGGGGGGATTAAAGAATGCCTAGAGGTGAACAGACCACCATATGATAGCTACAAATAAATAAAAATAGGTGCTGATAATATTCAATGTCTAGAGCTACCTAAAAGTGGTTCAGTGTCTCCCACCATTTTGCACAGAACAGCTAAAAATCCCATGTTACATTGTAATAAGGAGATCTTGCTGTTATGAAAAACTCTTGTCCTAAATTCATTAGCAGCCAGTAAAGATGGGGATTCTGTTTTGTCTTAGTAACATATCTGTGTGCCTCTCCCTCTCCAGCACTAATCCATGGGATGCTGATACCTGCCTTGCCCAGTTCGAGAAGGACAACGTGATCCAGACCAAGGAGAGGCAGCAAATGCAGCAGAAGGAGTCGTCCTACAGTCAGAGCTGGGCTGTTCGAAAGCAGGTGGGATCTCCTTCACAAGTTAGACAGCATTGTTTCATCCATAAATCGCAACATAGCTTCATTTCAATAGCTTTCCCTGTATTCTGAGAACCTTCAGAAGAGTATTCTGTTTGAAATCCTGATGAGAAAGAATAGCAAGAGTAAGGTGTTATTGGCGTGAATGTGTCCACATGGCAGGCCCACACGCATGACAAACAGAGGAAGCCCAACTACAGCCAGAACACAGAGAGCAGCACTTCCACACCTGAGCCCATGCTGGAATCCTCTGACAATGAAGGTATGCAAGCAGGCTTCCCCAGATGTTCCATTTTCTAGTTGAAAGAAATCTGTGGGTTTTGTTGAATCTCATGTGCTTTTTTCTACTCTTTTTCTGTTTTCATGACTCAGAATTTTTGACCCAGTGTGCCAGATGTAACAAGGAACTGAGGGACATGGCTCAAATTGAGGCCTACATAGCATCGATACAGAAAACACAGAAGGACATTCAGAGGTTGGTCACATATCTCCTGCTCCACCCAATGTAGCACACCACCAGACAGTGTTTAGGGCAGCGGTCTCAAGGTACCAGCCCTCAAAACGGTTCTTTCCTTCCTACGACTTGGTTTGAAAATAAAAGACGGCAGCTTTTACTATTGGCACCCCCTGATCAACAAAGTTCATTGTGGCCCTCCCCAACCTGACTGCAAGTTTTAGCAGATTATACTAGTATAGGTGGCCCACTTCAGCTGAAGACCTCCTAACTAGTGCACTCCAGCTTTCCTGAGCTTGAGACCTCTGGTTTATGGTATTTAATGGCATCAGTCACAATGATTTGCTCTTTCATTGACATCAACCTGTCATCTCCTCTATACTGCATTTTTCCAATGGCCCCAGGAACCTGCGAACCTTGAGACAGCAAATCCTTCAGAGCGAGGACTCAGGGGAGAACATCGCCTTCAGTGGCCGCTACTTTGTGATCCTTTGTGTGCTGCTCCTGTTCCAGTTGTTCATCAACTATGTGTATACTTGAGAAAGAACAAGGCCTCTACACTTCTTAGCAATCAGTACCAGTGACAAGACAGCACTGAGCACTTTGGAGACGGACCAGAGGAAGAATGAAAGAAAATGAATTGTGACTGGAAAGATTTTATACTCCAGGATGGTGCATACAATCCCTGCGATCATGTTTTTGTGAGTGTGAGTGTTTTACACATATGTGACTTATTTTCACTTAACATAAAGTCAAGACAAATACCAAAAATGTTAAATAGCAAAAAGGAAATAAAGGTCCAACTGTGCAATTCATAAGTTATTTAGGAAACTGTGAAGTCTTACATATTGTGGCATGGATTTCTCAACAAATACAAACAACATCTGTGATTAATGAAAGATGAATTAGTCCTGGCAAAGTAAAAGTTTTTTTTTTATTATTATTTATTTAATTTGAACTGTAAGAGGATTTAACATCTGTACTGCTAGTATTTTAAAACAAGAAATCATTTAAAAATTGTCCAAAATGAAGCATTTTGGCAATTGAGTGGCAAATGTTTATTATTTATTTCACTACATGGAGATGCTTAGTGCTGTATATACAGATAAAATTTGTGCTATATATATATATATATATATATATATATATATATATATATATATATATATATATATATGTGTGTGTGTGTGTGTGTGTGTCTTTATTTATAAAAACAAATTTTATGAAGAAGTTACTGGCAATTTTTTTTTTAAT